>NC_063277.1:14215051-14523718 GCF_910591885.1 Bombus terrestris
TCAGGGAAGTGTTGACTGGCGACTGTTTTCGAAGTAACCTAATATTTTTGCAGCCGAACTACATATTTTGTTCCTTGGCGCCAGACAAACCTACGTCCACACATGTCGAACTAAATTTAGTTCCTGAACTAAGAAGACTTCGCCCTATCTTCATAGTCACTGTAAAACTATCTTTTTCCCCTTACCATGTTTGTTTTATCAAGTGGTTGGAATATCGCTGTAGTCAATTTCGTTTATTACGAACTAAACGTTCAACTACTTAGCAAAGGCCATTTACAAGATACAAAACAGGAAACTAAAGTTAGATGAAAGATGAACAGATCGAGACGCTTGGAGGGTATGCAAATTAAAAAATTAAACCTTCGAAACAGTATATGGCGCGAAGTTTGAATTGGTAAATGGAGGCATTATTTGAAGTTGACTAATCTTGACAAAGAACGTCAACGAAGGAAGGGACCAGGTAACTTAACGATCGGTCGGACAAACTCCTCAGCGTCTCGTTCACTCCCCTCAAGGTCGACGAGAAGAGTCTAATTGTCCCTTCCAGAAGAGAGACTTGGCAAGCTTTCAAATTTCTTTGCTTATAAATTCATAAGGACTCCGGAAAATACACCTCCTCGAAGGAAATTTATTGAAATTAGTGCAATTAGCGGATTCCGGTGGATCCACTGACGAAAGAACGCGGCGCGGCTAAGATGGCTCGTGATATCGATTCGCGCATCGATTACAACAACGATGCAAGTGGAATCGAACGCCTATATTATGACGCACTCTGCACCACCATCGAGTAATATACGATACAACGATGGTGTCTTTCTTTAATTGAAGGAACGCGTCAACCCGCTGGCAAGACTCGTAAAGCTGTCTTTCAAACGTAGAACCATAAGAAATTTAATCCAGAAGAGCTCTCACATCCTCAACACCCCGTTTTAAACAGCCACCATTGTCTTTCTCACTTCAACCGACCCATCGACGCCGGTCGAAAGAAAGACGCACGTGTAACCCCATCGTGTCGGGTAATAAATTCATGCGAGAATCCTACACAGTTCCGTGTTACTTGGCATTAGTTCTTATCCGTTCTCTGCATCTCTGTCTATCTCTTTTCCCTCTACCGAACTTTCATCCCTTCCACGGCAGAGGCTCGCCCTCTTCCGCTCAATGGAACGCGCCCATCGTGGAAAATCGCACCGGTGAAAAGGTGTGAATCTCCGGCCCTCGAAAAAGGACGACAATGCCCGTGTTGGCGTGGCACAATGAGCCTCTAAACCCACAATGTAGCCACTGTATCTGTACGAACGGCAGCAAGAGGGCTTCTCCTCTCGCGCGCCACCCCCGCACACCCCAACCCTTTTTCATCGGCACAATCCTACCGCAAGGAGTCGAGGATGCCTGGATGTTCTCGAAAGCACATTTTTCAGCCGCATAATATTTATTCGTCCGCGGGTTGTATCGCTTTAAAGTGGTACCAGTGAAACCGAAGACTTTCTCGTGAATCGACAGAGAGACATAGACGGCTGTATGACGAAAAAGGGTTGAAATTTTGATCGTCGCAGAGAAAGGTTATGCTGCTCGATTGTCGTCAATTTCTAACTACCACCACGCCCATTTCTGTCAAAATATTTCTGAAGTTACGAATCAACTTCCTACTTTCCCTCCTCGTACCTTCCCCATCACCGTGATACTCTATTCTTTTGGATACTCTATTCCTTTCTCTGTAGGAGTACATTCAGCTAGCATTGCCCTACGAAAGGGTTCGAAATTTTTATGTGCCAGTCTACCGAGCCTCGCACTCACGAAAATACACGAGTGTGTGAATCGGTGTGGCGAATTTCCGTATGCTCGTAGAGCGCACACGAGCACGCAGATCGTTGTTCATTGTATTGTGAAGCTCGCAGGACATGGCGTCCTGCTTTTTGTCGGGACCAGCTGAGTCAAAATGGCCTCCGGTCGATGACGTCACGATTTCACGTGCTCCACGCAATAGGTATACGCATCGATCCCGGCTACGTGTCGAGGTTCCAACCACTAGGTATGTACATTCGTACATACGTCGTGAATTCCTTCCTCGTTCTCTGTTCCGTTTTGTCGAGCCAAAAATTTGTTTCGTTACAAGAAAATTCTATCAGACTAAGACTGATCGCGAACGGAACGTCGCGAAGCTAATGACCTCTATTCAGAACGCGCTGTTAAAAGTGTGAGCGCTTCTGGCTCTCTCAAAGCCGCGGGAACTACTAAATTCACCACGCAAGAACGTGTAACGAGTTCCTATTAAAAATAAGCGTCCTTTCACCGGCTCAAAGTTTCGACGCCATTCAATCCGAAAGATGAATTTAACCGGTTATTAGAAAGGGTATCATTCTGCTCGGTCATAATTGCGTTCTGAATATATATAAGTAGCGCTAGAAAAATTTAAAGTATATAAAACGCCCTCGACCGGTGGGCTACAAATGCGACATATTACTTCTTGTTGCAAATGAGCGAAGATATTCACACGACAGACTCGTTTGTCGATCAGAGGAAAGGTGGATACTGATTAGTCATATTTCCTTTTTCGTTCATCTGAGTGGCTACGAAAAATCTTGGCGACATACTTCGGATTTTTCTTTGCTAAGAGAGAAAATATACGCATTCGCATCGAACGAGTACGGTAAGTCGATGCAAAGTGTCCTTTTACGGGTTTTAAAGCAAAATTCTTCTTCGGTATTATGCCCAGCTTCTAAGATTTTCCTTACAGGCGTACACCCGTTTCACGTTATTGCGGTGCTAATGAGCTCCAGCTAGTAATCAAAGCAAATGTTTCATGACACGAGTGAAAACCGTTTGAAGGCTTTTCCTTTATGTCGTTTGGCCTTCGTCGCGCGACTCGCTCGCCTCTATTTTTGTCCTCGCTCCTAAACTTCGTTTCACGTAAACGCCATCATCGTGCACGCTCGTTGATCGCGCGCGATCGAAGGAAACCCGTTTTTTCTTCTTTTTCCATTTTTCTTCTTCCTACTTTTTTTTCTTCGTTTTAACCGGCAGAATATTTTAAGTAAATTATATTTTCGCAAATCAGTATGTTATCTGGTGGCGTGTGTTTGATTACAATTCATTCCCCATGTTTACCCTGCACCCGGTGGTACAGGTTCGTGCAGACAAACCGCTGCTCCAGGCACTGACTGTTACTAATTAAGGGCGGTTTCAGTACGCGTGTTAATTCTTAATTAATATCTTTGTTGCCTCCTCCGACGTGGCAGCCCTCGGCACCCATTTCTCGTTCGTTCTCTCATTTTCTCTCCCACTCCCTTCTCACTCCCTGTTTTTATCCTCCCTTTTTCTCTCATCTGCTTCTTCTCACCCGCAGCACCTCCGCTTTCTCACTTTTTTCTCTTCTTCGTTCTGGCTCTCCTCGTCTCTGCTCCACGTTCTTTTCCTCTTGCTTTCTCTCGCGTGTTCAACCCTCTTTCTTTGTCTGTTTTTAGCGACACCCCAGCCCTGCACCGTCCACCCACTTCTCTTCTGGAGTCTCTCGAATGAAAGGAGATGTATGGGAACACACGCGCATCTCGAGCCACTATGATAGGTACAATCGGTCACGAGTGACGAAAGGAAAAGCAAGAAAGGATTGCGGAGGAAGCGCGTTCCTCCGATTTACCGCTCGACTGTTTCAACCGGAGAATCTCTTTCGCGACGAATCGAGAAATCGTTGGTTAACCCCTTTGTCGCTTAACCCTCGCGATTCCTCTTTCTCTTTCCCTTTCCCTTTCTTCCTCCCTTCTCTTTTCGACACTTTCTCGCAAGCACCTAAATTGTTTTCTCGAGCTTCCTTTCGCTTCTTGAACGATGAGTGACAATTAATTACGAAACAGCCACACTCGTCTCGACGTTCCATTGTAGAAAAAGTAATCCTGCCAGTATATTCGGCCAAGAGTTCTGTCTTTCTCGAGCGACATCACGAGTTCTACCCCTGTTTCGATCCACGCTTGGAAAACTTTCTTCTCTTCGACCGAGGGATTTCACCGGCAAATACTCTTCAATCGTAATAGCCAGCGGGGACTTTCGAGATCTCGAATGAGCCTCGCGCGTACTATTTCGCGAACAGTCAACAACGTTCGGCTCCACATTGAACGGTAATGCTCTTTGAAATCGAGCCCTTTACGACAAAAATATCTGCAAAGCCGCCGTGCCGACTCGAGCGGTTCTATTAATCAACCACCGGTTTCTTCTTGCTTCGGTGCACTTCGTTTTCCATCGAAGAAAAATATTCTTTACTTTCCCTTTGACCCTTCTTGTTCCTAACTTCGGCTTTCACCTTTTCTCTCGCGCGTATACCTTTTCCTTTTTACCTATTCTTTGCCTTTCTGCCGATATGCATTATTTAGCAATAAATCAGAAGCATCAACTACAACTTTATTTCTTCATCGTCGTGTTGAAGAAACGGTAAGTGGTTTATATTTTCCGACGACATCTGATTTATCTTCCTTTACTCCTTTACCCATTTCCTCGTCAATTTCTACCGACACCATTCAGAGTAATAACATAATATTTCCTTCATTCTCCGCATTTTCCTCAATTTGCTGCAAAATCCTGCTGCCTCGCTGACAGCTAATCACTCGAGCGGTAAAATCATATCACGGAAAGTAAGATGATTGGATCGGACATCGGGAATATCTTGTGATGATGAATCTCTGAAGCATTCGGGGGCTCGATAGATTCTGACGACGCGACGGTAGAAACAGGCAGCTTCTTGATATTTGTACCGAGGCTGTAGATTTCGTTCATCTATTGTTTCTCTTGTCTTCTTCTTCGTCCATTTACGCGATGAATCCTCATTATTTTGCTACTAACTATCTGGCTACTTGTAATCGATAAGTCGATCCTACGAATGATAAGGGATCAGATCTTTTGCGATTTAATGGATCATATTGATTAATCTACTTTTGTTTTTCTATCCCTCGATATATCGCCGAGAGTCATCCTGCTGTAGGTTAATACAACTTTACAAAATACTGCACCACATTTATTATTATAAAAAATTCATTATCCTTTCTCATGCCATAAGGACGTATCACCGCAAAGAATAAAATTATAGCTTAAAGAAGCTAAAAGGATAGCATTTGAAATTTGTGACCAAATTCAAATTCTCAAAATTTTGATTTACATCACTATGATCTTCAGTCTGCTTGTTGCGATTTTCAACTTTACTTTATTCGAGCATCGATACTTGTGGCAGAGAATTTCCTTCATTTTTAGTATCTGCGAATATTCAGAATTCAATTGCAGCTAACAAATCCATTTTGTCGTCTGTGGATAACTGAATTTGCTGGAAGTTGCAGGTCTGTACATTTCCGATATAATGCGCAACGGCACGCGGAAATACCGTTGCCCATACGGTTGCTCCTTTTTTTTTATCACAGCACTATCAATATATAATTGACATCGTGCTAGGTCGTAAACCGAAGCTGGTAGAAAAGTAGGTGGCATTCTAGCGGAAACTATACTCCACGTAAAGGCTCCCTTGCTCTATGTTTCGTCGCGTCTCCAATTTTCCAGCCGGCTTTTCTGAGCGTTGCTAGTACCACCCCGGGAGCCATGCCAGTCTCCTTTTGCTCCCAGAATCCTCCGGTATTTTCCTTTGCCGGCAAATTGGACTATTACGGCAGCGGCTTGTACCTCAGCGCCGTGTCTTCGCGAAAACCGCGTATTTTCTCTCTTTCTCCACCTCCACCTCCGCCTCCGCCTCCGCCTCCGATCCCTCACGTCGCCCGTTCGCTCGTACCCTTTTCCACATCCCTCGACAGAGGTCCTCTTACCTAGCGGGCTCAAAGTGGCGCGCAGTTGTTAAAACAACCAATTCTGTCGGGAAGCTGCTCGTTACGGACGCCTCTCTCTCGGTCCTTGCGGAATCCTTCGTAATCCTGATGGCAAACCGTTCGTCGTTCTGCTGACGCAACGGAAATTCTGGCCAATAAAATCCCTATCTTCCACGGTTCCTTCTTAACGACGCACTTTCAACACAGACTCGTGATCGTTTCCTTCAAGGAAATTGAGAATCTTCCCCGTAATTGGTACGTTTTCTTTCTTTCATCAGATCCGTTGCATTTTTACTTCTTGTTGGAAATTCGTGTGTCCTAAATACGAGGGTTTCTCTCTAATTGACTGGTATCTTAATACTAGCCCGGCAGACGATTTCGAAGAATTTTGTCCACATTTTCCCGATTCACAGTTCAAAGAGCAACGATTTAGATTTTAACGGTGGGCGTAGATGTAGAATCAAGTTTCGGGAAGAAGAAAGTATCCCGTTACCGATTAGCGCTCGAATAGGAGAGGGTGTGGCATGCACCCTCGATTTCCCGAAATATTTTGACAAGAAATTTAATATTGGGGTCGTCGAGAAAACTCGAGACTAAACGAAATTATAAACGATTGCTCGTACGCTGAAAATATTTAACACATATTCTTGAGCTTTGAAAACGTTTTAAGTGCGGAATAAGTACATGCAAGAAAGTTGGAACGCAGCCCCATTAGACGCAAAGATGATCCACGGAAATCATTTTCGACCTGTCGTCCCTTGTTTCGAACGACATCGCTTTGCGGGTTAAGCAAGCACGGTTTAATGGCTCGGAAAAATCGGAATCATCGCGGGTATGAATACGTAATCAGTTTTCTTCGCTGCATGACGTCATCGTGTGAGCAATCTAGCCCTGTCATCGCAACCGAGATACCCGTTATAAATCCTAACATAAATTTGCGTTTTTGTAAATCATCGTGCTGTTACCACTTTATATCATAAATTTCTTCTCGAGAAACTTAAAACATGTTATGGAATGGAATTGTCGAAGTTCTTCCGTTCCTTCTTCACACGGACTGCCAAATCGCTTTGGAACTTAATATTTGCTCCGTGAAAGTATATCAGACTGGCGATAAATATCGAACATTGTCGGGTTAGGAGCAACGTTGCCAAGAGGAGACTCGAGCGAAATTGTCATAACCTCAGCATGGTCGTTTGCGCGTGTTTATGGACAGAACCAAATTTTCCCAACCATATGGAATTTGTGAGGTAACCAAATTTCAAAGATATCGTATGGATGATGTTGCGTTTGTTCCTACACAACGAAGTATATTAAGAAACGTCTTACCTGGACTGGTATTCGAGAACGAACTCTTCGATTGAGAGAAACCTGAAACAGAAATAACGTTAATTTATGGGTATGAAAAACAAACAATTATAAAATATTTCGAAGGTTTCATTAGAAGTCTGGTTGGATATTTCATATTCCGAATTACGGTAGAAAATATTCGTCGCAATAATAATCTATTACGAATAACAGGACTGAAAGGTTCGGTGAGTAAGAGAAAGAAAGAAGTACGCCAAATAAAATATAACAGGTACATTCGCGAAATGAAATTTCATTAACTAGAAATTGACTAGAATTCCGTGAAATACATTTCGAAGGAGTGGCACATGCTAGCGTTACTTTGAGACTCAACCCTGATTAACGACTTCGCGAAATTAACTCGACAATTATTTCATTAGTGCCTAGTAAGACATTTTTCACCCGGCCTCAATGGCCTTTGGGATCCAGAGAGGGAGTCATATACATATGCATATCTATACACGAGTCGACTCGAATACGTTACCCTTAATGATTCGACCAGAATTAACTGTAATTTAATTAATTAAAATGTCATAAAAAAACACAACGGTCTTTTTTGCACAGGACCAGACGTGACCTGGGTCACCTCGTTAAAATGATTATTGGAGGAGTTGATGCTTTTGCGTAACTATAATTTAACGCAAAGTCGAACTTCCGCGTTTCATCGATGTAAAGATCAATTTGATTAGCACTTTGATCGTCGTTGACTCGCTCGAAGAAGAAGATGTATATCGAAGAGCAAAGTGTATACGATTGAAAACGGCAAATTGGCAGTAGCATAATGCCAGAGAAAACGCGTACGATCTTAATTATTGCGTTTCCATAATTTTCCGTTTAACGAGTGACAAGTAGCTTGGCTTTCGTGTCGAGACCACAACAGCGATATTCGTAATTAAAGGCAATTTTGAAAACCGCGCGATCCTTGCCAGGCGCAGAGGTTCGTATTCGCGAGTTGGTTGGTTGGTTCGTTCGTTGCTCGCTCGTGAGATTTCACTCGTTAGTTCCGCCGTTCCTGCGGATTTAATTGCCCAACGCGCGACAGAACAAATCCACCCGTTAATCGTGCACGGGATTCTGATTCACTTTGTCGACACCTGCGGCTGACGACCGCTCGCTTTTCCATTTTCTAAAAGGTCGCTCAGGTAAACTTGCGTAGCGGTAGTCAGATACTAAACTCCTTTTCAGATACCGTGGTGGCCCTTGGAATGAAAATAAGTCCGCGTATTAAGACGTTTCGCCACGGCCATTTTCTAATAAAGTCGTTCCCGTTGGTACGGATGGCTCGTGGGGTCTGAAAAACAGGGGTTGAAAAAGATTCTCGCGTTCCTAAGAAGGTTAGGGCTCGTTGCCTCCAGTCGACGGAGCGATAAAGAGCGAGCAGAGAGGGACGAAGGGCAGAGGGTCTGGAATACGAACGCAAAGTTCGCGTTTCAGGAACACGACTTTGTGCAAGTGTATGGGCAGCTCGACATCGGGGCTCGCCGCGGTGTTGTAGTTGTAGTTGTGTCGTGGCTGGCGGCCACGGGGGTGGCGGAACTCCACCCTCAAACGACTTTAACGAGCCGCCGTCTTAAAATAGGGATGCCGAGCTTGTGCCGAGTTTGCGCGTTTGTTTGATAAATTAACCCAGAAAAGTATGCTCCACCGTCGGAGCACTTAACAAGCCTTAGAGTCGAGGAGACCATGGCAAATATGGAGCAGGGATTCGTTGATACTCCAACGGTGATTAACACTCGTTCGAGCGAACACAGTTAGACGCGAACAATGGAAAATCTTTTATTCGTTCCACGCGTCGTAAACGTATCCTGACATTTTTCACGCTACAATCGCGAGAAATGGAATGGGATACATTTTAGGGGCGCAGGATCGCGATCTGAGTGCTGTTCACTTGATGGTACGAAACGAACGCGTGTCACGAGGCATTATATTGCGGTATTATCCTGGTTTTCCTGCGTTCGTTCCGCCTTTCACGGAATCCAGTGTCCGTGCTCAACGGTGAAATTTAAACCCCAATCTTGTACACTGGTGGAAGGTTACGGATTTTTTGAAAACTCGACAATACGTGGCACGGCCCGCGCCACTGGTGACAAGACAGGGGCCTCCATTGAGAAAAATCCACTTCCTAGGTCTCGTGTTACCCGGCGTATTTTGACAGGATCTTATTGTCGTCGCGCGGCTAAGCCCTATTGACTCTATTATGGGCCTATTAGTATTATACTAGGATTTGTGGTTACTCCTTGAGAAACGTCCTTCTCTTTACTCTCCTCCTTTACGGACCTATTTCTTACCTGAAATCGAATGTTTCGCCCGCTTTCGTCCATTCGGAACATGGTTCGAACGTGTCCCGAACGTTCAACAAATAATTTTCTTGAACAGAATCGAGTCATCTCAAACAGTGACGCGTTTCCGCAGTTTATCGTTTGCGTCGTATACTCGTTGGCCACGTGCGTGTAAAGTTCTTATGGCACCCGAACTGGTGACAGGTATCCAAATTAAATAAAACCCGAGATGAGTAATTAGGCTTGGAGTGGTCCAGGGACGATTCTTGATGCTCCAGATAACGAGCACTCCGTAATCGGTCTCGCTAACTGAACGACGGTTGACAAATAATTGCCGATGTAAATAGCAAAAAAAAAAAAAAAAGAAAAAAGAGAATATAGCGGCGGCCTGTGAAAAGAGCGAGTCAACGGGAGGTAAAAAATAAACTCTATCGCGAGATCCATTGACAGGGGTGAGAAAGACGGTGCAGCAGTGTGAAACCGCGCAGAGCGCACGCACGTACGCACTCGTAGATTCGAAGAGCTTCACCACGAGAAGCTACCTTCGTTTTCCAAGTCGCGAGCGCAAGCATCGCGGAATGAGCTGCTACTTAGAGAGAACGGGTGGAAACGCATTCACCGGCACGCAATCAAGACTCCTCGTGGCTGCCGCGCTATGCACGTACACGCGTGCACACGCATGTGAACCCGCGTGTTCCCGTGCTCATTCATAGCAGTGCAGTGGTAAGATTTGCTCGCGACTCCTCTCCAGTGCGAGAAAGCTGGCGCGATTCCGTGAAACGGGTGAAAGAGTGAGAAGAGAAAGCTCGGGGTGACGATACTAAAGGAGAGAAAGAGAGGAACAAGAAGCCGGGGAGAGGTACGGGCACCAGCAGAGAAAGAGAGACAGAGAGAGGGAAAGCGGAGGACTACGACGCGCGTGTGTTTGAGGCGTGAATTCATGTATGCTCGCGAAGCACTCTTCACAGGGGACAATCGAGGTGTTGGACTGGAAATCCATACCAATTTGAGCGACTTACGGTCGTTCGCTTGAAAGCCCGGTACACGCTGCCACCGGTATACACGAACGCCACGTACACGAAGTTACGCGAGCTCTTGTACGCGCGCGCGTTTACGTACGCATCCAGAGTTAGACGCGCGAGCGCGACGCGATACTCTGCGTCAACGCCTTGTCCCTTTACGCGTCGATTTACACTGCTCTGTTTCGAGGTCAACCGTTCCGCGCGAAAATCTCCTTCGTCAATCTCTTTGTAGCTACGAACCCACGCGATTGTGCGATTTCAGTCACATCGTCTTGAGAAAATATAGCAATTAGCGGTTTTCATTGTTCCGAATTTAACTATCCCGCGCGCCGGAGCCGCTTTCGCGGTCGATGCAAAGGTAGAAAGCAAAGAATTACAAAGAACCGAGTGACGTAGCGAGATTTACGCTAGAATTCTTGAAGGGACCTCCGCGGGGACAAAAGAGGCTCGTTGACGAGCGCTATATACGCCTCCTACTTTTCAGCCAGAGTATGAAATTAGTTACGTGCACGTGGAGGAAAGGGACGTGATGCAGCATAGAGCCAAGACCGCGTAATCGATTCGAAGTCTCGAAAAAGCTGGCCAGTATTTTCAATTACTTTGACCCAGTGACGTGCCATCGTCTCGAGTTAATCGAACGTACGCTCCATGTTAACCACTATTGATCCGGATTATCACTCTGTCATGACCGACGTCGAAAGCGAGCCGCGTTACAAACCGATACTCGATAATTACAATTACACTCAATTTCCACTTAATTTCGGTGGGTGCATCGATCAAGTCACCGAGTCTCGACCAGAGTCCAGCGATCGCGTCCTGCTAATTAGCGATACCGTCGTATGGTTTGGCCACGATTTGCAGAAACGATGGCCGGAAATACTGTGGAATATCGAGTAGAAAGTTCCACGGTACAGTGTACGCGCGCGGACCCGTGGTAATGGACATAGTTTGCCGGTAATGTCCGAGACTAATTCCCGTGTTATTTCATTAACGCAGCTCCCGAGGGGTTAGGCAGCCACGTCGGCCGGCAGCATAGCCGTAACACAGCGGCAACCGTGCTCGAGCTTGTAGCCCCCAAAGGGGCTCGTATTAGGCGCGTGTCAAAGGGTGAAAATTTACGAGGTGAGTAGCAGCCGCGAAAAGGCCGATTGATAATCGCCTACCAACCTACCAACCACCATCGTCTACGTGTACGTACCGCCTTGAAATAATTCCGACGAGTTTACGCTATGGTGGAACATGCTTACCCAGCCTGTTAGCGTGTCTGATTTTGTCAGGGGGATAGATGAATATCGTTTGTCTGTCGATAATCTATCGATGGATTTTCCATTGATGACAATGACGTGATGTACCATATCGCGAGATTAAATAATTAAGTAACGACTACGTCGATGAGATAGATGGGGACTCCGCTTCACTTTCCAGCTCCGCTATTTGACGCGTTGATCGGTTTTATTCGTACGTAAACATCATCGATTGAATAGTGGAAATTCGTAGTTACGATCATACTATGTATATTCGACAAATACATGATTATCGGAGAAGAATTTGCGTTGCTATCTTGTTAGATAGCCACTACTTTTGGATTTACGTCGAACAGCAATTTAGTATTTTCCGCAGGCAAGCAGGCGAGAAGTATAGAAGAGAAGAGATTTTCCTCGTATTTCCTGGATTGATTTATTCGAGCGGATTATGCGATTAGACAAGAGAGGGTCGTATGATTGACACCGCGACCAGAGTGCAATGAGATAAACTTATTTCTGACCGAGCCAGGAGAATTTGTGGCCAATTGATCGATGGGAAAACGAGAATTTGCTGTTTCGCACGTGGAAGATACTTATATCTATATCTATCGGTATCCTATTTCCTATTTCGATTAAGACATGTTAAGGAAAAGTAACTTCTACAGTCGTAATAAAAGCTTGTACAAGTTACTATAAATGAAATTAAGGCACGCGAGAGAATATCGCTGTGAACAAGTATACATGAACATCTTGACGTGTTAAAAAAAGAAAGAAAAGGGTAGAAAAATAAAAGGGAAGAAAAGAAAAAGACGCTTCTCCGAGACGAGAGACTGAATTTTCCTACTTCTGACGTTGAGTGCGCCCTGGCAGTGTTATCCAATTATTCTAAGTTGTTAAGGCGAGTTAGGGCGCTTAAGGGACTAAATTAAGACATTCCGCGCGACAAATCTCCCAAGAATCTCAATTAACTTCTCCTAGAGGGTGCCGGTACTTTAATTAACTGTTTAATTTCGTTTAATTTGCATTCACAGTTGCATAACCTACCGGACGAGATGGCTGGTCCGCGATATATTTCTTCTTCGAGGTAAATCGATTAACTATGCACCATATACTTATATATATTCAATACATCTACCGATATTTCATTTCGTACTATACTGGATTCTTCAGAAACGTGACACTAAGGCAAAAGTTTCAGTACGAAAGTTACAATGCTGTAACAAGTGTTGAACGATGAGCCAAACGTTTTGAAACTCCTTGAATAGGAACACCGTGTAGGAGACGTCGAAGAAACCGTTCACGGTTCGTGTCTGGACCGCACGGTATTGGTTTCAACGAGCGTAATGGGCTAATTTGAATTGCAGCGACTCTTACGCACACGTGATCGCGCAAAATCGGCCGCGTACACATAGACAGAAGCGCGAAACGCGCGGAAATATGGACGGAACGGAGGGCTGGCTAGGTATTTGTGTCGCGAGCCTCTTATACGTGTCTGCAACCACTTTCCTGAAAACAAAGCCGAGCGAATTCATAATCCGCTAATTTGTTCAAGATTTTTTGCTCGAGTGGCGGCGCTTGCTTTGTCACAAATCCACCGTCGATGTCGGAGCGCGTGGGGCTCGCGTTCAAGCCGCTTTGAAGTACTAATCAGTATCGACCTGCGCCTACAGGCCGCACCCCTTATCCGTGCTTCCACCATCGCCAACCGCCCACCTACTCCCGCTCCTCCGCGCTCTCCTCGGCTAGTCCAGAGTTCCTCTCTTTTTTCCTATCGTTCCTCGACTTTCCGCCAGAAACCATTCTGTCAGAGGCGTGACAAATCAACGCGCGAACTCTCTTCTTTCTCTACGATTCTCATAGATGTACTGTATTCGTGATCGTTTTTGCAACAGGGACTAATAATGACTCTAACATCTCTAAATGGAAAGTTCCCTGTCCATAAAATAATGGTCAACGATTACAATCGGGAATCCTTCGAACAGAAACGGCCTAAGAACCTACACATTTTCCCAGTGCCTTGGATGAAAGGGGTACGCAGGAACAATGGAGGACCGATTGCGGCACGTTTTGCGGAATGGTCCTCGGAGATGTGTTACCAGGACTATATCAAGCATGAGAGAAAGGATGTAGCAGAGGCAGAAGGGGGTGGGCCGAAAGAAAGTAGGAGAAGGATGTAAAAAGGGGAAGAAACGAGGGAAGGAAGAATCGAGGCGCCGTGCCGCACGAAAGCGCACAAGATCGCTGCGGGAGGAAACGAGCACGCAGCGTGGAGGGAATAAACGAAGAACAACGTTGTCGCGTGGCCGTGTGTGAGGGTGCAATAGAGAAGGAGAGGGAGTGAGAGTGAGCGAGAGAGTGTGGGAGCAAGAAAAGGAGTGGACCGACGGGAGTGCGCAAGGAGACTTCTCAGGCGTTGATAGGCAATCTAGTTGATTGCCAACTTCAAACGAACCGAAAAAAGCGGAGCGAGAGGAGAGACAAGCTCCTGTACAAGCCACTGGAAAGGCAAAGCCTCGACACGAACCGGCGCGAATCTCGGAATTTTTAGACAATACGATCCGCACAGTTCCTGCATTCCGACCCTCTTTCCTTCCTACTACCGATTAACGCTGTGCCAAGCGAATCGATCATACGCCATTTACCATCCTGCAATACTTTTCGCCTCATACTATCGTTCATTTACTACTTAATCTAAGAAATATAATATTATAAACTTCTTACCTATTTCTACGTACGCTACGCGCATACAAAATATACTCGAGTAACAAATATTCTTTGTATATTTTTCATTATTTTTGTAAAGCGTACAGTGTACAAGATCCAGTCTCTTTGGCTCGAATTTTCGTGCTCGAGAATCCATTATGCCCAAGGAACAAAAGATTCTTAATCGACGACTGAGCCAAACGGCCTTAGAGGGCTGTTCCACGTGACAGATCCTGCGAAATTGTTAACGTCACGACGCGTAATCGATCTCACAGCGATCGATATAATTATTATCGGGAACAAATCGAGCGGTTGGCTGGTCTGTGCTCTCGTCTTTAAGTCTGCCCAAGATTTAAGACAAAAAGGAACGAATGAAGTGCGCCAAATAAATGCTGTACTGTAAGACGAGGTGCTAGAGTGACGTTTGAATGGAAGGGCAGATCCTTTGTGCTGCACCGGGAACCCGACACCCGAAAATCGTTCTCAAAAATTCGTTATACGGATAAAATCTACGCGCTATTCGAAACACCATATTATTGCTGTAATAACAGTTTTACAAGAAACTTTTTCCGACTCTTATCGAATGATTTCGATACTATATCAGGGTTTTAAATAATTTCTATTAGCAGTCATTGCCTCCTACTTAAGAAACTGAATTAGTTTAAAATGATTTAAGGTCCATTATTTGACGACTAAAAATCTTTTAAACAAATAAACGTCGGTAGTTTTTATAATCTTCTTCTCTGACTATTCTATAAACAGGTAGTCCAAAGGTTAGCGACTGTAATAATTAAAAGAGAAAAATTCTCAAGTAAATGAAACGAAGGGTTAGTCCGCGCAGGTTGAGAACAGTTTGTCGGAGTGCGGCCATTTTTACGTTTTGTCGAGGTTCTTTGTGTTTTGGTGAGACATTGCAGGTCTGCCCAACACTCAACTCATTATACCACTAATTATTCATAACGTTGGGGATTATTCTGACAAAAATATTCAATTCCCACAGTGCACTCACCCCAGTGCTACCCTCTTTCTTTGCCTTATTCTTTCTGTCCGACTCATCTGACGCTAATCTCTCGAAGAACAGGCAGCAATTTTTTTTTCCTGTTCCGAACTCACCGTGTTTCGTGTTTGTGTAAATCTCGATTCGAAGAATTGGCACTCGATTTCCTCGAGTGTAGTTACTCGATATCTTGTGGCAGCTGGTCAAGCAATGCCCAATTGTTTGTACATAAGTCGACGAATTGATTTCAAGAGGCGTGAAGCTGTCGGTCAGCTGACGAGATCTCATCGGTTTCCCCGAAAATGGGCGAAAACTCGCAACACAATAGAGTTTGCACGTGGATATATAAGAAAGTTGCGCGTCAATTTTCGGTAACACGATCTTGAGTGGCTCTCTATCAAGTGATAGCCGTAAGTGGCACGTTAAGTGCTCGTTTCACGGTGGGACGACGATACGCCTATTAATTTACTTCAACGTTCGTGACACGCGAGGGTCGTGGGTTCATCCTTGTCTAAAGATTGAAACGCAATCCCGATGATTGCCGATCAATGCTTTATTACGATGTATCGATGCTTGTGGGCGAATGAATCGTCGTATCGCGCTTGATGAACGCGTTACAACGTTCGTTAACTGCAGCAGAATCAATGGCTAGGTTCGAGGCTGCGTTTTAATTGGTTTCTCGGTTCTTTCTTGTTCCTTGGCCGCCGCTTAGGGCAGTGTAAGGAGCAACGTGTTAAAAGGAAGTACGGCTTGTATAGGCAGCGTAGCAAACGCGTTCCCGTCCTTTCGTTTTAAAAGTTCAGGTTACTATTATTGTAAAATTCGCGTCTAGGTGCGAGAGAGCAGCTAACAACGCGGCACCACCGAGACGCGAAACTTGTTCCGTTAAACGGGATCCGTTTCTATGGATTGCCTCGCCAAGATGTAGGTCTTAACGAATGTGTTAAGATTGAACGAAGTGGTTGCTTGTTACTTGGCCACAATACGCGCACGGTTTGTGTAAAATTAATTATCAATTCTTCGCCGGCCCCCCTTCTCCTCCTCGCGCCAAATGAAAGAAACAGTTAGAGGCTCCATTCGTGGAATAAATGGTACGGTTATAATTGTCGAAGCACAATGGGCCACGCCTCGCGAACGGAACGATCTGACGGCAACAATGTCATCTTAATCGTCATCTATAAAAAACGGGGCGAGTTTTAATGATAATGACGCATTACGCTCGCCACGCGGCAGAACGTCATTCGTCCAAGTTCGTTGGAAATAAGCAATGAGAAATTCGCGACAGGACCGTTTTCCCGTGAAAGGGCTACAGTTTCTTTCAAAAGGAACGTTAATAACGTAACGCAACACCTTCGGTATTAACGATGCAATTTTATGTCAATAAAACTGTCGAGTAACGAAGAAATTTATGAATTAAGGTAAGATGCGATAATCGTGCCTCTAAATCATTATACAGTAATTCCCATCGCTTTAAACTGCACCGATAAGACGAAAGATCTAATGATAATTGTAATATTATGACAATCTCTTCAACCAATACTTGTCGTTAT
The DNA here is from genome assembly GCF_910591885.1 of Bombus terrestris. Classification (NCBI taxonomy): domain Eukaryota; kingdom Metazoa; phylum Arthropoda; class Insecta; order Hymenoptera; family Apidae; genus Bombus; species Bombus terrestris. Next base: position 14,231,983 of record NC_063277.1, read on the forward strand.
AAACAAGCATATTCACAAATCTTTATTCACGTCAAATTTACGGTCATTGATGCACCCGTTGTGCACTAAACAATCTCTCAACTGAAATCAAACCTAATTAGCTTTACTAATTGAATATGTATATCTACCATTGAACGCATTCTGAGTGAATGTCTGTGAAAGAAATGATACGAAGGATCAACTCACCATGGGGTGGCGTGTGCTGAGTCGGACTATGCTGATGATGGTTCGTGGTAACTGCGGTACCCGGAAGTACGTGCTGCGCGTGTGCACCCGGATGCACGTTGACACCGGCCGGTGAAGCCGGAAGTTGTCCCGGCTGATGTACCTGATGATGCGGTACGTGGTGTGCAGGGTGGGGGTGGGGCGGCGGCAGGAAGGCAGCCGCGACGGCCGCCTGCGCATTCAGATAGGCCATCCGCGAGGCCGTGAGGTTGCCCAGATTCCCAAGATTCCCCAGATTGCCCAGATGATTCGTCAAGCTAGGCATGTAGTCCCATAACTTGTGATGAGGCGCCGTAGGCGCGTAAGAAACAGCGGAGACGCCGGCCGGCGGTGATCCTTGAGGTGAGCCGCGATCGGTACCGCTTCCGTTTCCGGTACCATTCAGCCCCAGCAGCTCCTGGATCGCAAACGGCGATCGCTGCGGCATTTTTGTATCTTTGTTGATTATTCTAACGGCTCAAAACGACATTCTTCTCTCACGACTTATCGTTAATGCTATACGTTTTGATCCTTTGCTTGTTCTCCCCGTCAATGGAGCATCTTCGGTTGAACTCGTTGAAACAACAAGTTTGAAGGAGATCGTTGTTCGTTTCGCCTGCGCTGCTACTCGACTATTCGACGCTACAAGTTTGAACAGTTTGTCGTTGCTCTTTCGTCTCGAGGTAACGTCTCGATTGCTAGGAACTTTGTTTATAAGCGATTCTGCTGTTGGAGACTCTCGAACGGAAAGGCTGAATTCGTTGGGCTCTGTCGTAACCGTACACGATGCTTACAGAAGATTAAAAATCGCAGACTGATTCATTTGTATAGTCAAAGAAACGAATAGAAAAAAACGAAGCTATTATCGTTGCTAGGCCTTGACATAACGCTTGCTCGAGATCCGACGGTTTGCGGCGAGCAGTCGCATAGTTTTCAATAGCTTTAGCAACTCGGAAATCACTAGGAGTTTATTCTTATTATAGGCTTGCTACGAAGCGATTACTAATTGAGCAGTTCAGTTGATATCGCGAAATATAAGAGGTATTAGTTCGTACGAAAATGAAGAAACCGACTGATGGACCTGTCAGCGGCCCTAAGTGTTCTCATAAATCTCCATCATTGAAAATGTGTCCAAAAGTAATATTCGTCGATCGTGGAGAATGATTACAGTGCTTAGTGTAACGTGTTTTCAACTTATCTTCGTTGTAAAGGTAGAAGCCAGCGATCCGTCGAGCGAAGCAACTCCGGGCAGCTTGCAGCGAGCGACGGCAACTTGAGCGGCGACTCGAGAAACAACTCGGTTCCTGTTTTCGGTGCAACCGTATTATCCCGTGTTTCGTTTCACACTTTAACACATCTACTGTCTAGTAACTACGCGTTTAACCTCACACTTTCGTCTAGTCTCTTCGTTGAATGGTGGTTTCGTTGTGATCAGGTACGGATTCCTACGTTCATCGCTCCTCGAGTACCGACCGGTAGACTTGTTCGCTAAACTGAACTCGTTCGAATACAATTAGAACCTTATCTCCGTTCAAAAATTCTATTCAAACTCCAGATAGCACGTGATGGGCTTATTCATCGTTTCTTGCCACCGAACAAAACTCTGGTTGGACCTTAGCGATGCGCATGGAAATTCGTGGAACCGCTTTCTTTCATTCTCCTCGTGTGGGGATTGAATTTCAAGGACAACAGAGTCTTCCTCGCCTCTGCTAAATCCTTTACTGAACTGGAAAGGCACTCGTGCATTGAAACTCTTCCGCCGGTACCTCATACAAGACGAATCGGACGATAATCGAAGAATCACGAGTAACGTCCGGCGACCGATTTCGATTCCTTTTCCATACTCTTCGTTAGCTTCTTACACCGTAGATACTCCCGCTAATTCTTCTCTCTCTTCCTTGTGTTCGTTTAAAAATTGCGCACTGAAAAAGAACCGTCGGATTCACCGGAGCCAGTTCACTGACAGCACCACCGCGGCTACTCAAGATCGGGCCAGTACTAAACTATGTGAATTCGCGTGCCGAGTTTCAACCGATGACTGTGCTTGATGGCTGGATCTCCTTGCGTTGCTGGTCCCTCGAAACTCGATTCGAACGAATCAAATTACGCGTCAGATAAGAGAAGCAACGTGTTTACTCTCGGAGTAGCCCTGATACGTTAACGTCTGACTGTCGTCGTGGCGCAACCGTGTCGTCGTCGCGGCGATGGGCAACTGAGCTGCCGAGCAGCACAGGGTTGCTCGACTGCGCGGCAGCCAACGAAGAAGGGAAACCCCTGGGGGCGGCTGTGCGCCGTATACGCACCCACACATATACCCTTTCGCGGAGGGTGGCGTTTACCCGACCCACACACCCCCTCCGACACTTCTGACCCCCTCTACCCTTCTCGTTCTCTCTCCGTTCCTCCTTTTTGCTCTCTCTCTCGCGTGAACGATCCCTTCCCCTTCGTCACCGCCTGCCTCCCTTTCTGCTCGATGCATATACAACCCCACTCTCAGCCCTTCTTTTCAGCACTCGTCGACCCCTTGCAACAAAGGCGCCTCCGCTACTTTACGCGCCGACAGTGGCCGTCTCGCATCGCGGATTGGTCGGTTTTTTGAGACGGCCAGCCGGGTAGACATAGCCCTAGTTACCAACGAGAAGGTGGGGTCTACCGATGTCAACGCCTCAACCGGCTACGCCTACGACAGACCGGTTTACCACAGCGAAAAGAACTTGATCTGGAGTTTCGAACTTAACTCGCAAAGATATCCCGCTTCTTCCTAGCTCTCGCGAACATTCAACCCGTGATGCTCAACGTTTTGCTGGCTAGACAAATGAACGCAACGGCCGTGACATAAAGTTTGTTCACTTTATTACGGAAAGGCAATTGGCTTATCAGTATCGGGTTTAATGAAATTTTATTACGCGCAACTCGAATGCGAAAGATTCGTGTTTATAATCGTCAAGCAGAGTAGAACCGGAGCAGAATTTTTGATCGAGGCATTCGAATCTGCTGCGGTTTAGTATATCGATTATTCCATATCGCGTACGATGCTTTGTTGGAAACTAAATTCGATCTTGCACTTGCATATTACTTCTGCCGATCGATAGTGGAACGAAAAGGATATCGTGATAATCAAAATATGGTCGTACATGTAATTGGAAAACTCTTGGAGCGAGTTTCAACATCCAAAGTTGCCCAAGTTGAAGTAAAGATCCGCTGAGAAAAATTGTGGCACAGTGAAACTGGCTTTCGCTTAGAACCTTTATTAACGAAGGGGGTGTGGTCTAAGAACGGGCCAATCAGAAAGCACCACTTTCAACCCTCATTGGCCAGAACGTAAATCGATTTATCACTCAACCCGTCCATAGTAGACAGGGGAAACACGCCCTTAAGGCCGTCCGACTTAAGGTCTATTCTCCTCGGATGCCTTTCGCGACTCTCAACACCGCCAATTCCACTTGAGAAGGATGGTGGTGGTGCTGGTGGTGTTGAAGGTGGTGGTGGACGGTGAGGCGGGGGTGGTGCGTCCGTAAGAACACAGAAAGGGTGTGGAAACTCATGATCTTCGGCGGTGAGTTTCCCGATAGTGTCGGAGGAAATTTTTTCGAAAGACTACCGAGCCCCGTGGTCGGATCCTCGCTCGAAATTGAGCTATTTTTCGGAAACGAGGCTTTTCTTTCGCTTCTTGTCTTCTTCCTTTATCTACGCTCCGATCTATCCATCTCCATGTTTCTTTTTTTATCGTCGTAAACACGTTACAGTATCTTACTTTTGTACTATTGGTTCTTTGGGTTTCTCATCTCATTGTATAATGAAATTTGAAAATATCCTAACTAGAAAGAATGTGCAATGTCTAAATTTGTACGATACTTCCACGAAACAAAGGTTTTCACGTTTTCTTACCTACGGTTTAGGTCTAATTTTTTAATGGAAATCTTCAGCGAAGTATCGTGCTAACATGTAAATTTGTTAACTAACAACTTTATTATACCAACATAAGCTACATTGAATAATTAAATAAATCGCTAAATACATAATGCAACGGAGGAAGATTAAATAAGTAGAAAGACTGAATGAAAAATACAAGAAAAGTCAGAAACTTTGCGAGAAAATTGATATCACTCGCATTTTAAGATGAAAAACCCCACGCGAACATTTATACTCGTCTAACGTTTGTCAGCGATAGCTCCAAAGCAGCATAATACCGATGCTGAGATGGTCTTTTTATCGGCGAAAAACTCGCCCATCTTCTTGCAATGCGAGGAGCAAAAGGCTGAGAAAGAAAGAGAAGGTTTTTGTGCACGATGCTTTGTTTCAGTAAAATATCTCCGAGTTCTTGCGTTCATCTCTTCAGCTAAGGAGAAGTATAAGAACAGTCTCTTCGTTTCCAGTCTCATTTGTTTGTTCCTTATATTAACAGATTATTGTTCACTTTAAGCAGTGCTATTTTGTGGAACAAATTTCCATGCAAAATGTAATAATGATCAATTTACGAATAATAGAGTTTTAATATCAATATCAGCTTGTTCTCTTTCATATAGGAAAATGTCTTGTTCGTAAGAGAATCGTAAAGATAGATTGCTCGCATAAAACTACGTACAAAATGCTCGTAGTGATTTGTAACTTCCTTAGCGACTCGTGATATCGTGTTCCGTGATCGTGTAACCCGCATCATCGTTCACTCAAACGGCATCACCCAACGGGTTAAATAGCGCGAGACTCGAGAAGCCTGTGGATTCCGCAAATTGCAATTACTCCGTGTTACCAGCGGAATTTCGTAAGATTTGAAAAAAATGCTTAAATTTGAGTGTGGTGAGCTAGCGTAGTAGGAAAAGGGGGCCCCCGTTTGCTGCGCTCTTCAACGACTGTACAGATCAAGTACTTGCTTGCTTCTTAACTTAACGGATTATTGTACTTCTAAATTCAGTGCATTGTGCTAGTCGTGGTCGTGTAAGGGTGTGCATACGTATCATCCATACGTAGAAGCGTAAATATCTTCATCGGATCAGATCGCGACACTCCTCGCGGGTTTAAGCCTCCTTCAACAGGATTCCAGGCGTGGTAACCAGGCACACACGCATCCACGCCCTGATCGTACTTTTTTTTTTTTAATACGAGCGATTTTTTTATTCCCTCCAGGGCGTAGATTAAGTTGGTAAAACGTCGTTATAATTTGCAATATTTACACGATGGTTGGAATAACCAAAAACACGAGGATGCGAACCTTGTGGTAAAGCTGGTCGAACATCGTCGCACTTGGCTCGTTTGAAATTTGCAAATTTTGAGGTTGCCGCTCATTAATGCTCGCGAACTTGGCAAAAATATTCCGCGAAGTTCGTTCGAGCGAATACAGGGTGTTACGCGAGGCGTAATTGATCTTCGAAATGTATAATAAAGCGAGCAACAAATGGAATGTATTTCAAAACAATCGTAACGCAAGAAGAAAGAGGCGAAAACGAACAGACACGATAAAACAAAAAGAAGGAAATATCGTTGTGCAAGCACGTATATCGCAAATTGATTAAATTCCTTTTGTTAGCGAGTTAACGGGCGTTTATTTCGCGGCTCGCGCTATTTACAATTAGTCGATGCACTATGCAGCGATCCTAGTTCCGGATAACTAGACCTCAAACCACTCTCGTTCCCGTAACGTGTGTGTGTTCCGCGCAGGAACAAGGCTGCCTCAACTCACGCTCTGTTAATTTATCTAATTACGATAGTAGTCGAGATCATTTATCCCCGCACGAGAGGAAATTTGAGACGAGCGCCGCCGGGAAATATGAAATTAGTCGCAATGCTTTAGGAACCTCGAAATTTCGTGATATTACGATGTAACTGTAGCTCGAAAGCTCCCGTTTCGTTGCGTTGATCACGAACGTGCCGAACGCTGCCGGCAGGTTTTACGAGATAGTAAAATCTTTAAGAGACACTTTTCCCGTTTACGGTAAATGTATTTTCAGTTCATTCTTTATTTTATTTCACCCTTTCAGCTATTTTATTCCACATAGAAGGGATCGATGTTTCAGTAAGCATTACGTTTGTCAATGACAATAGGATAAGTACGAATCGACGATTATTTATCTAAAACTTGTAGCGACGATACCGGTTACGATACTATCTACAAGTTGAACGGCACGATGTTCGAACAATACCATGATCCGCCGTTCGAAGAGCGCGTAACGTAGCCTCAGTGAGTCTGATCGATGCATAATACCGGTAAATTAATTTCTGAAACCCGGTTTACTCGAAGAGGCCCACTTCTAACATCGGCAAACGGCGACCGTGCCCTTCGTCGGCCGCGTTTCCTACCTGCAAACTCGAACGAAAGATCTCATTGCTCCGGCAATCCTCTTTTCCCGAACATTTTCGCCGAGTCCTGCAAAATTGTTAATCCGAAGCTTTTCCAATTACACAGCTCGTCCTCGTTTTCTGCCGCTCCTTCAAACCATCCACCTCTCTTCCTTCGTGCCCCCCCCCCCTTTGATGCTCCTCTCCGTCCCTCCTTCCACTCGCTCTCTTTCGGCTCTTTGTAAGCGAAAATACTCAATTCGGATGTTAAATTCAATTACAGCATTCCTGATTAATCCTAAGTATCCTTTTCCAAAGGAAAGACGACTGCTATCCAATCTCTCTCTCTCTCTCTCTCTTGCTCTCTCTCATTCTCTCTCTCTCTCTCTCTCTCTCTCTTTTCGCGAACGTCTTCGAACGAGCTAGATCTCTTTCGGCTTAGCCCGTCCTTAAGTTGAATAACTGTTGCGAACGATATGACGCCATTAAAATCTGCTGATCTTGATCCTACGGCGGTGGACTCGGAACCTACACGTCGCTCAAGATTATCACTGCTGGGTAGAAATTATCGTGTCTCTCGCGAGGAGACTGCTTGCCATTGGTAATTGTACGTTAAAAGAAGATCGGAGTGTTAAGCGGTTAATGACAAATAACGCAAATGTCGTGAAGTTTGTTGCGTGTAAACCGAAGAATTAACGCATCTTCTCTCGCGTAATGGTGGTGGAAGGAAAAATTTAGCAGGTATGGAATCAAGATTATTTATACGTTAACGCATCCTAAATCTGTGTTACTTGTAAACACGCAAGATGTCTATTCATAAGGTGTTCCGAATACAAACTACCCTTATCAGACAGTAAATTGCACCTTTTCTCAAAAAATTCACAGATTGATTCTTTTATACCGTTGATTCTTTCACATTTCTTCCGACAACTTATTAACGGTTAGCAATGTTTCGTGGTATTCCGAGTGGACGAACGTGGACCACCCAGGGCTCGTCAGAAAGACGACAAGATAATTTCTGCCTCTCAAAAAAGTCAGCCAGTCATCGCCTGTAACTGGTAGTCCTTCTCTTAATCTTCGTTCCATGAGCCTTTAAGTATCCACGGCCACTCGAGTTTCTCACAATGCTCTGACCGGCGCCGTGGTATCTCATTCTGGTTCTCTGGATAGATGCGTTGCATTAAATGCGTCTAAATGACGCGCGGAAGTGCATTCTCCTTTGTGAAACGAGAAACAAGGTGATCCGACAAGAGGCGCAGCAAGAAGACGTATCCGCTTACTTCTGTCTAGTGAATCTCACCAGTATTTCATAGGCCGTTTCAAATATTTGTCAAACATTTATTGAACATTTAATACAATCAGCAATTTACTTGCTTCGACGATACGAGACATTCCTATTGCATAGATTTGTCGCAACGTTCGAATAAAACATCGTCGATCGTTACGCTAATTTTCAAAGAAATATTTTATAATTGAATCATAACTCGAATTAAAAATTCCACCGCTTCCTTCCTATGAAACCATCTTGACGGGAGCGATTAGAGAGACCTAAGCAGCCTGAAACAAAGCCTAATCGCGATCGATAATCACACGTATACCGAGGGAATGGTTGCTTGCCATAAGGAGAACGCGTTTTGAAAAATCTAATAACTTTTTCCAAAATGTCTGGTGAATTTTAAAGTTCCCGAGGGTCGCAACAGATGGCAGCATACATCTAGTCGGTAATTCTGAACGTGCTGCCGTCTGCGTGCCGTGAATCGAACTGAATTCCGGTCAATTCTTTCTCTCCTTCCGGAGGAAAATAATATTCCCTGACATCTTCCGGAGCTCCATTTTGCGCGTCCGCACTCGGCTGTATCGCGAAGATCGACGCCGCGTCGTCGTCACACGACTTTACAATACAGTCAAATTGCGCCATACACCCTTTGTGTACGGAAACATTCGCAGGACACTCGTTTCGGTGTACGAGCGCAAGTATTTTCGTCGACAAAAATCACGATTTACATCCCTTCAATGTTCGACAAATGAATACCTTTTCCGTGGTGAAAAGTGACGTCCAAGTTGCTGGCCTCATCGTACCTACGATTTTAGAAGTTATTTGTTCTACGATACCATAACGGATAAGATTTTCGCCGCACTATAAAAAGACGTGATTTGTTGATCATTGTTGATGCCAGTCCACCCCCAACTCCGTTCCGTTAATCGTCCATTGCGCTCACCCGGCATCATCGAGTTATTATAAATACTTTAGCGCACGCTTTTTCACGGGAACAAACGCGAAATTGATTTAATAGCTTGCTTTTAACATTTCTATCTCGCAATGATCGTACGCCGAAATTCGTTCGCGCTTTAAAACGTTCCGAATGAAATATACTTTTAGAACTGGCATTGAAACGTTCCTCGGTCTCTGTCTACTTCCCTTTTTTATTACAGTGGAAATTGTTTAAATATGAAACACGGAATGTTCTCATCGGAGATACAACGGTCGAGCCCATAGCGACGGAATATTCGTCTTACGAAGGAACAGAAACGGAAGTTCACAGGAAGACAAGCCGATCGATTTCAAACGTTTATCGTCGATTTTTACGCTAAATTTCAAAGAGGCCGACGAATGAAATAACAGCGCAGCATCTTCCTTGAAATCCCTTTATTTACCCGCTTCCCTTTTGCAAGGCGTTTTTACCTTAGGTGCGATAAAGTTCGGCTTAACAGGCGTTAAGGCGTTTCCCTTTTAACACGGCACACGGGAGTACGTATCTCTTCCATTTTTCAATCGAAAAATCCGCAGAGGATCGCGACAGCGATTGAAATCGGAGCAAGTTAATCCTTTGATCGGTGAGGCAAGAGTCACCCGTTGACGTGCTCCAAGACGAATATTCTGGAATTTATCAAAGTACGAAGAGAGCGCGCGGTCGCGCGTCGGCTGCCCTTATAATAGCGCACCGGATACGCCTTCAAAAGGAATTACGTAATACAACTTTTTTAACGGGCTGATCGCGAAGTAATACGACCGTCTACTATACCAACGAAAGGAGAAAGCGAGCCCTCGTTAAATATTAAACTTTAAGGATCGTTTTTCCATGAAGAAGCTTCGTCGACTTTGCACATGCACGTACACACAGATAGACAAGTCTGTTGTACAGAGAATAGAGAGAGAGAGGGAGAGAGAGAGAGAGAGAGAGGCGCACGCATACTATTGCGTTAACACCTTCACATCGAATGTCGCGTCCATCCTTGCTTCCTTCTCGTTTCTCTCTCGTAACGACATCGTTCGCGATCGTTGGAAACGAGACATTTGAGAGATTATGCCAATCCGGCGTGTAAACCACCCAGGGAGGAAATACTTATGAGTTTCTGCTGCGAGAGCCTCCTCTTTTTGTTCCTGCATCCCCTCTGCCCCACCCCCCGCTTTCCGAGCTGCGTCCTCACCTTCTTACCACCGTGAAAGAGAAATTAACACATTGACTGATGGTTGAAGGGTGTCTCGCGGAGTTTTGCAACGTTTTATTGTCTTCTTACCACGAGAGCCACGATGGGGATTTGGTTGTCCTAACTGATTGAAGCGTATTGTCAAAATATTCGGTAATTCTCCCTAGTCTTTGCCACACGTAACGGAATACGGCGATCTTGTCTGCTAAGAGATTAGAGACTGCGATGCCTGTGGCGCAAGAAACGATCTTCGGCTTAAAAAGGCAGAAATACTGCGTTCTAAATGGAAAGCCGAACGAGTTTTCTCTTCTCCCAGACCACGTACATTGTACATGGCGCATTAAAAATCATCGTTTTGTATACAATGTGCAATTTGGACAGTAGGCATCGGTTTATGCAGTGTAATTTTTGTCAGCGTGTCCATTCGCATTTCCTTGATAACAAGGGACGAGAATTTCACCGAATGCATAAGCGGAATTGGCACGATTTGTCATCCGTGTCAAATCTCGGTCTAAGCACGTCTGGTATTGGCCACGGGTCCGCACGTCATTCGCTCATTATACGATCCAATTAAGGTTCGACTGCTGCACGGCAACAGTCACGGTCCTTCTGTCCATGTGATTGGCCCTATTCGGAGACAACGCGTTCCCATAGGCGCCTCAGGGCTTTAATGGCACGGAATCATTCGATGCCGATTCCTTGACAGTCACGATTTCTCGCTTATTAAAGCACTGCCCTCGTTTATGCGCGAATTTGCTCTCTTGAAATTCGCTGCTCGCTCGCGGCCACAGAGGTAGACACCGGGAATGACGATTCCAGTTTTGACCAATCAAAATCGTATAAGAATTCATAGGAAATCTGTCCTTATGTTAAGACACATAATTTTTGTTCTACAAGAAGGCTTTACGTTTCAAGATACACCCCGAGTGCAGATCACAGGTATAATATCCGTTTTTCTATTCCATTCATTTGTTTTTGATTAATTTATAATTAATCAGCGATGGTAATCAACCATAATACGTTCCGGCTAACTCACTGTCGTCCTTCCCCGCGCGAAAGGAAAGAAAGGAACGCATTTACCTCTACTTTCGATATTTCACGAGCAATGCGAGAAGCGAAATGGAAAGAGCCGCGCGATATTATTTTCATTGCGCCCATCGAACGCATAAAGGCGTGGCGTGCATAAAAAGAACCGGCCATAATGATTCGCGTAACGATTTCGGTTTATTTTCCTGCGGATACACATCGAAATATCTAATGGGACGTCGCGTACCACCCCAAACGCTCTCATTACCGCATCTCGTTCTTTTTTCTTCGGCATTTTAATTGCAGCAATGGGCCGCGCCACCGCTAAGAAATAATTATGCTTGCCCGGCGCAGGTACCAACACCTACACGCCCAGCCGCGTCTACCAACACTGGCCTTTCCCTTGTGTTCGCACCTTCCTTCTCTGTTAAGGGGTGCACAGAACCCCCGAAGAGTTCGCGTTTCTTGTTTGCACGACCCCCATCGCAACTACGATGGTATCACACGTGCCACGCCCCCTTAACGACGAAATTACAGCAGCCATGTTTGTTCAAAGATCAAAGTCCAGGGCCAGGTGCGAGCGTGCTTTTTCTCGTTCGGGCTCCGTTACTCGAAAAAAAGACGCGCAAATGCATCGAACCGATCTCGATTCTCCTCTTCCATGCCACCCTCCCTTTGCCCCCTACCACCCCCATGAACCGAGGTTTTCGGTGAACGTCGTTTAACCCTTTGACGATTGAAAATCTTCCAAGCTAGGTAGGATTTTCTTTAGAGTGTGAGCTGCTGTTACTGCTGTTAGATGTAAATTTCTTCAGTTTTCCTTACTTTATCTTCGACATTAATTCCCTCCCATCTTTTATATAATATTTCTGTGTTAAAACGAAGAGATAAACAGGATTCCTGAATATTCGATAGCGTTAACACGACAGCACGTAACAAGAAATCGATTTAATCTTTTATCGCCGAGTTGAGAGAAACCAAAAGACGGATGATGCTGTTATAAATTGTAATTTTCGCTGTCAATGCCATATCAATCGACGTAGTGTAGGACATATGGAAAGCGAATCGACGTCTCATGATTCGACGATGTTCGATTTCTGATACAATGAAGACGTGAGAAGAAGAAGGGTGGTTAAGGGTAATAGGTCTGGCGAGACATAATTACGGTTGACTACTTGATTAGTCATTTAGAGGCAACGAGAGTTAGCCGACCGATGCCCCGGCTCTTTCTGTTTTCTATTTTCAGAAGATCCGTTCGCTCGAGACTTTCGATACAGGTTTAGAAAGTGGTGGATCTTTGAAGAGGTCTGTACAGACGATGGTTAGAGAGAAATTTCGACCGCTGCTGGATGATGCAGCTGTCTTATTATTCGTCTGACCAGTAAATTGATCAGGGGCGTCGTATAACCAAAGGTTCTTTACGTATCGCTTGATAGCTTTAATTTCCGACACGAAATCCAATTAGAAATTATATCCAGTCGGAAATTGCACGAGAGAAAGGAACAGTTCTTTGTTTTTCAACCGTTATTCGAAAGTTTCTCGATGAAGATACAGCTGCAACCAGATTCTGTTTATGAAAAACACGGGAAGAAACAAGGTACTCGACAGAGGGCAACATCATTCTGTTAGTATCGTGGTTTAGAATCTTGGACGACGCGTGTCTCGAGTATCCCAAGAGGTAAAGAAGTACGGACTGTCGCTTTTGGCACTTCTCGGTATTTTCTTCCTCCTCGTAAGCCAGCTTTCCAGAGATTTTTCAGCGTGGCCCGAGGCTAGCGAAGATGCAACAGGCCTCTACTAACAAACTCGGAGAATCTTCTGGCACTTCTGCTCTAGTGGCATCACCACGTGTAGTACCATACATGAAAGCACGCTAGTTACGTTAGTAACTCTTCTTTCACCCCTGCTTCTTGCGAAAGAAAGAGGGAGAAAGAGAGAGAGAGAGAGAAAGAGAGCACGCGTCTGACGACGAAAAGAATGCAAAGTCGGGACGGAAGTTTCCGCGAACATTGGTGTACTTTCGTCAAATTAATCGATTTCATTGATTTTTGTCTTTCTTTTTTCTTTACGTTGTATGCTACGTTGCATTCAAGATACGTTGAACGTGACATTCTTAAATTCAGAGTAATCAAAGTTGGAACGTCTATGGGCATCTAAAACCGAGTCTATTTATCGATTCAGTTACACACTCTCGATTTGAGTTTATCACAAACACGCAAAATGATCGAGTCTGATAGCAGGGAAATTTTCGAGCATCATCCTTCTATAACATCCCTTTTTGACAGACCAGCGATTTTATGATGTGTCCCGTTCAGGTGGAGAGGGAAAAATGTTTGTGCACTTTGCTCGACCGGCCATCGCGCCCCCTGAATTTCGAAAAATGCAGTTGCATCGATAGTCACATGACGGTTTCTCAGGGGGCAGCGAAAAGAGGAACGAGGAGGTTGCTGAGGTGCAGGGAACTCAGAATCGTATGAATATTAATGTGCTGAAACAGCTAAACACAAGAAGCAAAAGGGCGCTTCGACACTCGGTATCTATTAATTCTCAGCCTGCAATCTGCATCGAACGACGAAGCCACGTGGTCGTGGTCTTCTCCAGCGTGTTATCTGGACCGAGATTCGATCGATGATCGAAGAGAGGAAAAGAAAGAGCTTTCGCGTGCAAAAAATTCATTACGATATTACTTCGTTTTTCGATCAAGTGATCGATCGGGAAAGGACTCGTTAAGAGCGGATTTATACTTTATATAGCGGATACGAACCAAAGGAATTGTCGAACGCTTTTCTTTAAGAATTTTACGAACTTTAGCCAACTGCTTGGCTCTAATTTTAGACGATAATATTTGAAATTCGATCGATATATTTTTATTTCTAACACTTGAAATTTTTAAGTATTTAAGGAGACGGATTATGGAAAATAAGAACGATTTTGGCGATTGAACGTTTTCTCATTAGAAGAAAGCGTATATAGTTGCTAAAGAAGAGTTTAAAATCGAAGTCCGTCTGTATGGACGTCTAAAAAGGAGTGACCCTCAGGGGGGGTGGGAGATGTAGCAAGAGGTGGTAAGTCACGTGTGCTCGTCTGAGCGCCGGTAAGGAGCGCGTACCATCACAAGGGTGAAATGGAAAAATATTTTTCCATTTTCCCTCTCGTAGACATATAGGGGGAGGCTCACACTCTTTTCTTCGTCTATTATGCGCGTTATACTTGGTCCAGAGAGAGCGAGCTCGCACTTACGTGTATTTTATGCATTCGAACGGATGCAGCCTGATGCGCCGGGGGAGGAAGAGGCTCGCCGTCGGGGAAGGGGGTGGTCGGGTGTCGGATAGTCGTCGGTAGAGGGGAGGAAGGGGACAGCTGGAGCTATCAAGAGGCTACATATAAAATCATAAGGCACGACGGCCACGCCCACCACCCCGCGGGTTCACCAATCACCGCGGACTGCATTTAAATCGCAACCCCTCGGTGCATTGTCGACTTTTTTTCCGCGGGCGGGGTGACTCGCTTCTGAATATATATCCCGCAGGCTGTGCCAACACCAGGAATATTCATATTCCTATTCCTGCTACAATCCGTCGCACACATCGCATACAACCTGGCCCCCTTCGCTCCCTCGTTCCCCTCACTATCCATCGAACCACCCTTTCGCGAGTTCCCTTGCCATCGCGTCTCCACGCTGCCGTGACTACCCTACCCGCGTTCCTCTTCCTAGCATCGGAAATCCTCCCCTTTCCCGGCCCGAGCCTATACACGTGTGTCATTTACGTGCACTTATCATCCACCTGTGTGTACGCCGAACCGTACGTCGACCATTCCCATTCTCATTTTCCTCTCATGGTTGTTCGTAACTCAGCTATATAGGAAGGAAGGAAGAGGGAACGGTTGCTTCTTCCTAGCGGTTCTCGATAACGTCGTCGACGATGAGGGATGAGCAGGATGCGAACGAAGACGATAGCTCCGGCTGATCTGCCGGCTACGATCAAATCGAGGCAAAGTGCGCTTTTGCGATAATGGATTAGGAAGGTATTTTGTCTGCGACTTTTTTCGGTCTGCCACGGAATCGTCCAGTCACGGATTGTTATTCACTGATTTGCTGCAGGGCTTCGAATCGATCGCAATTGAGTTCAATGGTCAGATTGTCGAACGATTCGTTCATCGCGTTTGGTTAATATTCCTTTCCCCGACGTTACCTTACGAAGATAAAATAAGAAGCGAAATATGAGACCAAGATAAATCCAGAAATTGACTAGTAAAGTAATTGAAAATCGAATATCGTGCACGTGGATAAGGAAATCATATCAGAGCTGACAAATTATCTCGTAGAGTTTATCGCACTCGTAATACTGTTAACTCGTAAAGCACTCTCTACGAATAAGTGACAGTTGTAGCAAATAAAGCTGCTTCGTTGAAATTTCTTGTTACGCGAAGTTTCTTAATTTTATTTCAGCGAAAATAAACAAGAAGGAATTTAACTTTGGATCGTTCTAATGACTTTTATTAAACACGTCCACGTGATATTCTCATTAAGCCTAGTTTGGAATAGCTTATTCTCAACTCGTTGTTACTCGAGGACGCCCTAGTTGGATAACTATGTTCATACTGTGCTTGACAGCGCATTGAGAAAATTACCAAAGTACGTTTCAGTGTGATTTCAATCAACGTACGTTAATAAGCAAGCAACGAAGTATATCCTTTACTTTTTATAATGCCTTATAATACGTTTTATAATACTTAACATAAGTTCAATTCTATTAAAACGATGTCTCAAATCCTTTTAAATTTAAGAAGTATATGTCAGACAATGTATTATTGAAACAA
Organism: Bombus terrestris; assembly: GCF_910591885.1. Classification (NCBI taxonomy): domain Eukaryota; kingdom Metazoa; phylum Arthropoda; class Insecta; order Hymenoptera; family Apidae; genus Bombus; species Bombus terrestris. The sequence continues at coordinate 14,247,736 of NC_063277.1, forward strand.
AGTATCTATGTGACTATAAAAAGTCACAGAACTATGAAGCTACAACCTTATACGCTAATAGCAGTATCAAATAGAGAAAATTGAAAAAGATTAAATATATTTACCAATTTCAACCGCATATTTTAGTCGTGAACAACTTGCACTTAAAATCACTACAATACGTGAGTACCCCGGCAGATATTAGTTTTATTCTTTTTATTATTATTTTACTAAATTTCACGATGTGAACTGTAAGACGGTTCGTAGGCAACTGAACTGATCTGCCAATAAATATTCCATATATCCTCGGCCACCGAGCTATTGCCCTCTTGCCGTATGAATCACTTCACAGTAGTATGAATTTCGGTATCGAATAATTCTTTCTCTTGTATATTCATTATCCTTTATGCCGTAATAAGAATAAGAAGGATGTTTGCAAAAGCACTGGTCGCTTGATAATAATATTTAAGTGTACGAGATATTTACCATTCAAGTTGTACAGGAAATATAAATAAAATTCTGCTTACAACCTATCTTAAACTAGTCGAACAACATGATAATGGCACAAATAATAATAGCACAAGGAACCAAGCGGATGATGACTACAAAATTTTAAATATGATATATTGAGTAAGTTTTACACATTGTCCAGTCAGCGCTATTCTATGTTCTCGGGAGTCCGGCGCATGGAGAACGTCGGTCGAAGAAAGCAGAGAACGTTTATCCTTAACGATGGGAAAGAGGATTTCTCACTTTAGTGGACACGCAATACGTCACATGAAAAAGGGAAAGGATAAGTGCAAACGCAAGGGAAGTAAAAAGAGGAAAAGATGTAGGAAGAAGAAAGGAGAAACGTTGAAACATTTTCTAAAATTATTGGAAGGGTACAGTAAGAGTGCCGAAGGGGACCCTTATCCCTTCCTTCGAGCATGTCTTTTTAGTACATCACCCTAACGTCCCCTTCCAATACCCGGCGGGTTCCATCGTTCGCTCATTTGATTTCTTCTTCGTGCGGAAATGGCTGAGCAGCCATTCGCGCGAGACTTCCGGTCGACTGGAGATAGAAATGGAGTCCCCCGGTTGAAAAAGGGTGGAAATCACTGGCAAGCAACCGTGTCTTCGTTGCCGCGGGAAATTGCCGTTCGCCGAAAATTGATAATAAATTCGATAATGCCGCGAGTCCGCGTGCTTCATAATCGAATGAGATAAAATACCAGGATATCTGGTTGATATCGGCGAATCGTCAGCGTCTTGCCGCGTTCCGCTCTATTTCCATCCTCGCGAATGCTGTCCTTCATTTTATTAACGATCCTCGATCGAGTTCCTTATTAAATTTGAGAATTACTCGGCGCACGATTGCCCGCCAACGGGGCAAGATCGGAAGCAGCTTAAGCTGATTCCTACCGTACCTCGTTACCTTCGTCGTGCCCATTTTTCCTTCCTCAGAACTATGTATGTTTATAGAAAACATTTTTTTTTTAATGTTTCATAAGGAGGATAGAGAAAGTAGTATAGTCAATCAGTTTGTATTTCGGACAGCAATATCTTTTACTTGCTCTATGAGAAAAATGTTAGGCGCGGAGATGCATACTATAGAGCTGTAGGATATGCAAATTAGTTTATCAAATAGCTTAGAACTTTTGAAGGCAATTAATATTTTATGTTCCGCTAAATTTTCAGGATCATTGTACTTTAAACATAGTTTGGAGTAATGCGAACAGCCCTTGACTTTTTGGGCCTCTATCTAATCTATAGCCACATATACCTGAAATTATCACGTTCGAATTTTGTTTCTAGAAAGCATATTTGATCGTTCTTGAAATAATTATTGTACAATTGTCTGCTACAGAACGTTTCGAAATTGCAAAGGTATTGACGAAACAATAATATTATCAGATAATTATAAATTAAAAACGGCGAGACCGTCGTCGATGGTATCTGGCTTACTCGTTAGCTGGTTGCAATTAGAAAAGATACAAGACGTCCGAAATATTTGAGCTGGCATTGTCATACCCTCGGTTCCTCGCCAAAGGCAGTTTCGTGCGGCCGCCATTTTACCACCCTTAATTTCTAGATCCAATCAAAATGACTCACGCGACTTTGTAAGGCGATTCGGTCCCCTCGGGGCACACCAGTTACGAGTGATGCAATTACGCTTAAACGTTAACGAGCTAACTCTTGATAGAAAATGGCTGTATGCTCCGTTAGCTGCAAACAGTAAAGCCATTACTGTACCGTTCTTTCACCCCTTATCAATTTTTCTTCTTCTCCCTTTTGAGAATATCGAAAATATTTTTTATTTGCTATCCAGAAGTCTTTTTCTTTCGTTCTTCACTTATTATCTTTCTCGTAGGAAGAAAGATTTGTGTGAAGAGGTGAAACATCATTTTCTCCTCGTATGTATTCTCGAAATGATATGTACAAAATAAGGTACAAAACGAAGCCAATGTCTCGTGAGTCTAAATCTTGTCTAACAAGAATGTCTTGCCTTATGAAAAGAATTCTAGGACTCTAAAAAGTACTAAACGTCGCCCTTCATGGTAGTAAAAATTGCGTCGAAGGTATTGGATCGATGATGGATAAGTTGGAATATAAATTCGTCGTCTGGAAAAGGACGCGGAATATCTCGAGGTTCCATTTTCATGCAAGAGCCGAGAACCTACTCGTCCCTTTTAATTGACCGCTCGATTTCCCGACAAGAAAGAGACCATTTGGAAAATTGCTAAAATTTCTATCAGCAATTTCACGAGCAAGTCCTGCCGCTGGAATAAAAGGCCGATGGGGCGGTAGCAGAGAATAAAACGAGCGCAGGAGATGCGGTATATACGAGCGAGAGCTCGCCTTGTCAAAGGTCCGATGCGGAAAAGTCGTTTCGTTCTAGCCATTGTCAAGTGCCCTCGTCCAAGAATCCGAAAGGCACTGTCGTCCTGCACGCTATCTTAGGATGTCCTTTCGCTTCCACAAGGAACTTTCTCCTCTTCCTCACTCCTCTCTTCCTGACTGCCTTTCCAGTGAATGCTTGTCAGAACCAGAAGACATCTTTTGTAGCGAGTTAGTGGTTCGAAGAAAATTGTGTGTTGTACTCTTCGATATCTCGCGAACGAACGTTTCCTCTTCCTGCACTTCATCCTTCACGATCTCTCTAAGACTCTTGCTGTTACAAGGCTTCTCCTTAATTTAACCGCGATATGTAATTTTAGGGATGACTTTGATATCCCCTTAGATAAAAAAAATACAGAAAATGAAACATAATGGTGTGAGATATTCAGTCGGTAAGACGAAATTCTGGTTACGAGATACAACTATCGAGACATTATGTCTTGTAATTAATCTTAGGAAAATTTTATCGATTAGGATGAGACGTAAATCAGAACAGAAACATCCAATTTACATAAAAATTCTCAATAATAATTTTTCTTTAGTTAACTTTATCCGAGTTACGTTTGTCAAAAAATTCGCGAATTCGCGCCCCTCTTCTTTTGTGAATCAACCATCAAACACACAGGGAAAAGAAACGCAAATAAAACAGGGAACGGCTATATATTGAAGACCGCCATCGGTCATGATTTTTCTTGCCAGTGGTAACGCACCTCGAGTCATTAACATTATACGTTCGTGCATTGCGAGAAGAATAGGATGGCGGGTTAAAAGAAGGGGTGAATGGCGGGGGTGTCGTGGTGTATTCGCGATAATAGCTATGATTAGAGTCGCAACGGCATATGGATGGTGCGGTTTTAATGCGGCTCTCAGATTCCACGAAGGCTCCATATGTACGCCAACCTAGGGTCCAGAAATAAAAATGTCGACGTGCTCGCACAAAGGACGTGAATTTTAATAATAGATTTATGCGCATATGTTAAGTACGCTTCCGTCATTATTTCTGGGGGTCGCGTCAGAACCAACCGGTTTAACGTTTAATGGTATCTGCAACAATTGCGCGCTTACGTCGTAACCTAGTACGCTTTGAAATTTCCATCGAAGCCCACCTTCTCCGAGCACCCTATTTTTGCATTCGATTATCCTCCTCCGTAGGCGTCGAGGCGTCCTCCGTGACTCGAGGGGCGCAACGGTCGCCATCTTGAGAACGCTGTGCCTTCGCCGCGTGTGATCATCGTTTATGCATACGTTTCTGTGTGTTCTTGTCGCTTCTAGCGACGTCAAGGATGATCCGCTATGAAAAAGGGCAAGTTCAATATTCGACGAGGGTGATACGTGACCGATACCTTAATTTTGCAACGACGATTGAGCGATGAATTAGACGAACAAGTTGATAACGAGATACGTATTTCGCGTGTTGCTAGTAGGAAGATTCTTACAAGCTGTCATTTTTGTCAGTAATCGGGTTTTTAAATTAAAAATTGTTACAAGTTGTTAACAACAAAAAAATGTTTGCTATATAAGTTACTTCGGTAATATGTTTCCGGAACATCGACGAACGTAATGTCTTGAAGCAATGATTTTACGATTGTTCGTCATTACGAATATTCTTACATCGACCGTCTTGACGCAGTCACCATTTTGTCATTAAGCATTTAATCAAGATACGTAAATCATTTATAACCCCCGTCGTTCTGCTGCAACCCTAAAAGGTTTACGCTGGTGACACTTGAAATAGCCCCTTGGAAAATATTTTTCTACTAATGGCTCCGGTCTACCAACCCTTGACGCAGCCACCTTCCTCCCGAAGTTTTGCTTTCCCTTGTCGATCCCGATGTACGCTCGGTAAGTAATTGAACATGGTCACGTGAAAACAACCCCCGTGTGTCGTATAGCAAATGCGAAGACCGAGGGTTGTAGCGTGGTGAACGCGTTCTCCTTCGGAAGGAAAGAAAAATGGAGGACAGCGGAACGCCTCCGAGACATGGCTCTGCTGTAAATGTATTTCCACCAACGTAACGGGAGCGATTTGAGACATTTTCTGACAATTTCGAAGTAATTATTTTTGATAAAAGATGAAATCTTTGCTTAAGAGACAGCATCAATTTTAAAATGATTTCTTGCATATATCGCGCCCGCGTACTTCAGATTTTTATCATTCTTTATTCAATTCTATCGCGCCTTCTAAACTTTCGTCAATATTATATTTTCCGACAAATAATTAAAATTTTATCAGAGATATTTACGTAACGGAAACCTACAGCCTAACAGACTATCTTCTACATGGGCACGATAAAATAAATTCCTATTTGCAAAATCGTTTGACATTTGTCCATGTGACTTTCTATTGACGATAATGAGAATTTTTTATGCTCCAATTGGTGAACAGTAGAGAAGATTTATCGATCGAAATACAGGAATATCAGGTTTTACATATCACGAATAAATTATTTACATCACGATCATCGCACTAGTAAAAAAAACAGAAATTAGAACAGAAAACTAGTAGAATTCTCAAAACACCCTAGTATTCTCGTCTTCGTCACCCTCTACGTGAGACATCTCCCTTGTCGGTCTGGAGAACGTTTATCTCTAGCTCATGCATAACAAAAACTTCGCCGGAGGATAATTCTTGAATTCTACTCCCAGAGGCGGGAGAAGACAGCCTCGATCGCATTAGGCTACGGATTCCATGCAAATTCGTTGGTTCGCGAGGTTCGGCTCCGGCGAAGTCTCCGGTTCGCCGGTGACGACGAAGAATTCTCCCGTAAGTCAGCTCGTTAGCTGGTTATTTAGCGGCGATTTACGCTTCCGCACGGTCCCCACGTTTAGTTTTCGGGCCTGGTTAAGTCACGGCCCGCGCGATTTCACATTTAAATCTGATAATCGGGTTTCCCAGCCACGGAAGGGGCGAGAGAAAACGAAACGAGACGAGAGTCGGCCCGCAGCCGCCATCTCTGCGTCCTCCCTGCCATGTTGATTTTTGTGCGGGCGGAAGGGTGTCTGCATACGAAGAGACTGCACGTTCACGCGCAAACGTCAGTGGTTTTAAACCATACGCGAATTTAATTGAAACGTTTCCCGATCGATAATCGATCCTTGACGACGGGGTCATTTTACGAGAAGAATGAAAATTAGCCAAAATGTTTTCCCCGTGATTCAGGCGTCTCTTGCTTAGCAGGGACTCTAGGCCGAGTTATTACGAATGTCCCCACCTCCTGTTTGGATATCCCCACCCGTTGTAACACTCCCGAAGGGCTGGTGCACACAAAGCACACATCTACCCCATTACGGTACAGTCGACGCAAAGAGGCAGCCCTTTCGAGCAAGATTATTATCGGCGTGATGAAGCGAGGCGAGACGAGGCGTCGTGCTTGGTCGATTCGTACCTACGAAAGCGTCACGCGGCCAGATATATAGCGTCGAACGACTTCGAGCATCGCCGATCGGTATTTTCGACTTTATTCGAAAACCGCATCGGTGCACAGTGGGCGGCAGAAAAAAAGGGTGGGGGGAGAGGCCTGGAGAAATCGGGAGGCGTCGTGCTCCTAAACTCCCCGACTCCCTTGCCGGTACTACCCCTTCCCACCGCGCACCCCTCGCTTTTTTTGCATTAATTAAAAGCTCCTGCCTCCGGGCCGCCAGTAGTACGGCCATCTTGGCTCGAGGCACGCCCCCTCTCCTTTGTTTTCGGATTTTTTTAATGATTTCTCCTTTGCAGACACGTATCCTTCTCTCTTTCTCACCCCGCCCTACCCCTCTTTGCCGCCGCACACCCTTCGGCACCTATCTCTTTTCCTCCGTTTCTACTTTTCTCGCGTTCCTCTATATCTTTGCAACCTTCCAAACTCTCCCCCTGTCCCTCTCTCCAACTGCCGTGCTGGAGCGTGCATCGTGTCCCTTTCTCTCTATTTCTCTCGAAATTCGCTGCTTCCCCCTGCCCCTCCCTCTTGATACATTACCGTGTCTGTATCGATGCGCACGTATACATACGTAAGTAGTAGACGCGCATGGCGTTGCACTCACGGGACTGCGAGAACATCGAGTGCAAATGTGCGTCTCGCGTAAATACACGCGTGAATCGAACTGCATCTTCGTTCGTTCGAGAGGGCTGCACCATAATACCAATTCGCTCGAACAGAGAAACAGCGTCGAGGCGATGCAACTGATAGGGGGCTCAAGAGCGAGAGAGCTAACGAGCTATAGGGAAGGAACACGAGGGTAACGAGCGAGAGAAAGAGAAAAAAGATCAGCATACACAGGCTATGGTTTTCGAAATAGTTCACGATCGCTGCTCCGTCACGGACCCGGGTTCCTGGCCTTTTCTGCGTTTAGTTTTTTGCCACCAGTGCGTGGCGTCAGGTTACGCAGTTTACACGTCGGATTCGCTTTTTCTTTCTCTCGATCGCCTCGTTTCCTCCTTGCTTCTCCCTTTTATCTCTCTTTTTTTTAAGACGGAGGAACGGGGCACGTCGATCGACGCCTAATACACCAGGAACCTTCCATCGGTATGTCTTTTCTTTTTTGTTTTTCTATTTAGTTTCCAGCTTTTATTTTATTTCATTTCTTTTCTTCTTTTACCTTCGCTTCTCTTTTTTCTCTTCTTTGTTCGTTTATATCTCTCGTAGAAGCTATTTCTCTGATCGAAAAATTTTCTCACGGGCATTTTGGCAAAGGCTTTAGATTCTAGAAGACGTTCATTTCAGGAAGCATGCTTTGAATTTTCTTCACTTTCTATCAAATTTTTTCTTCGCGTATAGAAATTGTTACCCGGCATGCAATAAGGTGCAATTATCAGAACTGCTCGGAATATTTGCTGAATGCACGGTCCTGAGTTTAGCCGAAATAAGCACCAAGTTCCCGCGACCGTCAATGTGTCGACGTCCAACATCAGCGGGGTACAATATTTTTCGATATGTTCCGAGAAAAGTTCACGCGCATCGCGTCCTCAATGGATATGTTCTTATTGTAAAAAGCCGGGGCAGGGACATCTGCGCTCGACAATATTTGGACACATCGATGGCGACACACAACTTTTGTCCAGTGGGATTTCAATGCGGTCGTCTCCGTTCCGAACTCTCCACAGCATAATGGAATACGTCGTAAATACGAAAATTTTCGAACACTTCGAAAAACGGCCTGTCGTCGAAGGTCTACGAACTTCTGAAATTCAATTCGTCCTCCAATCAGCCCTGGAAATTGTTAAAAGTGGTTTCGCAGACTGCTAGTAAATTGAACAAGTAATCTTCATCAACAACGACAGTTTGAGCCCAAAAGATTAAAATTGTACGATTAGAAGATTTTTGACGATTTTATTTTTCGTACATTGCGTGAATAATAACAGCCAATGGTGCGAGCAAATATTTCCATGTCAACTTTTTGAAGGTTTCTCAAGCTAAATAATTACGTTCGACTACTTATCTATCGAGGAAAATGTCCCTGCATGTGGCTGTTTCCACGCTTTCCCTTGCACAAACTATAAATCAGATTCGAGCAAATTTAATATACTTTATTTAGAGAAGAGGAAACGAAGTTCAGCGGAAGAATCGTTTGCCGCGCGACGGGAGTCGCGATCCGTCGGCACGTAGGCCTTAGCCACTCACTTACCTCACCGGCAGTTTAAGTAGTATTTGCCGTCTGACTCAAAACGTTGTGCAATTTTACCTTGTCGTTTCTACTTACTTTTTCATTCATCGAGTTAATTATGTATCTGAAATGTTGCGTTCTTCAAAATCCAGTGCCTTCGATTAAAAATCAAACAGTCATTATGGGTCGGTAATTTCTAAGAAACACGTAAAGAAGCTTGTCATCGTTTTTATGATACCCATCCACTTTATGCCACGGCAATTAAAGAATCTTCTTCTCATTTACTAGAAAATTACTAAAGGGAATACATTCATCGAATTCTAAACACGTTTCTTTGAAATCAATGAAACGTCTTAGAGATTTTCAACACTTATCGAATAGAAATTTATCGAGCTTCAAAATTCCATTTACCTTCTTGCAATTAGTCCGAGTACGAATGTTTATTCAGTAAGTGTCGCGATTTACAAGCGGTCGAGGCATCATACTTTCGTAGAGAGGCGAGAAGCGTTATTGTGATAGAAATTACATCTCCTCCGTCCGAGGATGTAAATTATTTGTAGTCGGGCCCTGAATGAAGAGTTCATTAGCAGCACTTGTGCGTCTTTGTCGTAATTACTGATGTACCTACACGGTTCCAAGCGGGGACACCGCATAAGTTCGGGGGAAGAAATCCGCGTGAACGTTGTAATTAAATTGTTGCGCATCGCCGGCTTCATTATTTATATGCTTATTTGCATGGTATAATATGCGTGAGAGTAACGAATTGTACGTAGTCGTGTCGTCCTGTCGCGATCGAAATTAATTAAAACGAATAAATTACAAGAGACGTAAAAAATAAAAAAAAAAAATAAAGTACGTAATATGTAGTACGTAACATATACTATGTTACCTATGCGATAAATTAATTGCAACCAACGACAATGATCTTCCATCGCAGTAAGAACAGTTTGCACGTTTACTCTTGATTTTCGTTTTCTTCCTTGAAGAACAGAATCGTTAGCATGCCAATTGCAGCACACGCGCAAATTTGGCGCGGATTACAGTTGTGACGAAGCGTTTAGTTAACGAAAAGCGTCGGCCTGTTAAGGAATCATTAGCGAAGGCACTCAGGAGTCTCGATTTCTCTAAATTTATTCCAGTTCTACTTGGCAGCGTGAACTACAAGAATATTCGGTGTTAATTGTATTCGTCGTAGCAGTTACCGATAACGCTCGACAGCCTGAATTCGATTCTCTCCGATTGCCAGTTAAGAGAAGAGCTTGGTGCTGCAATTAACAGTCTAGGAATTAAATTTTAAGCAGATCCTTTGACTCTCTGATATTCCGTTATTCGAACAATCTCCAGCGTGAATTCTATTTTTTAGAATGTGCTTCTTTTCTCGATACGCGAATTTTTTTTGAAAAGATCAACAAAAGGAGTTGATAAGAAAAAGTCGCACTTGAAAGGATTCCAAGTAGCCTCGGTATCCTTCGAGAATATCCGACCTTGCACGTCAGAATCTAATCTTTCAATTTTCTCATCGATATATCGCATCGGTGGCGCGACGCGACAACATTGCCGTCAATTTTCATCACTCAAGAATAGTCGAGAAATAGCTATCCTTGGTAGTTGACTTTCCTCTCTTTCCTTATACGATTTCTCGATCGCAACATAAAAAGTTACGATTTTCGTTATATTCGATACAATGAAATAGTTCAACGTTTGTATTTAGTTATTTGACGAAAGAAACTGTGTCTCAAAATTGTAGGAATTTCTTATTCGCGGGGAAAATCAGAAAGATTTCACAAAGAAGTAGAAAGCCTGCGAAAATACCTTTCATCGTACATTATCCCGAGCCCGTTGGTTCGCCGTAAGCATGTACAAGTACACCGTGTCAGGTAAAAGGCCGAAACAAGGTATTCTTTGGTCGCTTTCAGTCGATCCACTCGAGTTGGTCGCGGACCGACGCGTAAAAACGCGGCCAACGTCCCACGGACGCGAATAATCGAATGAAAACGAGTCCGTCAGGGTTCTGCCACCTCCTCAATGTCTAAGCTAATTTGTCGAAGAATCGAGTTTTGAAATTTGAGAAGAGCCCCAGCCATGGAGCCGCACCTTGAGACTTGTCAGCGAACCTTTTCATGTTCCCTTCAATTCCTACACCATCCACTCTCTTCCCCCACTCCGTACCTGCCCATTGTAATCCACGATTGACCCATCGTGTTTGTGGAATATTTTGAAATTCGAAATTGTTTTCCGATGGTGAAGTATGTTTTTTTTTTTTATGTCCACTTTCTCGAAGCAAGCTGCTACGATCTCCCTGCTTTGACAATCGCGCGACAGCTTTTACGAGCACAAAGCGCGAGATCGTTCACAGAATTTCCGGTCTGAAGTTATCAAACATTTATATCGTCGCTTTTGTGCAGTGGTCGAAGATCGTGTTGAACGAAGAAACAGGGAAAATAGAGTCTTTTGTCGCCATTGATGGACAACTTTGTCAGTACCTGCAAGCATATACCTGATACGCATTTCGTGTTTACTGTCGCAACTGTATTCGTACTCCGGACGAAAAATGATATTTCTTTTGTTATGCTATTTTTCTGAAGAACCACGATATTCAGATGGTAGAGGGAAGCGCGTGAATACCATTGCGCGCGAGTTTTTCACGCGGACGAAGAAAGAAGAACCCTAACTAGCATCGCCTATCGAAAACAGTGGGTAGCAGTGTCTTTGCATTTGTAGAAGGAGGGTAGTTTTTTTTCCATGATTCTCGTGCAAGGGGAACGCGTATTCGCGCATTTCGACATTCTTTCGACACAATGTGCTCAGAGTGATGCTGGTTGCGTGGAACGACGAAAATTACCTAGATGCAAACTTCGCGACGTACCTCGCAGCATCCATTTACATGAAGCTGGTGCTGGCGACGCTACAATGGACGTATTTGCGTGGCTAGGCCTACAAAATCGCATTGTCCACTTTCCTCCTGTTGCTCGCGTTTCCAGCGATTTCCTTCTGCTTCTTTCGCCTCTCCTCCTTGTGGCGGCTCTGCATTGCAGATCCTTGGTGTACTCACATCTCCCATCATCAGCAGGGAACTCGAGTACGTCGCGAGGAAAACAACGACGTCGTTGTTGCACTTCGTTTACTCACTACCTCGTACTAACCTTGTTGTTGATCGAGGGGAATATTGGGAGAGTCAGGAGATTTGCAAACACGGAAGGAACGCGCATTATCATCCGATCAAGAGGCGGGGATATTTTTTCATCGAGAGATTCTTCGACGAAGCTTCGACGTCGCAATGCCAACATATCTTTCGTTGTATAAGAATAGATGCTCGTCGCGTAGGTTATTCCGTTTCATCGGACAATTTCCTCGTTTGGAAGAAATTTTTCATTAAATTTACGTGCCGTCCATTAAAACTCTCGACTCGCTGTCCTTTTAGCAGAAGAATATAGGTTTCCTTGATCATTTCCCGCAGCGAGCGTTGCGTGTGCTCTTTAACCTGACCGGCGACGAGAAGAGGAGCGACAAAACAGCTTTGATGTACCAGCTGGAAATGCAGCGTGAAAAGTTCTGTCGTTTACGAATCGTCTACGCCCTCTCGCAGACTTTCAACCGCTTCGCTTTGATGCGACTGCGAACCTGCAGAAAATTGCGTTTGATTAGAGCGGCGCGGTGCGAATGTACTGTTGTCGCTGTAACCGAACTACAGTCCATTTGTATCTCGCAACCTTTTCATTTCTATTCACTAGCTTCGTTTCCAATCTGTTTCTGAATGGATTATCGAAATCTTCTTTTCCTCCTTGACATCTAAATTTTATGTTTCCGGCGATGGTCGATGGTTGTTACTTGGAAAACCATTCATCGGCTCACAGTTGTAACCAGTAGCACCGATAGTAGTATGCATCGGCATAGCCAAGTTCTTTCCAATCAAATCGGAGATTTCCACTTTTAATTCGTCGGTGATCTGCAATTCGATGCTCTTACCGATTATCTTCCTTAAACCGCGGTAAAGACCACCTAGCCTCGCATCTATCATCTATCCATCTATCCAGTGACAGGCCCAACCCCTCGTTGCTTCCTGCCTGGTTCGCATTCTCTGTCTTTCGCTCCCGTGGCGTAGTGGCACGACTATCAACAATCAACACCCTCGAGAGCAACGCGGTGGCGCGCAGAGAGGGGGTGAAGAAGAAAGGGGTGAGATGGAGAAGCACGACGAGGAGTGGCGAGGAGTAGCGAGGGGTGGCGAGGAGAGGCGAAGGAGGTGGCGGTTTCTCCTCCTCCACCCCGCGGAGCACGCGATGCTGACGGTGGATACGATGGAAAAATGTGTGTGTTGGGCTATTCCGCCAGCTCGTGGGAGAGCTCGTTCGATTCTCAGTGTCTGGAAATAATTAGAGGCCGAGGTGGCCCGGGTGTTGCCACGGCAACCGCCAATCAGAGGGCAAAGAAAAATTTTTCCTTTTATATCGCGTATTTTTCTCTGCTCGCCCCGCGGAAAGGGGCTTGCGGCGGAGTACGCGGGGAGTCTCGCCGCTCGCTGCGGATCACTGCCGAGGGGGTTGCCAAGCCGCTCCGACACACCTAACCCCACAGAAGATAATGTATGCAAAGACACGTTGAAACATGTGGATATACCTTTCTTGCTTGTCTGCGCGTATACGTGCACGCTTCGACGCCTGTGTTACGCGACTGTAGGCGCGAAATACTCAGAAATCTCGATTGCGCCTTATACCCCGCACACTCTTGTCTTCACGCTTTGCTCTGAACGTCGATGCAGCCTCGATGCAGTCTCGTCAACGTCCTAACAGCTCCTGCGAATTTTCTCCGCCGACGGGCACGGGGTCGCGTCTCCTTCCTTCCTCCTTATCTTTCTTCCTCCCGTTCTACTATCCTTTCCCATCCCTTTCGCGCTGATTATTGTCCAACGTGGTAGTTCACCGGGCAAAAATTCGATAGCGAACAAGATTCTCGCGGATTGAAGTGATTGGGAAAATCTAATTCCCTTGGCGTGTCTGAATCTTGCGGCTCGAATCGAGAGAACAAGCAAACGAATCGAGAAGTTGCTAAGGAAATGCATTTAGGACATCGCTCGTTCCGTTAGAAATGGAACAGAGTATGATTGACTCGTTCTACTTTTCCGGATAATTGTCTTCTAGTTTCGTCGGGTTGAATTTAATGGCAACTAGAGCTCGTACAATTACTCGCGAGTAACTACAATGAGACTACGCTGAGTAACTACACGAGAAAGTTTCTGGTTTGATACCGTCCCTGACGATATGCTTGTGACGGCAACCAGCCATCCCATTAGAAACGAGAGCGAGATGTTGTTTATTATTTCGTTTGCACGATGGCTCCGTACAACGAAAACATTCTCTTTGATGTACCACCGCGTCTCGTGACATCGGCTTTTTCAATTAATGCAAAAAGGAGTGTCTTAAGCCGACACCCCATGGAACACTTCACCTCGCTTTCAAAAATGGCGTGCGGGTGCCAGAAGAGACATGTTTCCTATTCAAAGCGCGCCTTACACCTCGTTCTGATCGCGACTATCACAAAAGCAATACGAACATTAAAGACTTTTTGGGGCAATTGATGATGCGTCATCAGTCTCTAGATGTACACTCTAGTTCATGTAGTTAACATTTCGTTCCTTCGATCTTCATTCCTACAATCGACGGACAAGCAATACCGACAGATTACCAGTCGTTTCTTTTCCTAAATTACGCTGCATTGAACCAGAATGTCTTTTTAATTTTCTTATAATCGTTAGACAGAATTCTTACAATTTTTTAAACATAAAAGACGGGTGACAGCATGAAACGAAGCTGCTTTCGAGAATCATCGAAAAAACGTCCTTGCGCGTGTCAGGTTCGATGATCGTAATGGAAGAAGTATTCGAAGAAAAATAATAAATGTGAACACGCACTAACATAAAGAGGTTCTTTCCGTTTTGAACGAAGTGTAGGTGTCACGAAGCAGTACGGTCGCCGTGAATGGTTCTTATTTTGGTTTGGTTTGACAGTGAGCGCCTTTGTTTTCGGCTAAAATGAAAGCCGTACCTGTTTTAATTAACTTATTCAAACGATATCTGGCCGGATATGTAATGTCACCGACGCGGACATGAGAGAGACGTTTAAATGGATCTCTTCGGATACATGGCAGGTCACACGATCATCCTAAAACGTATTGAGACGTACGAAACGTCATTGGAACGATTTATTAGCTAAGCAGTTGGATACTACGGTCATAGTGTTACGCGGAGGTGAACATATCATGACGTGTTTCGAGCAAGAGAGCAAGTTTGCAAGTTTAGTTCTAATCTTCGTCTTGTTCTTTGCTGTATAACTATTAAAATCGTAGTTTTAGTTGAACGTATATCAAGGGATCCTAATATTATGTCCTTAATATTTTGTGATGAATTATGTTTATCACTGCTATTTCGATTCTTGACTTGTACAAAAAGCTATGCAGGCGTACCGAGAAATTTAACTGACTGCAAGTCGATCAAAGGTTTCGGCCTGATCAAAGATGACACGGATCAAGATGAAAATCGAGAAATAAAAATTCATCGAAGTTTCGGGTTTCTACCGGTCAAAATTTCTTCCGGTGGGCATGGTTCGCGCTGCAACAGAACACCGGGTAACACGACACGTATATCCCTTCTTGGTAAGCACGTGGGAAGAAACCGCCTCCTAAATACACTCATAGAAAGCGAGACATGGGCACCGATGAAAGGGGTGTGTTTCAAAACATGTCACCTCCAATATTGGCGCTAGCCATCGATCCGATACCGGCTGGACCCGGTCTGGCTTCGTCTCGGTGTTCCGTTTCTTGGATCGGATCTTTTCGGCAGAATCGAGAATTCCTCCTCTTGATTTCTCTCTTCGTCTCGACGTCGTAAAAAGAAGGAAAAGGAATAAACAGAAGGAACGGGTACCTAGAGGATCTAAATCGATTCGCTTGTCTGTATTCAATACAATTCGTTCGATTATTTTGACAGGCTAGAGATCGGAAAGTACTCGCTGTTGTCTGTTCTTCCGGTTTCGACGTTTAATCATTCGTAGATAGATCAAACGAGCATGAACGGTATGAAAGGGATCGATATATTGGCTCTTCTAGATTTGCGATTGAAACCCGAGTTCTTTACGATGATCGAGCCTTCCTGTTGTCGCATTCCTTTCCGGTGTGAAATTCTGATTCCCTTTGATGCGCAAATCTCCGACTTCCTATCGTATTTCGTAAATGACCGATGCTTCTTAATCTGTTCCTCTTTGCTGTCGCTTTACTACAAGCTTGAACGCGGAATCAGACGATTTCGGTTGAGAAATTTCATTTGACTGCGCCGAGCTTTGACATTTTATCATTTGCGTTTAATACACGGATTATAGTCCCTCATTTTGGTCTCTATTGTTTCGGCTCCTGATATGTAAATGATATAATTTACTATCAACTGTATTCTGACCAATTTCCGCTTCAATTAATGTTACAGGCGATTACGCACTGCAAATCCGATATGCACGAATTCACGCGTTACGAACAGTATCAACTAATTGATTTGATAATATATGAATCGATAACGTAAATTTATTACAAAGATCGCGAGAATTAATACGCCTAATACACGTCCGGGTACGATACAGGAAACGATTTAATGCACGTTTATTTAATTTTACGAGCTTCTAGCTTGAAAAAGAATTCCGAGGAGCTGATGGCATTTCATCATCTGATAACTAAATATTTCGACTTATACTTATCCTAGAAGAAACTTTCCAAATTGGCAATCGAGCATTGACAATCTAAGAAGACATCATATTTGTCATTTTGAATGTGTATTCGTACTCATGATACCATATCATAAGATAATATCGTAGAACGAGAAAAAAAGACCAAATCAACGTGCCTTCATCCTAAAAGAAATTTTCAACATTGACAAACATTTAGGAAAATATCATATTTGTCAATCTAAATATGTATCTGTACATATAGAGTTATATCATGGTATAATATCGTAGAAGGGGAAAAAGGAAGACCAAAGTAACACGTCTCCAAGGATGCTCGCATTTCCAATTCACTTTGGCTGATGTTGAATTAATGATGACCGAGTGTACGACTTGGATTTTCATTACTCCCAATACCACGCACGCGACACAACATTCACGGACGCGTACTAACATTTCTCACGATTTCCAAACTCGATTCTTGGTGTTCATTTAATCGTTTTTATATCGTTTATATTGGAATCATAGAACGCATGGTTAAAGGGGCCAATTTTCTCGAACGATACGACGGCGAGGAAGAATCGTGATCTAACGGGAGAATTAAAAATCATGTTCGAGGTGTAGGTCGCTCATCGATATGCGTCACAATGCCGCAAATTCGACCAGGCCGCCGTCGAGCAAATTAATATTTTCAGTTTGCCTTAACGCGATTCGCATCGCGAGGCTCACACGAGTAGGTACACACATCACCGGAGGCGGTAACACGCGACTGCACACATAATGCGATTCAGTGACATGTGTGTGAAGGCGCGCGGACGCGTTCAGGCGCGAGTAGAAGAAGGCGCGAGCGCGCGAAGAATTATGTGCGCGAATCTCGAGTGTGGGCGAGAGCCAGGCCCCCTCTGTCTCCGCCGCTTTTAAACAGTAAATACATTTTAGCGGTGTAGCGGGTAATGTGTAATATTTTTAATTGGATCTCTCCGTCTCTGTCGCACGCACGTCAAACAACTCGCGCGTTGCGCCGCGCCGCGCCACGCCGCTCCGTTCTACGCCTCCTTCCCTTCGGCTGCTTCTTCCTGCGGCAAGAAAACTCTGCTCGAAACTCTCCGTCCGTCTCTGTTACTCCGCGTGCCCCTCCGGCCCCGAGAACGTCCCTCGTCGCTGACGGAACTTGTAATTATTTTCTCGTACCTTGTGGATTGTCGCGCTGTAAAATTTCTTCTCGACCGGCGGTCTCTGTGTGTGCATTCCGCGCTTCTATCAGCGTGTGAGTAAGACCGTTCCTGCGTCCACATGCCGTGCGGGCACATACGTGTGCTACGCGGCTTCCTTCGTTTTCCACCCTCCGTAACCATCCCGGCCACCCTCTATCTCTTCCTCCTCCTCCGCGCATTATATCCTGGCTTTGGTAGTCGCGTAGCCTCCAGCTGGCATTAGACCCCGTAGAAAAGAACATTGAGGAATTAGTGACAGTGGCGGACGGCTGATTCTCTTGGCTGAGGGGGTGGCAGGCATTGCGGCCTTAAAATTGAAAAGCAAAATGGCGCTTAAATGCTAGACCGAGTCTCTCCGCGAGCCGACGATACGGTGCTAATGGTCTTCCTGTGGTCTGCGCTCGTCCTGGCGGCCTCAAGGAGGATCCTGCCGCCGCGAGCTCTTCTTTCCATCGTCTTTCTCATTGTATAGCCGCTCACACCTGACTATCGTAATTGTCGCCACGGTTTCTCGCCTATTTGGACTTCGTTGCATTTAAATGAGCTCCATAGAAATGATTATTATCGACGATAGAGTTTAGAGACGGAGCTTTTCGGAGCAGTCGCTTACATTCAGACGGTTCGCAAGTAGTTTTTAGTCGACGATCGTTCTCAACGAAACGAGCTTCGATTCTTTGGTCACAATGTACGAATTGTTTGATGTTTCTATTTTTCTACGCGATATAATTAGGATAGGTTACGTTTCAGTGGTACTGATTATATCTTGAAGAGTTAAAAACGAATCCTTCATGCTGTTTCGCGTATCTGATTCTCAAAGATCTATTTTCGTTACGTATATTATTTTCATCGCTGTAGCGTCTCTGTCAATTAATATATCATTAAGTCTAAATAACTTTGTACACGTCGCTAAAACGTCCATCTCATGGTTATCCAATAGAAATCAAACGGTGGGTCAAACAAAGGATATAGATAGTGATCTCGATTGTCGTTTACGTGAGAAACGGACATCTGTTACCAGGTGCACGTAGATTTCGGATAAACATCTCACAACCGGATGACGAAGAATTGCGTTATTATTCGAAACCGTGAAAACTGTCATCGTCGATAATCATCGGATCACGTTGTTAAAGCCATGAAAACACACGGCGGATGAATTTGCTAAACAGTATTTTCTACTCGAAGAATAGAAAGCTCGCACACAATGCACAGAATAACGAATACTTTATGAAAAACTTTTGCGGTTGCTATCATGGAAATAACGATTATTTACATTTTAGTTGGCTAGCTGAAAATTTCTGTTATATTTCTTTTATTCATACAGAAATAGCAAAGGCAATGGAATGATTTAAGGAATAGCAAATATGAAAGTTGCTTGCCGTCGCAATGGCGCATTTCCTCTCTACTTTTAGGCCTTTCGCAAAATATATAGCTGCAAACATTTTCAACATTTTCCATGACACAGAAGCATGACTCTCCATGACTTTAATTTATCGTGTAACGTTCATTTGTAAGATCCGACCTGTTGGATATTTTACCACCGATGATTCTGCGATCCAAGATTCGATGTAATAGCTCTATATTTTTCTTAATTTAATAACCTTGCTTTTCATTATGATTTTCATGAAATGTTGTCTAGTTTCTAATCATTTACGTTTTCCATAGAACACGTACGACTTATTGACCGAGGTATATAAAAATAACGAATAATAATTCACAAGTAGGAAAGAGATGTTTCTTCAGGAGTTATCATAATCATTCAAATACATATATAATTTGCTAATCAATAATCCATAACGCTGGTGAGAAATTTATTTTTAATAGGTCTATGCATGGAAAATCAATTGCTGGCATTAAGATTGTAAAAATGTTAACAGCTATTTCGAATTATCTATATGTAAAGTTGAGCTGCACACATTGAAAACCGAATTGAAAAGATTACATACTTTAAAGCACGTTGTTTGCATCAATAGAAGTTTCTGTCACATGAAAAGAACGATGTTCTCCAAACGAGCCGTAAGATCGCAATCGCCAAGTCTGTTACAAACGTGAATCGCACGGTTCCACTTCATCAACACCCGATTATCTCGTCTTTCAACGAAACGAGTCGTCGGGGTTAGGTTGCAATCGGCCATTGCCGAGAAAGATTGCAGTCAGTCGAACGTCATTTCTTTTGTGCCTTTCTGCTTTCTCAAGCGGCGCATTGGTCCACCATTTTGAACGGAGCGGACGTTGGCCCAATTTTTAGGGGTTGGTCTTTTGTGGATCGACTGCCCAGCCCCGAGCAACCCTCCTGCTGTGACATTTATTTTAACAAGGTAACGACATTACGGTGTTAGGTCAGATTAGGGGATTCCCCGGCGCGAGTTCGAGGGTTTAAGAACCAATAGAATTTATTGTCCCGGGTAATGTACGTGATTTTTCGGTTGTTACGTTTTCCCATGATGGCTACGTAACGGATTTCCTATACCTTCATCGGTTTGCTCGTTCTATTGTATAATTTTTTTACGTCGAGCCGCGATTTAGAGAAACCGAAATGATCTTTTTGTTACAGTATTTGCTTCCTCTCGACGAAAACCCTGAAAAGGAAATATTGTTTAAAAAGCAACTTAACTTATTACAGTTTCTCTGTACCATAGTATCATCTAATAGTGACATAATATTTCAACGATGAGATGTTATTCAGTTTCATTGAACAATTTCGTAATATCATTTTGAATTGTTTAATTCATGCATTTCATTTTTCTATCGATGTCAAATTACCGAGAAAAAAATATGGCTTTCATCGCCAACCAAACGAATATTTCCCCATTGAGGTATATATTTCAGCCATTTTGTTTGTTCCCCGGCAAAATCCGAGGAAGGCAAGTGCCACGTTTGAGGCCGGTCTATCACGGAAGCCTGTTAATTAAACATTCGATGATGCCATCCGTCGATGGTTTCTACGTCTTCGAACGTTGATTAAGCCTACGATTCACCAGGGACACTGAGAAGAATAATAAAAAGAACGCCATTAGCCCGTGCTCGGTTACCAAGCCACCTCTAACGATTTATTTAGCCCGGGAAAAGTGGAGGAGAGTCGGTACCGACTCTACACGTATAATACGCGAGAGTCGTGATTCGAGTTAACGAGGATTTTTACAGAACAAAAAATGCACTGTGCGGGGAAAGGAACGAAGGACGAACAGAGACGAAAGTATGGAAAAATGGGAAAAGAGATGCGAAGACTAAGGCGAAGAGAGAAAGAAAAAGAACGACGAGAATGGCCAAAGAGAGAGGAAAAAATAAATGTTCTCGACTCGAGGCCGCAAGTATTTCGCTCAGCGTCGTTGTAGGATATCATTATCATTTAATTTTCGCGTTTGACGAAACGACGCCCGAAACCTGGTGTCGTTAACGTTAACACCATGATTCGCGGCGGTCCTCGTTGTTTTCTATAGAGCGTGAAATTTAAATGTCCCAATCGATGGCCGATCATTATTTTCGCTGTTGCTGGAAACGCGACAGGTTTCTCGCGTAACTGGTACCACGGTGAAATTGGAGAAGATATTGAAAATACCAGTCCGAACAAATGCATCTTTGAGACATTTCTTCGAGTCAAGAAATGTCGATTTTGTCCAAAATGATCCGCGTCTCAACAAATTCACCGTTTCACTCCTTACACCATCTTATTTTATTTCACCGTTTCTTATTTCGCTACGTGCAAAGCAGGATTGACTCGTAATCGTTGTATCTTTGATTGTACCGCAACAAATATTGCTTGAGATACTTCAATTTGATTGGAAGCTAAATACAATATTGTTTCTGTTAAAAGAAATATTTCCATTTCTAAAAAGTGAAGTTGTTGTTTGCTTTCGAAAAAGCAACTTTAGTGATCGTAATTTATATACGTCGATTCTATTTCATTAGGCGTAAAGAATTTTTCGCTGTATTACGAGTTGATTTTGGTTCTAATTGCATATTCTCGATTTATTAGATTAATCAACGAAACGGAAAGCTTACACTTTCAATGGTAAAACTATCTATTTTCAGTCATGACGAATTTATTACTGATATTTAGAATTGCTAATTTCCGTAAATTTTATTCTTTTCGAAGTCTCAATGTTGAATCGTAGAACGTTGATGTATAGTTTGATTTAAAATAATAGTATCTCAATATAGCGTTCCAAATCTAACACTTTCTTCTTTTGGAATTAGTTTAAAGATTCAAATCCGAGAGAACTAATAGCTAATACTTGATAACAAACTGCAATATGCATTATAAAGTTTTAAGTTAAAGTACATTCATTCTTCCAAAATTTTAATACTTTTAGATTAATTTGGAATTGTAAAAAATATTTCAGCACTTCATACAACAAAATTGAAGTATAGTATCGCGTAATGAATATGTAAATCGAAATAGTTAATGGTCCAAAATGTATAAAAGTTAAATACTCATTCGGCGAAAGTGATTGAGGTTCGACGTCATTTACAGAATTTGTTCATTTAGCAATAAATTAATTTGTCAGAAACCCGTTAGTAGTTTATTGCAGGAATTAATTTTTGAGGAAGTTAAGCATATATTGGCGCCATCTCTACCGAGGACAGTCAAATGTAGTGATTTTCTTGTTTAATATTTTGCAACTTATACAAGTTATGCAACCACGATATCGATACGATATACAAAAAATAATCAACCTGATTATGTTTTGACAATCTAATAGAACTTTTGTTTTTTGTTTAAAAATGTACGCATAATCTAGGGGAAACTTCTTCATCCTTTGATAACCAGAGACACTAGAAATTATCGGCAAAGAAGAAAACTGTTATCTTCTAGAAATTCACCATGAGATTCGACGCCCGTTACATTAGCGCTACGATCGTTCTTACTAGTTTTTAGACTTTACACGATGATCGATAAGATATAAAAGATCGTATATTTTAAAATTAATGTAGATATATGAGAAATAGATGTCTAAAAATAGTTGTTTACAAATACATGTTTTACTTCGTAAAAAAACAGACTCTATTTACGTTTGCCGAGCTATATCTTTTATTATTACACTCATAATACCATTTTTAAAATAAACTCTCGTCGTATACCAGTACAAAGATTAAAAATTCTTTATAAAAAGGACTGAAGGAATAAATCACGGGTCATTTATTTTCTAAAAATACATGTATCATTTCCAAGAACAATCGACTACGTTTAAGATGTCAGGATCGTAATGTGTTATTCATTCCCTCCTAAATAAGTACATACATGTTTATATCCGTATTCTATTCATTAAATATTGAAATATTGCGCAGTATATGCGCCACTACATTAACATATTTCAAAATGGTGGAGAATGACCATGGTTCTTTAGCTAGAGAAAGACGTTCGGGTATTCTTCTACTTACGAATTCATCAAAATCATCCAGTTCCGAAGATATAGCATCGCGAAACACGCGAGAGATTTAAACTCGCATCCGTAAACTTATTTAGAACAGTGCATCAAGGTATTATAAGAGCAAGCTTCATTCAGATTCATTTTCTTTAAGAAGTTGAAGCACGAAGGTAGGTAAGTACGGTCGAAGTGGCGTCCGCAACGGCGAGGTCATTTCCATCACAACGGTCCATTCTCTATGTTGCACAAAAGTGACGCGTTCCACTCCAATTCTCCATGACGCGAATCAACCTAGAATGAGAAAAGGAAGCGAAAAGGGAAAAAGTCAGAGTGTAAGTTGGACAGCTGGCTCGAGGTGTTTCCCGCGCGGTGGTGCCAACAAGAACAATATCGCCGCTGGCTTTCGGTTAATCGATAAGACAGTTGCCGCCGGCAGTAACTCGTTTCCTTATCATTGGCCTAGTTCGAGGTCAGACTACCGGGGGCGCTGTACGCTTCGTGTTCGCTTCTCCTTCCACCGCCTACGTTCAAGTCGAATTGAACGTTGACTGTCGTCGGACAGGCCTCGTCAACGGAGCGAAAGCTTGCCGTGCACGCGTCGTCGTTACGGAAAATGACGTTCATCGGCCCACGCGACTACTCGGTGTATTGTCCGCGGTCCAAGCACGTCCGCGTTTGACGTGTTATGTGAATCTCCTGCACTTGGGACACGGCTGTTCGTGCTAGCATGAGTATTTCTCAGGAAAGCGCAGCCACAATCGTGTGCAAGGAGATCTTCGACGGCACCTCGCATCCGTCAGACGAAGGTACGTGTAAATCCGCGAATTTATTCGATGACCGTATGCTAGTTTTTACTTTTCCGTTCTTCCTCCTTTACGCTCTCGATCGATGTAGCACGGGGTGGTTTTCTTCGCTCGCCATCGGCTGTTATTCACACTTCTGACTCCCTTTCACTCTCTCTCTCTCCCTCTCTCTCTCTCTCTCTCTCTCTCTCTCTCTCTCTCTCTCTTTAATCCTTGGAAACGACGGTGATTCGGTAATCACTGACTCGATAGAATATTTATTTCATCCTTTATCTAGTTTCCCGGGACTATCAGCGAATCAGACCATGAAATAGTTAATTAGCTTAACCAAAGATTGAATAACCTACATTAAATATTTGATTATTCATATTCAACGATACGTTGTAGAACAAGAAACGTTGGAAAATTATCTTGATTGTTCGTAATTTAAACCAACCGACAACAACTTTGTTTTTCATCAAAATATCAAGAGGCGATGTCTTTTTGATATGCTTCGTTTGATTTTTACGAGTACCCGTCCATTCCGCAAACATAAATTTCAAAATGCGCACTTAGAAACCATCCTTCCATACCAAATTTATGATTTCTACGTGTTTATTTTTCGATCGAAGAAAGAGCAAAAAGAAGGAAAAACAATAGTTACTTAAAATTGGATTATACTTACAAAAAGAAAGGTCAAATCAATTTGAGAAATAATAAGTGGATAAAGGAGGTAAAAAGTCATCACGACGAGATTATAATGTGAAAGATCATGGATAAAGTAAGAGAAGGTCGAATAGTTTCGGCGGTGAGTTTCCTTGTTTATTTACACCCTGGTAGGACGGGAACACTGAGCTCGTACCCTAGCATGGCGAGGAAAATCAATAGAATCCGCAGTGCGGCGAAAGTTTTGTCATAAGCCTCGAGGACCTCCCCTCTTGCTATCTGTACTTCTGGTTAGTTTACGCAGGGCAAAATCCTCCAAATGGACGAAATTCATAAGTAGAATTCATTATGCGACCTTATTTCTGCCGATTATCTATTAAAGTTCCATGAAATTCTCATGAGTTGTTACTGTTATGGCTACGAAATTTTAGCCACCGCGAGAAAGACAGATGTGGCTGTTTCCCCTGTACCCGGAGCCACCTGTCAAAGACTTCCATGATGGAATTTTTAATCGGCCCTTTTTGTAACGCTGTCTGTCGATTTGAGTTTCCTAAGAAGATGCAAAGCACTCGGATTGTATAATCGAAGATACATTTTTTCTTTATTCGACGACTTTGTCATTAATTGCGTATTCAATATTAGACGTTATCGGTACTTCCGCCAATGCATACGGCTTCTGATTTCACAATTATTAGAATACATTTCCGTGTGAAAGAATCACGAGCGGATGCTCGATGCTAATAAAGATGGAGAAATTAATAGGAATAGGTAACTCTTCCCATCGTCGATGGAAACCAATAATCGAAATCGATGTTTGCTGATGCGAGTTCTTGCTTTTCATAGATTGCAAACATAAATTATTTTTAACGAGAAGCAAATAACCGTATCTGTCTATGACGTAACTAATGAGCTGTTTAATAGAGAGGTAGATTTAACGCTAACAATAATGGATTTATTCTTTCATAAACGTGCTTTCGTGTCTATATCGGGCCATGTTGAACGCGTTTCATTTGAAGTGTTTCACCTGTAAACTCAAGTGACCAGCTCAATGTCAAAATTTACTCACGATAGCGAGAACTCGGATCGACGAATTTTTAACGTTATCGTTAATTTGTTTGCACTTTGATATACCAATTACTGCCCTGATAATAAACTTTTATTTTATATGTAGCTACATCGGAACGTATTAATTTTAATATCGTAGGTAAATGTTAATAGAACGTACATAGGATGCGTAAACATTTTTCGGATCCCTTTTTTCTAGTGGGATAGTACCATATTACCACGTGTACTTCCACCTGGCTTACAATCGATGAACGCCGTTACGCTTTACATACGATGACCCAGAGAACCTTGAAATTACTTGTTTTAACTAAGCTTATTAATACTTTCTTCGTTACTTATCGACGAGAATATTTACAGTAACCGATAGTTTCTAAATTCTATCCTCTGGCAAGGTATAAAAAGCTTTATTCTCATGCGGTTTTGTTGCGTTAAAGATACTCGGAAAAATGTAACGACGTTCTCATGAAAACAACGAGCGAAGAACTTCTTTATTTTTCGCTCATCTTTATTCCCTCGCAAATCCTTGACCTTGTTTGATGTTTTGCTCGACACACGCGTTTCCAGGCAAATTAATGCCCATGCATACCGAAAGAAGGTCCACCGCCCTGTTTGTAATCAGCTAATGGTGCACGTATGCTTTTTCAGAGGTGCTCGAATATGCGAGGCGCTTGGGAATCGATCCGGAAACAGAACCACACCTCCTGAATTTGGCTCGGGAGGGCCTGATGGCGGCCCTCCCGAAGGGATGGTTACCATGCTTCCATGAAACCAGCGGCGCTTGGTACTACTATCAGGCTTCCACTGGAATCACCACCTGGCAACATCCTCTGGACGCAGTCTATAAGGAGATGGTCGAGCAGGCCAGGGCTGGCAATGCTAAACCTGATAACACCAGGCAAATCAGCGTTGGTACGGATTGCCTCGTCATTACGGCTGAATGGAAAATATAGGATTAACCCTTTGCACTTGGACTGTTATCACTAGGCTGCACTTAGCGTTTAACAGAGTCAAAGACCGATTAACCGATGCATCATCCACCTTTTTATTGGTACACACATAGTCGATAGAAGGTAGATCGTGAATGATATAGTCCAATCGCACGTTTGTATTTGTTCTATTCTGCGATCGATACATATCGATTTGTAGAACGTATATAATTGATGAGAAGACTGATTACAAATGACACACGATGTAATATTTTTTTATTCGTCGATCACTGCTACTCCAAACGAGGGTAGATTATTTATCGAACCACGTATCTTCGCGTTTTGTACATGTATGTAGATGATGGTATATAAATAAAGTATAATATACGTATCATTGAATCTTAATGGCATGATCATTTTTCTTTGCATCTTATGCCAGACAATGCAGTAAGAAGTTGTCGTGCAAAGGGTTAAACCTGGCACCCGAAGGGATAAAGCTTACTAATCGTTCTCTTATTATTTTGTTCAACATTCGTTTCTGAGTATCAAAATCGACGACTCTATGGGTATCAAGATTTTTCAAGTTTGACTTTCGATGGATAACACAACATTTTGATAATAGAATTTGCATTCATCAGTTTGATATCTTTCGTATTCGAACAACTTATCGACGCGAATGCCAGTAAACAAGATAAGATAATCGCACTTGCTCGAATATCGCATAATCGTTGTTTCCTTATTCTTAATCATCGAAATTAGACGTATGCCCGTGACTTTTGTCTCGTTAAATCTTTAAATCATTGAAAAAGTAACAGTTGTCTCTAATACAATTATTACACGGCATATGTTTCAAAGACATGTGTTTTCTACGGTTCGATTGCCAAAATCTCGGCAATTATCGCTCTACGCGTCTCCCACTATAGTACTCTACATCGTGTTGTCAACTCGCATTGCCAAACTCCTATATCTAAACGACAAGGACTCGTTTGTCAATCGAAACCCAAGCTGGCTTTTCTTCAACTAGTAAACTTGTATTTTCAGGCTTTTCAGCTTTGCCTTTATCTTTTAATATTCATCTGCGATCAAGCATCTCGATTTCTTAATCTCGGGTTGAAGCTTGATCGACGATCGTATTCGGATACGCGACACTCAGGCGATTCATATCAATTACGTAAAGTGAAGATATTCTCTTGCGTCCGACCTTGAAGCATCGAGTTCGTACAATTACAGACCACTTTGTTTTCTTTTTCAATGACCGCAAATCTCCGACAACGAAATAGTCTCTACTTATTGACTCGAGTTTTTTACGTAACGCCGAGTAGTTTACTGATAAGTATGTATGTAAGTCGGTGCGGCATTCAAGTTTTATGTAACCTTTCGATTCGCGTGCGTGTCATGCGATAGAATCGAGAGATTGACTCGCTTCGTTTATTAATTATTGACGAACACGTGTATTGATTGCGGTAACATTAATCTTATCTTACCCGACTCTTCCGTTGCTTTTATATAAGAAACAAGATTACCATTTGTACAGTGTAAATTAATTCCAACATTCCTCCTTTGTCAAAGTTTATCGCCAAAAGGCTATCTCTCGCGTTGTAACTAAAATGTAACGATTGTTTTTGTATAAAATGAGACACAGTCAGTGAACCGAGGTTAAAAGCTGGTTATTGTAATCGGTTCGGCTACAATAAAGTTATACACGATTGAATTTGTCGCGCGATTTCTCCAACTGGATGGAGCTGCTGTGCGCGTGGACGCGCTGCTAGCTGCATAAAGGACCCTTGAAACTCTTACGTGCCGGTCCTCAGTGTACGACATATTCATCAAGGCACTCGCGCGTTGGTGCACTTGCTCGTGTAAGTACGTAATAGTTGCTTGAACGTCGATCCGTCCAATTATCGCGTCCCCGTCCATCGAACGCGAATTGTTCGACTGGTATTGCGGACACTTCTTACCGGCTGTTGCACCACAGCTGCTGACACAGTCACGGCTTAAAGGGATGTAAGCCAATTAGCGTTCACATGAAATTATCGTCGTTCTCCTTGTTCGTTTAGTTTCGTTAGGACGAACTCTAATTTTGCGAAACTTCTCTTTGGCAATGAAACAAGAATGATTCGATACGAGCTTCGAATCACTGTTTCACGGCGCACGCGATAAACATTTGATGTAATACCGTGCAACGTGTCTCTTTACTCGAAAGATTATCATTCAATTACAGTGTATCGCCCATCCTTAGTCAGAAATGGAAAGCATTGTCTCAAGTTCAACACGCTGTGGCTTTTGTGGCCTGGAGAGAGCTGCACGGGCGCGAAAAGTCAATATTTGTTGGTAGTCCTTTCCCTTTGATATTCTTCTTTTTTTACACCGGAAACAGTGGAAGATTAAAGGCATGCTAGTCTAAAGGGTGAAGTTTTTGAAATTTCCCCCCATCGTGTATTCTCGGTGGTTGTTCACGAGGTAACATCCTCCCTACGCCACAATAAATTCAACAGGAAACAAGATTCGCGATGGATTATCTTCAAATATGAATTTACAATAAAATTCTTTGAAAATCAATTCTATCGATATTCTACAAAAAACATACTTAGTGACACACAAAAGTAAAAAATTACGATTGTGTGATGGAAGAATTTTAATGTTTATTTAGATAGAGGGTACATTCCCTAATGAGATATTCGTTGTTCTAGAAAATGTAATTCGAGATTGTAAAACAGACTCTATATGTACCTAAGTATGTACTTAGCTCTCGATCGTATCACCTGTTACACAGGTCATCGTATATCGATGCTATAATGTATATGCATGGATCTATTTCTTATCTACTTTGCCTCGTTGCGACTGATACGATATTCATTTCCATGTACATCTGTTTTGCAAGTGTCGGTCAAAGGCGATGTGACATGTTTTGCCTCTACAAAAGTCTCATGAATCGATGTAACAAATCCGACAATCTATATAGTTTGTTTGAAAAAGATTTATTTTCTTTTGTGATGAACAAAAGGAGGCATGAAATCGTTACAAAAAAAAAAAAAAAAAAATCGCACTTGAAAATCGCGTTTTAAACGCGACAACTGTATTTTTCGTTGTTACATAATAGTCGCTTTCGCGCACTTTTGAGCTTTTAAACATATTTTCTTATCCATTTCATCGCTCATCCCTCTCTACTCTTTTGGCGAGTGTAAAAAAAAGGAGTGAAAGAAAAAGAGAAAACAGACGTTGACTCGCTCGCGAGAGAACGTTGACACTGTCGCCTCTTTTCACTCGAGAGGGTCATCGTAAGCGTGGAAAAGTTTACGCGCGTTTTCTCTGATGTGTGGAACGACTATCGATTCTTGCCTCTTTTGAGCTTTTTCTCTCCCAACAACATAGCGATACAGCGTTAGGAAGCTATATAAAGTGTATTTTCTGATCGATAGAAGAGGACTCGAAAACAACAGCGAAGGATTTCGAGTCTCACGAGGAAGCAACTCTGCCCAAGGAATCATCTCCGTCGAAGGAATCTGTAAAACAATCTGTCAAAACCATTCCCCCACCTACCAGGATCCCTACCAAGTTGACACCTCTGAAAAAATTGGATAAAATTGATGGTGCAAGGAAGAAGGATACCATGGGCCAAGACAAACAACTGTATAGACGAGAAGACTCGAAAATAGATAATCCTCTGGCAACTAACAGAGCCGCCAGGGATTACACCAACCTCAAATTTCAAGATCCGAGGTTCTACGAGTGCCCTAAGCTTCTAGAAACAATCGCATCGACCGCAACCACCAGTACGACCGCAGTTACTACGCCAAAGCAGGAGATAGATTTAAAAGAAGTACTAAAGAGATCGGAATCTCTTAGTCCGAGGCACGAGAAAGACTGGGAACAGTTGTCCAGCAGATTTAGTTCCGAAGAGAACATTATAGATATCGATAAACTCAGTATCACCACGCTGGCCAGATCGGAGAAGTCTGAAAAGTTTGATAAGGAGAAGCACCCGAGTCAGTTTGGTCAACAAAAGGAACTCACTCTAAGTGGCGGAGGGACTATGTTTCTGAAGAGTAACAGAAGCAGGGACACCACACCCAGTCACGAAGGCGCTAAACTCGATGATTTCAGGACCATGCAGATCCCAGACGAGAGCAGCAACGTCGGTGGAGACAAGTTGAAATCGATTCTCAGAGAAAAACAATCCGAGGATGGTAAGAAACTTATATATAGTATTAATATCGTTTTGGTACAGATTATTAAATTTTAACCGGTTATCAATAGACGACAGACCAGTGGATGAAGAGCGGAAAAGCGTACGCTTCGATATAGAAAAGGAATTGGACATCAGGTTCACCTATTCCAGATCCGAAGACGATTCGGAGTCCGAGTCCGAGGAACAGGAGGCTCAGATGTGCGCGATGTTTTCTAACCGAGATACCGATTGGATTCCTTCGTCGCAAAAGACAAATTGTCAAAGATTTAACGAGGAAGCCAAAGAGAATTCCGAAAACAAAATCGATGACGGTATCAGGAAGAGTTCGTCGTTAGAGAAAATCGAAGGATCGAAGAAAAATGGAAAAGTCGTGGGCAAGAGGTTCGTAGTTCGGAACGTTTCCGAGAACGAGCATCGCAAAAAATTTGTCCCGCAGAACGTTTCCGACAAAGAGCACCGTATGCAAATGACGAGGGATAGTTTATCCGGAGAAAGTTTATCGAGGGAGAGCAGCCTGGATTACACGTACACCAATAAATTTAACAAAATCAGAAACATCGATCTGGTCTCGAAAAGCGAGACCACCGATTACAGCGACTCCGAAGCGCGCCGAAAGTACAAATCGAAGGTGGATTTCTTACGAAACGAACAGACCGACGACGATGATACCTCGGACGTTCCTAGAGTCTATCGCGAACTCGATCTCGTAGAGAAGCAACGCAACGAGGTTGCTGGGAAACAGGAACAAGGCAGAAACTCGAAAAGCGAAACCGATTACAGTGACATAGACGCGCGCCGAAAGAACAAATCAAAAGTAGATTTCTCGCGAAACGAGCAGACCGATGACGATGATACCTCAGACTTTCCTAAGTTTTATCGCGATGCTGGGGGAAAACAGGAGCAGGAGAAGAATCTGGAGGAAACGAAAATAAGGTTGAGTCAAGAACACGAAAAGGACATCGAAGCCTTGCGAAAAGAGTACAAAGATAAATTAGAGCAAACGAAGAAAGAGTTGGAGGAAAATTTCGTGGAGCAGAAAAAGCAGCTAGAGAAAAACATGAACGACAAGTTAGAAGAATCGAGGCGGAAGATGGTTGAAAAGGTATTTTATAATATTAAACTGCTTCTGTTATTATTTTAGATCACATCTTGTTATCTTTTATAACCTTTTAAGGAGGAACGGGAGATTCAAAAATTAATTGCTGAAATGGACGAGGCTAAACTGGAGAACTTGAGGAAGGTAAAGGCCGAATTGGAAGTCTGCTACGAAAAGGAGAGACAGGAAATTTTGGCGAATCTGAAGACAGAACTCGACGAGAGAAAGGGTGAGCTGCTGGAACTACGGAACCAAGAAATAGGAAAGTTGGAGAACGAACACGAACGTGATCTAGACGAGGAGAAACTCGCGAAACTTAACGAGATCAAACTGACGAAACAACACTCTGCGAGAATTAAAGCCATGAAGACGGAATTGGACCAGAAATTTGACGAATTACGCTCTCAGGTACGGGAGCAGCAGAGGGAGAATATTTCGAAAATCACGGAGGAGCACGAGCAACGTCTGGTTGAAATTGTACGCGATTTTAGAATCAACGTGAGTACCTGACGATGTCTGTTATTCTAATAAAAAACTTAACTATTTGTTGTTGCGTGATACGCAACATTCTTTTCTTGTTTCCGAAGATTTTTATTTTCCTTGTTGAATGTGTTATTAGTCCAATGTCCATTGTTTCTTATTAGATTGTGTATATGATGCGAACTATGAATGTTATGCAATGATTAGTTAACCCATTAGGCGCAATTTTTTTCTGCGAACGCATTAAGGCGACCCACTTACCAGCTACTTTGGTATAAATAAATATGTCATTCGATTTCCCAGTTTTACCCACGATTATATAACACCGTCCAGCTTCGAACACGCCTTATAAGATAGCTTTAAGACAGATTCTTCTAAATTCTTGTTGTATCCTGAAAAATTATACTTGAAAAGCAATAAAGCTGCAGAGCATACTATTACAAAATTGCACTCTTACATTTATACTTTAACCTAAACACACACGACATGCTGATTACCTGTAATACATGTATGTTAAAAAAAAAAAGAAAAAAAGTACTACTTCAATTCATTCTTGACACGATGGAAGACGAAGAGCTGAAAGAAAGGTTACATTACGTATTTGCGATTACACGTGACTGGAAAAATTCGCTGTTGCGGTTTCAGGAGGATCGCACTCGCAAGATGTATAAGCAACATTTGGAGGAGATTCGTGCCGATTTTTCACGCGAAGTAGAAAAAGAAGCGAGGAAACAGACAGGAAGAGCTATTCACCAAGAGAGCATCGAATTCGAGAAAATGCGTTGCGAAAAGCGACTGCTTCAAGACAAATATATGGCGTTGAAGGAGAAATATATGAAATTAAAGAACGAGGTTCGTTCGGCTATCGAGAGGAGGAGCAGAAGGAAGGAGGGGTACACCACGGCTTCTGAAACCGAAAGGTCAACGTCAACGAGAACGAGAACCGACATAACCGAGTCATCGGAACAAAAGTGAGTCGAGTTTAGATTTGTCGCTTCGCTAGTTTTTCCTCCAATCAACCGTGTGTTTTTCCCGTAATACACACATAATTAGATACATACTTGGTGCAATATTCGGTATTTCATTGCAATATTTTAGGATGTCGCGCCATTGTGGCGGCGTTATACAAGAGGAGGGCGCGTGAAATCAGAAAAACGAATTGAATCGCGAAGGGTTGACACGTTGGATCGCGCTCTGAACTACTTGTACGTGCCATGACTTTAACAAATCAGTCGGAAGCACAGTTTTTATCTACGTCTTACGATATTTACTCATATATTTGGATCAAGTGTTCACTATATTAGTATTAAGTTCTTGCATATCCATTCTCCTTGTCACCAGTTCCAGTACCTTCATAGTTAATACCACTTATTATACCTTGACCAAGCACATTTGTTGTATATCTTCTGTATGTTGTGTATCTTCCGTATCTCGATGATGAAATTCGACGCCCTTTGTAAATAACGAAACCCATCAGTGTTTGTTGAATTATTCACGTAGCGAGATAGAAACTGTGAAGGTACTTACTCACGTTCATACGATTCGTCCTAATGTCTGGCTATAGGCCTTAAATCGTGCTCGCAGTACTCCACTACGAAACACGCACTCGAGCTCGGCGACGACGAACACTAAAGCGCACGAGACTCAGACGACCATGAACGAGCAGTCGGAAGAATTACACGATCCGAACGAACCGAACGTTCAGAAGGCGAACTCGGGGTTTCAGAAGAGCACAGCTACGTCGAACGCGAAGAACGTGAGATTCCAACCTGACGACACGAGCATCGCCAGCGAGACGAACGCGAACACGACCACCATGAAGAAGAACATCAGCAAGAAAGTAACCAGCACCGCGAAGCCCACCGCTACCACCGGAAACAACAATAATAACAATAATAATAACCTCGAGAATCCTGTCGAGAACATCAGGAAACAATTGGAAAAGCTCGAGGATCTCGGTGATCAATTGCCAAGCAACGAAACGGCCTATACATTGCGATATCCTTTCCAAGACAAAGGTAACTCTCTTCAGAAGATTTCCACCTATTTATTAGTACAATATTCATTTTTTAGCAATCTGAATGTTTCAGAAACGGAAAATTAAAAATTCACCGCTTAATTGCTTCCATTTCTGACGCGCGCGAGACATAGATGAGAATTTCTTTTTATTAATTGTTCGTTTCTCTCGATTACTCCCAATACTCCCATGTTTATTTCTGAAATTTGAGAATCGGTTATTATTTGTTTTTTCCCAGGCAACTATATACTCTACTTTAACTAGCGGCTTGTACTCTATCATCTGTTCGTAAGTGCGCCACCAGATTTTTTATTTTCCTTTTATCGCCACGAGTCGAGTCTATCCTCGTTGGTTTCCTTCTTTTTTCGTTACATATTTCTTTGCACGCTGCTTTCACCAACATCACGCGTGTGCGAGCTAGTCGGATGACATCGAAAAGGATTTTGCTCGATTTTTTAGCGCCGGCGAATGCCTCTTCGGAGCTGGAGTTCTTTCGGCACCGAATTCACGTCGAAAGGGATTCAGTGAAGAGAGCACGGGAGGCGCTTCAAGTCCAGGAGAACGTACTCCAGAGACTGCAGAGGGCTTGGAAGCAACGTAGCGTCCGAGCAACCTTCGAACAATTAGTTCAGGTATTATTTTTATACATCTACGTCTCAATCTGTATTTTCTAAAAGCTGCGCGTTAAATCCGCACGATGGATTTTAGGAGGAACGCGAACTCTCGGACATGGAAGTGAACTTGCATCGAACTAAAAGCCTTCTGGGTGAGAAAGTGATCCAATTAAGGCACTTGGAGCAATCTCTGGACAGAGTGGTTAATGCTAAAACCAACGAAAATGACGCGACTACGACGAAAAACGAAGAACTGACGTTGAGCGATATGTCTAGCGTGAGCAGTGGTATCAGTTCAACCGATTTGGGAACGGACACGTTTATAGGTAAGTTTCTGTAACGGACCCTCTCTCTCTCTCTTTCTTTCTCTCCATTTCGCTACCAGTTATTGTTTCATTGGCTTCCTTTTCTTTGTCACTTTATTAGTTATTTTCACAAATGATTTAAATGATTTCCCTCGACTCTATCGAAGCGCTGTTTTCGTTTATTTCTTTCCACTCAAGAATTTGTTTTCGATCTTGTGGTCTTGATCCTTCGTACTCAGACAAATCGGATCACTACCAGGAGTCGACGGAAATCATCGCAAGCCTGGAAAACCTAAACTCGGAAATACGTGAGATCTGGGGCGTGCTGAATAAACGCCAGGATACTAATATACCACCGCCGCCGACTTTGATGTATTCTTATTTGCGATGGCTACGTTTCCACCACCTTACAGCCGAATCGAAAAATATAGAAGGTGAGTGTAAATCTTCTTTCGGATAATTTCACGAAGACTTTCTCTTTAAGTTCCGAAATTCTTTCAGGAACATTCGGTACACCGAATATTCAGTCAAACATCTTGTCTCAGTTAACTGTAACGCAACCACCGACACCCAACACGCAAAACATCATCGCCCAATATGGTCCTAATAGCGGTTTCACTACCAGCGTTTGTACCGTTGAGAAGAACTCTTCGAACCTGATGGAGAGAACGTGGAATCTACGGGATTGGCTGCGACAAACTTGCGTCGAGAGCACAGATCAGCCCAGGTCGAACGACACTCTAAAAAACAGCCCACAGTCCATCGAAAAGTTTGGTTCCAAACGACATACGCTAGGGGATTCGAGTACCCGTTTCGTCGATGTAGATTCTATGTACTTACACGTGTTTCTAAACCAATTCAAGAAAACGTGTTTTCGTTAATCGTTAGAAGTCGTTTGGAAGCGAGAGTTTCGATCGATATTCGTCGTTAACACGTTTTGGATCGTGTACCCATCTTGGCCAAGCCTATTATGCTGATTCGAGAACCTCCTTTTTGCTTGTTCCTATCAAGTTCAGTTCGTTTCATCGCTGAATCTACCACAAAGACTGCAATGAAGCGCGGACGTTCACCGAATGCACGCAGGGTCATCGTCTCGAGCCTCTAACATCAAACGAAACGGATATGAGCTTCGAGACGAGACCACTGTCATGCACGTGATCGCGCTACATTTCCAATACGCTCGGTCGCATCGGCGTTCCTTAAAATTTTATCCGGAACAGCAGCCTATAGGACGATGTAATTATTATTTTACCCAAAAATTTTAACCGACACTGTTCGTTTAATAGTAACTTTAACGTTACAGTGGATGACCATGTAAAAACGGAAGACTTTCATAAAGGGAAACGAATCATCGCGCCGTTCAGCGTGCAAAGCTCGTGAGTCGTTGAGGGAACGAGCCAAATGCGTGAATTTGCGCGAAGCCCAAAGATCAATACAGGCGCGACGGAGTTCTGTTGTAAATAAGAATTTCTCGATGGCCGTATCGTTCGATACGACCCGCTGGTTCCTTTTTCCCCGAACAGTCTGTTGAACCTTTATATATTTTCGAGATCGATTTTTCCGTAAATGTAACGAGAATGTATAATATGCGTACCTCCTATATCATATACGGTTACTATAATATACATGTATCGGATATTTCGAATGATTTCAGGTAACGTTCATCGCGTTTGAGACGGATATGCGATCAAACCGATGCGCGATCTTCGTCGTACGAGAAGTGTCGATTCGGTTTTCCTTTTATCAGATTGTATGTGATATCTGAATCAAAATTGTCAACGGAAAGACTTAGCTTTTGTATCGAGTTACTTAATTATCGTGTATGTTGTAAGTCGCATACCATAGTAGACAGGGATTCGTAGACGACTCGAGTTGGTTTATCGACGACTTCTTCGAGCTTCGAACTTGGAGCACGTACGAAGCTCTCTGCTGCGTTTACCATGATGTCTATCAAACGCCAAAGTTTCATAATTATCGACTTTCTAAACTGATTCGCGCGTAAGTACGGTATATACCGTAAGGTTTCTGGATCGATCGATCATCAGAAGCCATTAATTAACGCTATCGTATCGATTTATTAATTTTAGAAACGTTCGATCGACATTTAACCTTCGACAGCATATGGATCGCAATAATTTTGATCTCATTAGATGTATAGCGTAGAACGATTAAAGTTTCTACACTGTGGAACGTGACAGCAAACACTGAAATGTCTGACACGTAACTATACCGTAGGAAACTTTCCGGTAATTTCGCAAGGAACCTTGTTTCAAAGTAGTTATTGCTCGAATGGTTCCTTCTTTCTTGTTATAATCTTATCATTGATATTTCATTCGATATTCTTTTACTTAGCAATCGGCCCTGATATTAATCGATGTTCGTGTATCGTAAGAACAGCGATCGAACAAACTATATAGTTGATTTTGTATCGATTAAAGTTAATGCCAATAGGACATTGAGTCGATATTTGGAATCGTAGGATCACTTTAAGATGTTTGACACTTTCGTCTGACACGAAGATTTCAAAGAGTAGAGATCATTCATTAGCACCGTCCTTATAAATCATACAAGTATCTTCCCTCGGTGAAAAATATGTATCGTCATCGTTTATTGCTTCGGAAGTTGATAAATCGTTAATATATTACGTCCGATGGTTCTACGTTTATTTAATCGGTCAAAAGGTGCTTCGTCTATAGTGCAATAATTTGCGAGTAGTTCATTTTATAACTCGATTGCGTAGTTTTGTTACGTAACTGAATATTATGTCTCTCGCACAATGCGTTTTATACAGATATTATCGATGAATATTTCGTTAATCGTAGCTAAAAATCGGTAAGCGGACGATAAGCGTCCTCGTAACGCGGTCGCAATAATTTTTCCATGAAAACGCTTCGATTCCATACTCCATGATCGCAAGCATTTTCTTATGTAACATACAAGAGACAAATGTTGTTTGTAAAGATTAAACGACTTCAAGCAATATAATTTTATTTGGATAATCGAATGCGGCCGTAGCCATCCCGCAGATGGCTCGAAATATAAAGGGTATTGCCAAACTTAATTCACCGGTATTTATTTCAATATAAATGGTGCATATTCGAAGAAAAGAAGATAGTTCTGACTTCGCTGCTTTCTTCTTTTCGTTCATCGACGAGTACTCGCGATACGCCAGAGATATTACTATGTGCAATGTTCAGTAAATTAATTTTGGAATACCTTGTATATTCTGTATTATAGTATATATTTGTATGGACGCAAATATATATGCTATGCAAACCAACACCTTCATCCCTAGCAAATTCCATTACACGCAGCTATTACACGTAAAGAGGTCTCGACTATTTTCCTTTCAAATTAATACGCGAATGTTATACGATATTCGAAGTGTTCAGTTTTACAGCGTTTCTGAAAAATTCCTGCAGGCCCACCGTCATTTTTTTCCGACCAGGTTCGCAGCAAATAAAGTTAAGTAAACTACAGGTCGATTCAATAACTACCGCTAGGAAAATAAATTGCAATCGGTATGCGTGTTTTCGCATTCATCGCTGTTTTCCTCGAACTCGTCTCTTTTGGGCAACCACGAAGTCATTCGATGTGATTTACATTGGGCTTTGTTTTTTAGGAAATTCTGCGTCGCCCTTATCACCGGTGAAATTTTGCATACCAGCAATCTGATACACGCGGAATCAGCACCATCCAGTTTCTCGATCAGTCGAACCGGTAGATTCTCATCATGAGCCTGCTCGATTAAGTTTTGTATCTAAAAAGAAAATTATTCGCATCTGTTATCTCATAACTTACAATTTCTGTTTCATTTTCGTATTCAGTGTGACTCACTCTCTCGCTCTTGCTCTCTGTGATAAGTTTAGCTGGATTCCAAGATGAAGCATCGGTCTCGTCTTCCAAACTCCTGCCGGCATTTTCTTTCGGAGGTTTCAAGTTAAACAACGAACTTATCTGCAGATCGGAGACTCGTCATTATTTGATAGTAAAACATCGAGCAATAGACACGTACCATTTGCGCAAGAAATATAACGCTGTTCACAGCAATGGCTGTAACTTTCTGCGAATCCAGTCCAAAAAGACGGAAGAACGCGGACATAACGTTAGAAGGACCGAAACTTCCTTTCTCCTTTGTTCTATTATCCTCTCCTCGTCTTTCCTTCTGCTTACCGCCTAAACTTTTTGCAACCAGATCAGCGATGTCCTTTGCAGTCTCCAGATAATCGGTCGCATATTCCAAGCCTGTCTTTATCTTGTCGAGAACACCTACGAGTCGAATCAATTAACAGGCTGTTGATTTATCGCGAAGCTTAAGTTTTGCTACTAACCATCATCCTCTTGAGGCAAACCGGAGGCACAAAACGCTATAGTGGAAATGCAGAAGGCGGTACACAAAAACTTCTGCATTGTATCGCGACTGGAGCTTTTCCTACACTAAGAGTTACATTCGACCTGATTCTAACGGATGTTAATTACCTGTTTCCACCTTGTTGATTCGTAACGTTCCTGTTCCTAGTTGGTCGCGTGATGACCACGATTGAAACTCTTTTCGCTTTGTCAACCAAGCACGAGAGACGAGATCTCCAGATTCGGAGAACCTCGTTACTTTTTCGAATTAGTACGAAACAAACCTTGTCGATGAAACATCGTTGCCGGTGAAGCATCGTTCGCGAGATTCACAACTCAGTTTAAATCGTAAAATACAGTTTAACATGAATACCGGCGTGATACCGTTTCTATTGATATGTCTCTGCTTGAAAGTTACATTGGCAAATCGGACATCGTTTTATACGCAGGAAGTTTATTGTTTGAGCGAACTACCAATGAGTGAATTAATTCAAATAAAGTCCTCGCTCGCGAATGAAGAAGGTAAACTTTTTCGAAACCTTAGAAACACATTCAACTTAAGAAGGTAATTGAAAAATGAAATCAATTAAATAAATTTACGAGCGTAGATGTTGTCGAGGAAGATGTACAAGCCGAAGAGATATCGAGTAGAACATTTTCGTCATCATTGCCCGTTGCACAGCCTTTAAAAAGAATGAACAAAAAACCAATGAGACGGTACGAAGATTATCACGAAGAAAAAGGGAAAGATACGAAAATTTCAAAGATATTCCAATTGTCAGTCACGGCGCTTTCGTTTCTTGCTTTCGGTGGCTATCTGCTTACTCTTATAATAACAGCAATTCGTCAAAACGCAATGGGAAACACGGGCAATGGAAACATTATAGTGCTCTCAGTGAGTTGATCTCTTGTTTTAGGCGATCGAGTTACAAAATTGAAAATCAAAGCTGACATATTCTACATACAAAAATGACATTCGGATTTCAGAACCTGCAGGGTTTGCAAAACTATAATCGTCCAAAAAGAAACTCCCGTATGCACGATGCGTCAGAGAATGATTCCGAAATCGAGAAGCTGTACCAGGGAATGATCCTGCTGTCAAAATCTTATACAATGTACAATATTAACTGATGATGCTTTGAATGGATCTAAAAGTAGAAATACAAGACTTACGTTCGCCACTATCGATGAATATCGCTAGACTTGTGCTAGAAAATCACGGATAGTAGAATCTCGGATAGTTGGAAACGTAAGTTTCGTATTCGAGGATCGACCCGATCGATTGACGCGAGAATATAAGAGATTCGTAGTAAAAATTTCTGATCGTGATTGACGGACTCAATTAGGGGTTCGCTTATCATGATTCGCCGGACTCTTGAAAATCCTAAAACCTAATAAAATCGAATAGAGGATCACGGTGTGTACATATCCCGAAGAATATTCTTAGCATGTGGGTAGAGGCTGCTTCAAACATGGCTCTTCAAATAAACACCTAAGTGACTGTATACTCCGAAAGTCTGCATGCAAAGATAACCATATGGCTTCCAGAGATATCATCAGCCATACGTCTCTATGCTATTATTCCTCAGACATGTATAACCCGAATAGCGTCTATTTCTGTTTTTTGGAACTTCATTTCTAAAAAGATTACCGATTACGTTCAAAACTTTCGTTCTCGTGATTCCTCGATGTAATCGAATTTATTTAATAGCGGTAGATAACGATTTACAGTAATGTATGTAATAACTATAATTTCTATAAAAAGATGACCTCAAAGAATTGTAATCTGTATAATAAATTATATCCGAATAAAATGGAATTATATCTAATTGCAATATTAAAGTGTTTTTTTAATTATGTTTTATATATTTTTTTTCTTAAATTTATTTTTAAATATCCCGGTAATTTATCCCGTTTTATGCGTTAAGCGTATTTTATAATATTTATTTGGTGAAACGCATCGAATCGGGAATTCTTCCGAGCAATGCTCCATCGAGTCTGACATCAGACTCATCGTCCTTCAGGGACCAATCTTCTGAGAGCCACGCCTACACCGTCCATGTGGACCAATCCCACGTACGAAATTGCAGCGAGCTCGGATCATTTTTTTTTTAAACCAAATTCCGTTCTGAACATGGCAGGAACTCGTTCACTCGTTCATTCTGATGCACTTCCGTTAAAGTCATTGTTTAGCCTGTAACTATTTTCGTTGACACCAGTGACTGATAATTCGATCATCTTCTATTTGTAATCGGCGAAGAATCGGATCATTGTCAAAAACACTGTGTCCACTTTTAATCATGACATAAACTTCGTAGTTCGGTGGAGTGTACTTGTGCGTGATTTATTTGGATTACGATTTTAAGTGGAGCATTGTTGGAAAATGTCGTAGTCGTTAAAAGTGTGCGTCGGAAATATTAGGATAATCGGAATCTTGTGTGAGTTAAAGGGAAAAGACAAAGATGAACGAAGTGAAAACCCGCGTTGTGGATACGAATTGTTCGAAGCAATTGAAGTTTGGAGTAGAACGTATATTGTCGGATGAAATTTCGTCGAAGAAAACAGGTAATGGAATGAAAAACGGCTATCTATCGTGTTCTTCAAATTATTTTCTTTATTTCCATTAGTTGACTCGATTTTCAAAAAAAGTAATCGTTATGAAATGGACATCGTACTGCCCGTTTGACCTGCATGGTCAACTTCTGAATAAATATATATGTTTCGAAAGATGTACTAAGGCCGCTTCCGGTACAATTTTCCACGGTGCGGTGTCCTTGTCCTGGAGGTTGCGTCAGGTGCGAAGCCCTACGAATTTGCCCTCCATTTTCTTACGTTCAAACTGCGATTTCCGGAAACTACGCAAGTACCAACCATGGAAACGGAGTAGTCGAAAATTATACCAGTATTTATCGACCGGCTCCACTTCGACCTGTTCCCAGAGGTGAGAAATTGAAAAGTGTTATCTTTGTTCGTAATCTATTCTCTGTTCTATGTATAGACGTATTTCTAAAATTAATACAACTATATTACGCGAGTTAATCGATTTAACGTTATTCGTGATCGTTTCGATGCCTTTAGCGGAAATCCTCTAAAAACCGTGGCTCATGAAACGAAAGTTGCGTCATTAACAAATGTGACCATATGGACTACTGTCTTGTCTCCGAATACTCGACAGCAAGTAGAGCAAAATATTTACGCGTCAGTGTATTCCCGTGTTTCCTGTTCGTGTTTAAACGACATCTTAAGTGCCACCATTCGTTTATAGTCGATGTAAACAGCGGTTTCGTCGTACTCCTTCTTGGTTAGCTAAAAAGTCGAAAACCTGAACTCCCCTTTGCTTTTCGTTCGTATATTGTTTACATGTGATAAAAATATTGATATAATAAAAGATCACCGAAAACTAAGCAGAAACGGATGTTTCCAAATGATTCAACCGCTTATAATCGACGACTAACAATAGAATAAGTAAGAATTTATCAATAGAAGTTGCACTTTCAAACGATAGCACAAAGTTCCCGAAATAAGTATGACCTTACTAACTGTTAGCCATCCAATTCATGCGGAGGACCGTACCAACCGGAGAGAGAACCACACTGTTTAAACTCGTACACATGTTGTATACTTCTGTAGGGCTGTAAATCAGCCAGAAGTACCCAATCTTGGAGGCCTCTTGTTCGGGATAGGATCTGTTGAAACAGACACCCATCCAGCTAAGACTACCGTTTACAATGTTTACATCATGTCACGTTTCCCTCTAATTTGTAATCTTGCACTAGCGTCCACCGCGACGAATCCTCAGGCCTCTGTTTTATCCAACCAAGCACTTCCCCTTACCGTGTTTGCGTAGGATCTGGAAATATTTCGAGAGCAATTTAAACCTTTAGCTTTTTACGAACTTTTACAGTACCGATATCGTCTGCCTCGACACCGACCAATCAATCAGAGACCAATACTAGAAGAAAAAGATCTTGGTCGAGGGCTGTGTTCAGTTCTTTGCAACGAAAAGGTTTGGAAAG
Organism: Bombus terrestris; assembly: GCF_910591885.1. Taxonomy (NCBI): domain Eukaryota; kingdom Metazoa; phylum Arthropoda; class Insecta; order Hymenoptera; family Apidae; genus Bombus; species Bombus terrestris. The sequence goes on from NC_063277.1 coordinate 14,290,964, forward strand.
AAGATTTTCTCTGCAAAAGTACATCACGAAACCGGACAGGCGGCAACTTGCTGCTACTTTAGGGTTGACAGACGCACAAGTATAACATTAAATTAGCTGCGAACGTAAAGCAATTGGAAAAGTCGAATTCGAACGATGATCTGTTCTCCTCAGGTAAAAGTCTGGTTTCAAAATCGACGAATGAAATGGCGGCATACGAAAGAGAGCGAAAACACCGCTTTGTCGAACTCCGATTCCCAGAAGGAATCGTCTAGAAAATTAGCGAAGGATGATACAAAGAGTGCAACGACTGAAAAGACTGTTTCGGATGACGAAGAGGATGTGGAGATCGAAGTTGATGTGTGAATTTTACAATGTACATTTACGATGTTTCATATCGTCTAGTTTGTAATCTGTAATGATAAATTTTTATGTTAAATAAAGTTTATACGTAAACAGCTTTATTCCGTTTGTTTGGATTCGACACGTACTTCACCTTGTTGTGACGCCATTTGCAAAAACGATATTAACATTTTTTTTTTGCCGGTTACCAGGACAACTAAGCTGTTATTTCTTTCCTAAAAGAAAATATTAATCGGGGGCTAACAAACTGCGCTTTAAAATGCAACGATTATTACCACGTTTAATGTCGATTTCTCGACAATATTCGGTGATGAAGGTGTCGAAACCTCTGGGAGCAAGCGAGAGTCAGAAATGTCTCAATATCGACACTTCCGATCTTCTCTGTAAGTATTTTTGAAAATACTGTCCTCGTTAGGTTATCAATATTTTTCTCTATTTTAGCTGCATCCATGACTCAGTCACAAGCAGCTTCTGTCGTCAACGAGTCTTTACGCGCAGATGCGATTCCTCTGCTGGATCAAACGGCCGCAGAGGTTTCAACTACTACGTTCGAGGTGACCACATCTAAGATCGAGTCGCAGATTATCGGTGATAAGACGCCATTGCCATTCGAAGAGATCCCTGGACCGGCGATTTTGAAGATCTGGGAGAAATATTGGAAATACGTGCCGCTCCTCGGTACGCAAGTGCTTTCCAGTCTGCTAATCAACAGATTCACCCAGGGTACGATCTGTTGAAGTACCAATAGGTTGAAATTCGAAGAGACTAGTTCCTCTCTGTACAGTAATCGTTTAAGAACTTTAAATGTGATCGTAAGAAATAGTGGACAGAAAATTTTTAAAAGGAAAATTCGATTTGCTCTTCGAATTTCCAATTGCGCGTTCCCTTTGGTATCTCGATGACAGAATAGTTAGAGAAAATTAAAAAAATATTCAGACGATATCACGTAAATCCCGTAAAAGTTTGAAATAGCTCAGTTTCAATCCTGTCTCTGCGAATATAGGTGATTGTTAAATTTCAAATGAGACGTTTTCAGGACGACTGACGTGGAATCGCAATGTAACACCCTTAAAATATTTATTCAACGAATACGGTTGTATCGTAAGAATTAATGGACCTCTTTCAGGAGACATTGTCATGATTCACAGGTAACCTTTTCCAAGGTAATAATTTTCGATAGCTCTGCTTCATCACGCTTTCGCTCATTACCTTTGTTCATTAATGTAGACCCGAACACATAGCAGAAGTCCTTAAGCAGGAAGGCGATACGCCTATAAGAAGCGGAATCGATATTCTACAACATTATCGACTGAACTATCGTAAATATCGTCTTGCAGGGCCGTTTTCTATGTAAGTAAATACCTACACCTATCATAGATAATTTGTATACACGTAAAATTTAAATCTATTGATCAAAAAATTATTCAGGCAAGGTACGGAATGGTTAGAAGTGAGAGAAAAAGTGGAGCAAATATTCGGTCAAATTGCCCCAAGCTTTTTTGGGAAGATCGATACGATTTGCGACGAAGTTATTACTAGGATATACAAAATACGTAACAGACAAAATGAAGTATATATATTACAGTTTATACAATTTGGTAATGTAAACCTTACGATACGACACGATAAATTAATGACGCGAATAGGTGCCTGCTAGTTTCCACGAGGACATGATTCGCTGGGCTATGGAATGTTTTTACGACGTAACATTCAACAAGCGCCTCGGCTTTTTGGAGTCACCAGGCTACAATCCGACGTCCGAAACGTCAAGAATTATTAACGCCTTGTTAACAGCTCACAAGTACATGAGCCGCTGTGAAACTGGCTTTCAAGTGTGGCGATTTTTCTTGACTCCATTCGCTAAGAAGCTCTTCGAAGCTTGTGACGTGCTCGATAAGTAAGTTGATGACCAAAATTTCATACATGGAATTATTTCCAGGAAATTTCGTGAACGTCTTCTTCAGTGTCATAGGAAAATATGTCCGCCAAGCTCAAGGTAAACTTCGAATTCACAAATCCCATGCAGAGAAAAGTTTAATGGCTGAGGATAGTTCACCCGTTTTGGAAAAGCTTCTCGTGAACGAAGGTATTCATCCAGACGACATTTGTACGATGCTGATGGATATGATCATTTTAGGTGTTCAAGCGGTAATTATTGACAGCATAACAGCAGTGACAATTATGTATAGTGAAATTTAACGTTTATTCGATTTCTAGACGGCGAACTCCGAGGCGTTCATATTATATAATTTGGCAAAGAATCCACGGACTCAAAGAAGACTCTACGATGAAATTACTTCTGTTTTGCCAAATAACGATGCTCCTTTCACGGAAAGAACATTGAAAAATATGCCATATCTGAAAGCTTGCATTCAAGAAACTTTAAGGTAGTAATTTTCATAAGAGTACATATCGAGTAGATATCACTATTATATTATCGCGATAATGATTTATTTGATTCAAAGATTACACCCTGCTATCCCCTACATCACTAGACTGTTACCAAAAACCATACATCTTCATGGATATACGATACCTAAAGGGGTAAGCGTAATAGCGTAATGTAGTTAAATAAGATTATTGCTTGGTTAAGAAGTAAATTCTTATAGACATTTGTCATAATGGCAAATCAAATTACTTCGCAACGCGAGGAGAACTTCGAGGATCCGTTAAAATTCCGGCCAGAAAGATGGTTGTCTAATTGTGCAAAAGAAGATACAGACTTCAACTATTTACCATTCGGATATGGTGTGAGATCATGTTTAGGGAAAAATATGGCTGAAATAAAAATGATGCTATTGACAGCAAAGGTATTTACTGTTAGGTTTAATTATAATATTGTAATCGATTATTAATTGATCGCGTTATACGTATTTCAGCTTGTACGACAATTCAGAGTTGAATATGATTATGCTGACATCAAAAGCAGTTTTATGATGGTGAATGTACCCAATAAGCCACTTCGTTTCCGTTTCGTGAATAGATATTAGTCTATACAATAATAATTAAGTACTAGTTACTGCAAAGAACCGCATAGATAGGAATATATTATATTTCTTGTTATTAAATCAACACTTCGAATACAGCGAGGCATAATTTAGACTAAATAACAGTAGTTGTGATTTATCGTACATTTTTATTGGACATTCATTACGTCAATAGAAGAAATGAAATAAAATATTGTTAGAAAGGATTTTGGTTTAATTTATTATCTATTCGAGACTGTTTAGACGCGTAATCCGACATTTAATGTTGAGAAAAAGTTAAAAGCTTAAAGACGTACAGAACCTGTGAAATGGATATGAAAAGAAATCTTTTAACAATATTTCTAAATTCGAAGATCCAGTTTACCTTAACATAGAATTTGAAAGACAGGCACTTTGAAGTCCGTATATCTTTACGGATGTTTGCTATTATCTCCATCCATGGGAATTAACCTATAAAATCGTTTCTATAATTTTATCAGCATCCCAAGTTTATCCTTTTGATCGTAGTGCTCTGAGAATGAAATATACAAAATTATTTAGATGTAACGTCAAATATAAAAATATGCAAACGGGACAATCACTGAAAATAAATTCCCAAAGGAAATAATAAAAAAAAATTAGACGACAATAATGAATAATAAATTTATTCCGATGCATAACATGATTTCTATGGGATAGCAGACCTGTATATCTTCTATCTGTAATAACAAATAGCACCTGCTATTTTATTTTTCCAATTTAGCTCAATCATCAACCCACACTGCTTTACTACGCAACCAATCAAGAATAAAAATATTAGCTGGCATTATATGAATAAACGGTAGGTACCTTACAATTAGATAAACTTTCTTCCACTAGATTTCTAGATAAGGCAGCTTATTCAATTTTACACTTAAAAATTTTCCCGTAAAACTCATCGTAGAGCTTAATGTTCAGTGCAGATTGGAAGCGCGTTATCTTTCCTCTGCGCAACTTTCCTAACGGTTCAAACTAGTGGAATTTAATCAATGAAATAAGCAGATCACAGGAAAGAATTTACTGTGTAACAATTAAGTCATTACACAATTCACAAATGATTGCTAGATATCGTCAACTACTCAATCTTCATCTTGATACATAACAACTCGTAGAGCCGTAAACATAGAAAGCACGTTTGTGATGAACTGAAATATCAAATAGTTGGTACCTAAATTATTACAATGATAAAGATGGCAGTGAAATCGATTAAGAAAAATCATTCCATTACCGAGCAATAATAGTTCAGTGAGAAAGCTGGAATGAAACACTTGATTCTTAAGATCACCGGAGATTGTGGAATCATCATGAATAATATAAATTTTTGCGTCCTTAGAGACTGTTCATACCATTTAGATTGGTAAACCGCTCGCATAGTATTTTCACTCTGGTAGAAAAATATACTTAACTGTAATTCTTAATCTGAAGCTATAATACTAAAATTTAGAACTTACTACATCTATTAAGTTGTCAGCTGGCCACGCACACATGAATACCGCCAGTAGCACAGTTACAGATACGGTAACAAATTGAAGTTTCAGAGTAAATGGCTGTCGCTATTTGTTCGAGTATATTTTAATAATCTTAATTGTAATTGCATATTAATTTGACGTATTCATTACTCACTCCGATAAAAATGATGCCAGCAAATACGCTTTCTATGCCACAGATACATAGCGTAATCAGAGTTGTATATCGAGCTGTGTTCGCTACTTCTTCTGCGTATCTAAAACCACACGTTTGAAAAATATCCATGATATTCTCTAATACCTTATATTCTCTAAGATATACGGTTTAATCGAGTTCTTTTTCATCGTAGAATCGTTGCATACCTTTTCCGAGTATAATATTTTTTTACGCATGTTATCAATGATTTAACACTGTTAGCGGCACGTATTTCGGTCATTAAAATTTCGAAGCGCGCTGCAGCGAAGAGCAACAGTAACGCGCAAAATATATTAGTGCACAGAAGTGACGAGCACTGCATACCCACGAGCGATTGTTGCAAGAAAATTATGCTCCTCACGGGTTCAAAATCAACTGGGAACGGATATTCTGCATTCGTTGGAAAGGGATCGGGTAAGAAGAACGTTCCGATGGGAACAATTGCACCGCACCAATAAAACCAAGCTGCAGATGCCGCGTAGTATACGGCGTATTTGTCCACGTATCGTTGGAAGACCTGTCTCTCGTATGAATTTGCTTCCTTACAACAAGATTTCATCTCTTCGATTAATCGCTGCAATGCGTTATTGAAATCACTAACTTTTGAGACTGCTATTACAGATGAATCTTACCTGATATCGATCATACTGATTGAAACAGTAGAAAGAATGCAGAAGTACTTGTAAAACAGCAAGTGCCAAAGAAACTGCTTTGCAAAACATTACTGTATCATAGCGGTGCACATATATCGCATACAACAAAGGACAAAAGAGTAAAAGTGCATTGAGAAATAACACGGATCTCAAGATTTTGAAGCAAAGTATTTGAAACTTTGTAGCTGTCGATGAAAGCGGCCAACAACAGGACAATCCCAGGATAAATTGAGTAAAAGCTATCGCCGTTTTTGGCGCTACATTTCGAAACATACCGACGCGAACTTAAAGACGACTACCGTGTTAAGAGATCACAACGTTCTGTCTTCAAGCAGAACGCTTTACTTTGAAATAATTCGCGAGAATTCTAATGAAACTAATAAAGAAATCGTGTAGGGGTAATAGTTCAGTTGTATGCAGTTACTTGCGTATTCTTAGTACGAAAGAAACAAAATGTGAAATAATCCCTGTTGCAACACTAATAACAGCCTAAGAGTTTTCTCTCGAATTCCGCTTGAATACGTAATTCTCCTTTATGTGCTTACTACTGTGGGAGATATCGCATATGGAACAGGTTGCAAATTACTCGACACATTTCGCAGTACAACGTCTAATATAAGTTCACTATTTGCGAGTATTAGAGGTAATAATTATACACAAAATCTTTGGACGATGATAGCTTAGGTAATAATGATCCCTTTCCAAGTAAACAAATAATTGATGTTAAATGATTTAGGCATTTATTAGATGTGTAAGTACAAGCAATAAAACAGAAGGTATCATTTGTTCAGTTACTATAGTATCCAATTACGAATAACGCAGTTATCTACAATGTAGAATAGTTATATTTCGAAAGTGGTTTTCATTGAAACAAATATCTGTGTTCATAGAAATTCAAAAAAAGCCAATGTTAATACATGTTTAGTTATGAAATAGTGTGACAGTCGCGATTATCACAAGGAGTGGTTCTTTACGTTCTTATTATATGGTTCATATAATATCTCTGATTAATTCTTTCATAATTATGACACTCGAACGCCAACTTGCGTTTACGAAGAGAAATGACACAAGGAAAACTTTGGTGCTATACGTCTGATGGAAAGTATTAATGTAAATGCGTAAATTGGCAGTTCTGCGAAAGATGTGATTCTTGGGAAAAGCTACACGCAATCTTGGTGATAACGAAGGAACACTGAACGGTTGGCCGTAATTCGCGACGCGTTTGTCGTGTTGTGTGTGGTGCATTACAACTGAAAGATTGCTGATTACGTCAAGGAGTGACTTTTTCAATATTTAATATTGATGAAACGCACGAACTAGATCCGACTGGTTCTGAAATCTTGCAGCGATCGTATAAGAGTATAAACAATATCTCTAGCTTTGGGAATGTTGTATTACGAGTTCTTGTATGAATTCTTTCCATTTCAGTGTTATCTCGCGGTCTATTTTTGACTTAAATAAATATTAAAAGAGGGTATCTACAGTCGGTTGCGTGAGAGCTTCTAAGGCGCGATAGTGAGATTTCCTGTGATTTAAGAATCATCGAAGATCTTGGTTCGGAGCGCGATAAGTTCACGGTAGTTCAAGCAGAACCTTCAAGCGATGTATTATTACGATTATTGCTGGCTGATTATATCGTTTTTCTAGAATTCTCCAAACAGGTGAATAGTTTATCGCGTTGTTACCAAAAGATTCGATCGCTTTAACTGCTTTCGTGTCGTAGGTAGGACCGCAAATATGTACATGAATTTTCTTCAGTCATCGATTCGTATATTGTCGTGAACAGTGCCATTCTTCGTAAGAATCCATAAATATTGGTAAATTTATTTTAGAAAATGTGATTTCATTTTATAAGAAGTCGGTATGAGACTGATATGTGTTTTGAAAGTACCATGTATTTTCTATCGAATTTTGTGACTGAGTAGAGCAATTGATAATTGTGAACAAAAGAGAGCCTTAGCTCCAATCGTTGTCTGTTGAATTCATGTCATGTGTTTTATATTATGTGTTGAATTTTGGAGATGCTGTAGAGCAGAGAGTCATAAGTTACATACATAAGATATTCGTTCGTGCTGTGAACCGATCGTGGTTCAAAATATATGACAAAAAAAAAAAAAAAAAAAAAAAAAAAATGGTACTTATTACATTACATTTACTTCAATGCAAGTGGTTAAAAGTGAAATTTCTTAAGCATCTGCATAGGATTGCGATCGTAACAGTGATAAGGCATGGATAGGTTAGATCTTTTGAGCCACGATCGTCCCACGCCTCGGACAAAGTGAATGTGAGTCAAGACCTTCTTCTCTATAACATCTCTCAATGTTAAGATCATTGGAGCTGATTGTACGACGTTCATCTGATCTAATTCGACCTGTGATTTAATGAGGGAGGTAAATTCGACTTCTGAATCTTCTAACTATACGCGAATATTCGTTGCGGATATTTCTTCTTCATAGTTATCGAGTATGCATACGAATTTTACTTTAAAAGCGTCGCGTCTCGATTTCAAAGACTTCATGCGATCTTCGTGACTAGGAGCCGTATTATATGTTTTTATGTGGAGATAGGGTAAGAAAACACGGAATCTAAGTGAGATAAATAAGCAATTCGGAAGCAAAAATACGAATGACTGTTGAAAGTAGCGATACGACTGGCACGATGAAGAGATATGTGCTGTTTCTAGTTAAGGTTACGAATACTACAACTTTACATGGTGTTAACTTGTCGTTGAAGGGGTGTTGCGTGTATGTGACGTACCTAACGCTTCTGACGCAATTGACTCTAAGCGATGGCTCTTGTCCTGAGAGTGGATGTCAATTTTCTAGAACGGTTGACTTCACTTGCTTCGTTCGATTCTGTCGTTGTTGGATATCACTTTTACCCAGTAACCGACTCCTTTGGCGATGATGAGTTCTTCTAAACACAGGTTCGATAGAGTTCTTCTTCCGAGGATGACACTCCTGATGTTACTGACTTCAGTGATGTGATCTTCAATTTCTTCCGGACTGTTCCTTCCTCCTTGGTACCGATATACGGTTCGAAGAACCATGTGGAATCGAGCGAAAGGGTTCCAATTTGATTAAGGGGTGTAACCAACAGTGTTTGCTCTTGCGATGTGTAGTTGCAAGAGATAGATTAATTACTATTGATTGATTGTGATTTTTATATATGTATATAGCTGTGCAGAGATCGCGATGCTGTTACGATATTTAAAACGTTTCGCGACGTGTGAAGCGATTTACTGAGAGATAGTAATTTCACTTGCCTTTTCTGAGATATAACTAGAATTCTGACGAAAATGTTCTGTTTCAGTATTCTTAATACCTCGTATCCTCCCTTCCATTGCACGTTGTGCCCTGGAAGGGCCATCGAGGCCCAGTGTTATGTACGAGTATCCAGGAAGTGGAACCATTCAACCTTGAGGAATATACGAAAGGGTTCGGCTTGTATCACGGAAACCATTAGATTGGCAGTCGCATGACCGTTTGAAAACTCCAAGGTTTATGACTCAGTTATTAAGCGCCGGAAAAGTAGTGTGAACAAGTTAAAAGGGTATGCCACATCCGCTAAATTACTCACGTACTATTTGAGTGCTGCCATACAGGTGGTCGAAGCACAAAACCTCTATTTCTCAAAAATAGCAACTGTTCAATGCATGTCATTATTTCTATGAAATAACAGACCCGTATGTTTCCTATTTGTAATGGCAAATTGCATCTGCTACTCTATTTCTCAAATTTACCTCAATCATCAACTCACACTGCATCCCTTCAAGAACAAAATTCCTATGTGGTATTATACGAGCAAGCGATAGGTACCTCACAGTTAGATAAATTTTCTCTCACTAGATTATCAAATCAGACATCTTACTCAATTTTTGTTCAATGCTTCAAATTTTTTCCGCAAGATTTATCGTAGAGCTTAATGTTCAGTGCGCCACGTATTCAAAACGGGTTCTTTCCCTTATGCAACTTTCCTAACAGTTGAACTAGTGAAATTTAATCAATAAAATAAGCAAATCACGGGAAACAATTTACTGCATAACAATTAAGCCATTACATAATTTACAAAATTCAAACGACTGCTAAATATCCTCAAGTATTCCATCTTCATCTTGTAACATGACAACTCGTAGGGCCGTAAACATAGAAAGCACGTTTGTGATAAACTGAAATATCAAATAGTTGGTACCTAAATTATTACAATGATAAAGATGGCAATGAAATCGATTAAGAAAAATCATTCCATTACCGAGCAATAATAGTTCAGTGAGAAAGCCGGAATGATACACCTGATTCTTAAGATCACCGGAGATTGTGGAATCATCATGAACAATATAAATTTTTGTATCCTTAAAGGCTGTTCATACCATTTAGATTGGTAAACCGATCGCATGGTACTTTCACTCTGGTAGAAAAATACACTTAATTATAATTCTTAATTTGAAGCTACAGTACTAAAATTTAAAACTTACTACATCCATTAAGTTGTCAGCTGGCCATGCGCACATGAATACCGCCAATAGCACAGTTATAGATACGGTAACGAATTGAAGTTTCACGGTAAATGGTTGTCGCTATTTGTTCCAGCAGATTTTAATAATCTTTATTGTAATTGCATATTAATTTGTCGTATTTATTACTCACTCCGATAAAAATGATGCCAGCAAATACGCTTTCTATGCCACAGATACATAGCGTAATCAGAGTTGTATATCGAGCTGTGTTCGCCACTTCTTCTGCGTATCTAAAACCACACGTTTGAAAAATATCCATGATATTTTCTAATACCTTATATTCTCTAAGATATACGGTTTAATCAAGTTCTTTTTCACCGTAGAATCGTTGCATACCTTTTCAGAGTGTAATACTTTTTTACGCACTTTATCAATGATTTAACACTGTTAACGGCACGTATTTCGGTCATTAAAATCTCGAAGCGCGCTGCAGCGAAGAGCAACAGTAACGCGCAAAGTATATTGGTGCACAGAAGTGACGCGCATTGCATACCGACGAGCGATTGTTGCAAGAAAATAATGCTCCTCACGGGTTCAAAATCAACTGGGAACGGATATTCTGCATTCGTTGGGAAGGGATCAGATATGAAGAACGTTCCGATGAGAATAATAGATGGGCTCCAATAAAACCAAACTGCAGATGCTGCGTAGTATATGGCGTACTTGTCCACGTATCGTTGGAAGATTTGTCTTTCGTACGAATTTCCTTTCTCGCAACAAGATTTCATCTCTTCGATTAATCGCTGCAGTACGTTATTTGGATCACTAAATTTTGAGATGACTATTAAAGACGAATTTTACCTGATATCGATCGTGTTGACTGAAGCAGTAGGTGGAATGCAGAGGTACATGCACAACAGCAAGTGCCAAAGAAACTGATTTACAAAACATTGCTGTGTCCTCACGATGCACATATATTGCGTATAGCAAAGGACAAAAGAGTAAAAGTGAGTTGAGAAATAACACGGATCTCAAAATTTTGAAGCAAAGTATCTGAGACTTGGTAGCTGTCGATGGAAGCGGCCAACAACAGGACAATCCCAGGATAAATTGAGTAAAAGCTATCGCCGTTTCTGGCGTCACATTTCGTAACATACCGTCGCGAAGTTAAAGCCAACTATCGGGTCAAGATATCGCAACGTTCTGTCTTGAAGCAGAACGCTTTGGTTTGAAATAATTCTTAAGAATTGTAATGAAACAAATAATGAAATCATATAGAGGTAATGATTCGGTTGTATACAGTTACGTGAGTATTCTTAGTACGATTGAAATGAAATATGAAAGAATCCCTATTGCAGCACTAATAACAGCCTGAGAGTTTTCTTTTGAATTCCGCTTTATTACGTAATTCTCCCATGCGTGGTTACTGCTGTGGGAGACATTCCATATGGAACAGCCAGCAAATTACTGGATACATTTCGTAGTACAATGTGTAACATAAGTTCACTATCTGCGAGTATTAGAAATAATTAATTGTATAGAAAATGTTTGAACGATAATAGCTTAGGTAATAAAATTGCCTGTCCAAGTAAACAAATAATTGATGTTAAGTTATTCTCGAATCGCTATGTTACATGTGGAGGTACTATGAATTAAATGAAACGTATTGTTTGTAAGTTACTATAGCACAAGCATAGATGTTGTACCTATGGAAGGATCTTGACCATATACCAGACATAAGAAAATGCGTATCAGGTGTGATCATTAGAGAGGTATTACTTTTGTCTCTATAATAATTCCTTCACTCTGAGTTTTTCTCTTGCGGGGCGCTATTCAAACAACGACGGATCACGGTGGAGGCGAAGTGGAGTGATTTTTTCATTTTATATATATACTATATGTATGTATCTATTTTGTTTAATTGTTTGTACATTTATATTTAATTTTATTATCTCTAATATGTGATTTATATTTTGCACCATATCAATGATGCAAATATCATGCCTGACCTAGTTTATTAATTTCAACAATATTATTGTATATTTTTTTAATTATACAAAAAGATCTGAAGTAAATGGTCAGAGAAGCTTTTAGTTATTTGAGAGATAAAGTAGAATACGGTCATCAGACTACACACTTACGGGTATATGACCACAAGGCCAGCAACCACGATAATGGCTAGGAACAGAAAAGTGTATTTCTTTCCGTTGATCCTATCCGCACGTGCTGGGGTCCCTCCATTAGTATAAGCTCCATGAACACGAGTATCCAATTACGAATAATTTAGCTGCTACAATGATCCCAGTTATATTCTTCTTATGATCTTCACTTGAATAAATATTTGTGTTCATAAAAATCCATAAAGAGCCAATGTTAATACACGATTAGTTATGAAATAGAATGACATTAATCGCGATTATCACAAAAAATGGTTCTTTATACGAATAGAACCACGTTCAGAGCATATTCATCTTGAATTAATTCTGTATCATGACGCGCAAAGTAGTGAAGATGGAGAAGGCATTGGACAGGTACTGAAATGTTAAAGATTTATTATTTATATAATACCTCTGATTAATTCTTTCGTAACTATGACACTTCAACACCAATTTGTCTTACCGAACAATAATAACGCAATGAGAGTTCTGGCACTACACATCTTATGGAAAGTACTAATGGTTTTTGATATGTTAACATGTTCAGTAGATTTTTCTGCATTTCTAACCTCCGGTCATACCAGGTTGAATTATATGCACTTTGCGGGATGCCCATGCTCTAAGAATTATGACACATTAACAAAGATTCAAAATTTACTTCTACGGAAAATAGAATATGATTTACCATATCCATCAAGTAATCAGCTGGCCATGTGTATAAGTAAATTTCCGTAAGTACAGTAACACATGCACCTATATACTGTATCTTCACGAACAGAGGTACATCCTGTTTAACAAATTTATGTCTATAGTTAAATGAATAATCGTTGTTACATGCATTGTACTATACGCAAAACGTTATAAAGTATACGTACTACAATCATCATAATACAACACAAAGTCAAAGCAAACGTGGCTACTCCAACAGCGTAAAGTACCATAAAACGAAAATTATTAAGCACTTCTTCTCCGTATCTATAAAAAATAATCGCTAATACTGTACATAAATGTATCGTTTAATACACGCTTCATCTTCCACGTGTTATTTTTACCTTCTTAAATGTAATTGTTTCTTAACGCAATCGATCAATGTATCAGTGTCTGTGCTCCGCTCCAAATTCACGGCCAAACACTCAAATCTCGCTGCCGTAAACCAAAGTAAAAGCCCTCCAAACGAGCTTATGCATATTTGCGCAGCGGATTGAAAACAAACGCAAACATGTTGCATATATATGATAATGTATACTGATGTATAATTTACAGGAAACGGATATTCCACATCAAATGGGAAAGGAACTGGCAAAATTGCAGGTCGTAATGAAAAACCAACCGCAGTCACATACGTACATACTATGGAACAACCGCAGAAAACATAGCATTTCTTGATGTACTTGTAGAAAATTTCTCGTTCATATTGTTCCGCTTCTTTGATACAAACTATCATTTCCTCGACTATACGCTGTAACTCATAGTTAGAATGAATTGGTATAATTTTGGCTGTAGTATAGGGGACGTCACGTCGATTTTGATAGGTCTGAAATATGTATAATATCAAGATCTATATGTTACATAATTTTTCTCAATACACATAATTCCAACTCGGTCATAGTTTTCCATTGATATGTAAAAGTATTGTTACTATGTACCATGTCCTTAATGTTTCGAATTCGTTTGAATTTATCTGAATTAGGTTTGTGTTAGATTTAAGTTAGGTTTGACCTACGTTATTAATCCTTACACCTGTATTAATGCTTCAAAAGTAAACTAATTCAGACACAACAATAATGTTAGATTGTCAAAAGTCGGCTGTATAGCCATCTAAATCATGATAGTAAATAATGAGACGAATATCATTAATCCAGGCGCTGCAGCACATACTAAGAAAAAGTATTAATCTTTACAAAATACCTCAAGTTCAACAAAATCGATGAAGCGTCCTTTATTCCAAATAATTATCTAGCGTTACATCAAGTAACGACAGACGTTAAAACTTACCTGTAAAGACACGTGTTTGACGCTGCATACAATAGTCTGAAATATATTTTGTGATACACCTATTGTAAGGCAAACGCACGAGGAAGTAACGATCAAATCATCAAAGTGTACGTAGCAAAAATATAGCATTGGCAGAAATAGCAAACAGGCGCTTATAATACTGCAGATCTGCAATATCTTGAAACAAAAGATTTTATTTCTGTCGCTGTTGATAGGAAGCGGCCAACAAAGAGTTATAACTACACTGAGCCACGTAATGTGAATAACTTTCTCTGGTGTTATTTGTTTCGTCATGACTTCAAAAGGTGTTTGCCCTGTGAATCTAATGCAATAGATTTAACTGGTGCCAGAGTTCGATATATACAGACTATCGAGGGATAGAACACACGTAATTTAATCGTTTTTAATCCAAGCGAATATTCACAATCGTCATTTATATAATAATATATAATTGGTTTGTACGTACGAGAAATTTAATAAATTATTACACTGAAGAACAAGTTTTATCGGTTTGCGATTTTCTTCACAGTAGGCCGCTGCCAGCTGACTTGGCGCTAATCATTATTGCTTGCATTATACATTAAACGTATGTACCGCATTAGACACGTGCAAAGGATAGTTATCACGCAACGGAGCTAATATTCGCGAAAGTCAGGGAGCGTTCATTGAAATAGGGTTGTACACGTACAATGTTATATGCATATTCAGTCACACAAAAGTTTGTTTCCGATATCTGCTTGAAGCTACAGGCCACGTCCTTCTTCCTGAAGCGATCTTCTTACGTCGAATCCAAAAAGAAGCGAAAATGTTCCGAAATATACTGTAAGTAATGCAACGAGAAGGGAACTGTGAACGATTATGAACACAATCCTTAACCATAACTGACATTAAAGAAGCTCGATGCTTAGAAATTTTAGGACTCGATTTCCCGGTAAATAATTCTATTAATATTATATATTTGATATTAAAGAAATATATTCAGCAGAATGTTCTTACTATTTGCAATTCAAACGAAATAAATTTATTGCATAAAATTTTCTCCGATAATAAACGCATGTTTAATTATGATACTTCATTCGAAGCAACAAATTTTACTACTACCTTTATTGTGTTGTCATATGTTCTTTAAAGTATGTAAGTTTATTCATTTCTTTTTCACCACACAATCATTTCATACTCTGTTACAAATTTTGTCAATGACTTAGCACTGTTAACTGTGCGCATTTAATTAGACACATTTCATAGGTTTCATAATTATACTTTGATAATAGTTTTTATTCGTACATATATCTGTGTGTTATATCCATAAAAATGTCATATCCATGTTATTAGACAATTAGTTATAAAATTTAGTGACATTAATCACGATTATTACAACGAATGTTCCTTTATACGAATAGAACCACATTCAGAACACATCCATCCTGGATTAATCGTGTATCATAACGCGCAAAGTAGTGAAGATGGAGAAGGCATTTGATAGGTACTGAAATATTATAAATTTGCCATTTATTCAAGATCTTTGAACAATTTCCTCATCACAATTATGGCACGCCAACGTCAACTTACCGAACAGTAGTAACGCAAAGAGAGCTCTGGTACTATACATGCGATTGAAAGCGTTAGGGGTCGTCGATATATTAACACATTCAGTAGACTTTTCTGCATTCCCAATCTCTGTTCATACCATGTTGAATTATATATACTTTGTGGAGCTTCAATACTCTAGAAATGATAAAAAATTAACTGATTTTTAAAAAGTGAACATTTGTATTTCTCTAGAACATAGAAACCACATCTTTGTTATTACCATATCTTTCAAATAATCAGCTGGCCACGCGTACAAGTAAATTTCCATAAGTACAGTGACACATACGCCTATAAACTGTAGTTTCACAAATAGAGGTACATTCTATTTAAATAAATTATGTCAATAATTAAATAGTAGCATCACGTAGCATACGTTACATTATACTACATGTAAAATGTGATAAATTTATGTAAAACTTATGTATGTAAAATGTGATAAATTTATCAATTTCACTTACTACAAGCATCATAAGAAAACACAGAGTAATACCAAACGTGGCTACTCCAATGGCATACAGTACCAAAAATCGAAAACTATTAAACACTTCTTCCGCGTATCTAGAAAAGTATTACTAAAACATAAATGTATCGTTTGATACACACATTACATTTCGAATACTATCTTTACCTTTTTAAATGTAGTTGTTTCTTTACGCAAACAACCAACGCATCAATGTCTGTGCTCTTCTCCAATTCCGCGGCTAAACACTCAAATCTCGCTACCGTAAACCAAAGTAAAAGCGCCCCAAATGAGCTTACGCATATGTGTGCAGCGGTTTGAATACAAAGGCAAGCATGGTGCATATATATGATAACATACATTGATGTATAATTGATAGGAAATGGATACTCCGCATCAAATGGGAGAGAAACTGGCAAGACTATAGGTCGTAACGAGAAACAAGTCGCTGTCACATACGTACATGCCATGGAACCACCGCAGAAAACATAGCATTTCTTGATGTACTTGTAGAAGATTTTTTTCTCGTATTGTTGTGCTTCTCTAACATAAGTCATCATTTCCTCGACTGTACGCTATAACGCGTAATTAAAACACATTGGTATAATTTTAGACAAGTGTGTAGAATGGGGCACGCCACACCGTTTTAGATAAGTTTGAAATATGTTGTCAAGATCAATCTTATCACTTCTGATACTGCAGCACATACTCAGAAAGATCTCAAGCTTATCAGAATCGGTGTGATGTCTCGTACTCTAAACAATTACATACCTAGTTTTACGTCGAATGATGATTAAAGCTTACCTGTAGAGAATCGTGCTTGATGAAGCATATAAGAGTCTGGAAAATATTTTGAGACACTCCTAATAAAAGGCACATACAGGAAGAAGTAATGACGATATCATTTAAGTGCAAATAAATCGAATATAATATTGGCATAAATAGCAAGCAGCCACTAATGCCGCTACAGATTTGTAGAATCTTGAAACAAAAGATTTTATTTCTGTTGCTATTGATAGGAAGTGGCCAACAAAAGCTTATCACTACGCTGAGCCAAGTAATATGAATAACTTTCTCTGGTGTTATTTGTTTCAACATAACTATATAACGTGGTTGCCTTATGAATCCAATGAAGTAGATAGAACCGGCACAATGGTGCGATATATTACAAACTATCGAGAATATATGTAACTAAAGTGCTTTGAAAGCAACTGAGTATTCACAGATGTTACTTGAATATAATTACTGTACACGTACGAGAAATTTAATAAATTATTACATCCAAGAACATGTTCCACCGGTTTGCGATTTTCTTTACAGTAGTGCGCTGCTAGCTGACTTAACGCTAATCATTATTGGTTGCATTATACATTAAGAGTACGTACCGTGTTAGACAGGTGCAAAGGGTAGTTATCACGCAACAGGGCTAATAATTCAGGAAAGTAAAAAACGTTCTTCGAAAAAGAATTGTATACGTGCATAAAGTCATGTGTATATTTAGCTATACAAATACTTGTTTGCTATATCTACACGAAGTTACAGTGCACGTCCCTATTTCTGAAGCGATCTTCTTACGTTGCCACTCGAAAGTACCAAAAGTGCTATTACAAACGTCTTTACAAGTGACGCGAAATGTACTGTAAGTGACGCAAGCAGAAAAATACATGTGGACGTCGATGGACACAGATCTTACAATTAGCTAAAACTGGTATTAAAGAAGTTCAATGCATCGAAACTTTAGATTAATCGGTAAGACATTCCATCAACACTAACGTTACCAGGCCCGGTCAAATGATCGGTTTCAAAATTTAATTTAAAATTCTACATTCATTGTTATTTCTTTTGTTCGTCTAATTTCTTTATGTAATATTAACAAAACATGTTATATCAACAAAAATTGAGAAATTGATCGACGTTGGCTTGATAATCTCCTGGTAAAGTTAGTGTTAATATATCTAACAAATATTATACAACTTTCGGTTCGGACGCAATAAATTTATTACATGTTTCAGTAATTTACATATTCAAATAACGTATATCAGGAAAATTACGATTCAATCATTGATCTCATTGCCATGAAGTAGGATGATACTGTAGTTATAAACTATAAATCATTTCACCAAATAATTATATCAGCTTTTTAAGAAATACTTCTGAAAGTAACAAGCTTACGTTTGCGAAATATTCCAAGGTAAGAGGCGGTAGTAAACCACTCATTCTAATAAGTAGCGGTTTTTGACTTCTCTGCATCATAATAAGCATGGAGCTTTTCATGTCTTTTGGCTTTCCTAACCACTGAACGTCGGTGATCGATTTTGCGAACTGCACGCTCTGCAAATAGAAATTTAATTTCAATCGTCAAGCTAAAAATTATGGGCTCTGAAGTCGAGGAAAGTAGAATCTCGTTTAATTGCAAAGAAAATGTATGAAGACGAAGTTGATGTCAGATGAGATGATGTTCTATCAACGTTACTATTTGGTTGGCTTACACTTTCTTTTAAATCGTCCGCTGGCCAGGAGATGACGTACAGGCGGGTACAACCAGACACCACAAAAGAAAGATACTGACTCATTACGGCCAATGATTGATTCTGAATGTTATTATAAAAATATTCATTTAAAACAGCTCGATGTATAATACATTAAGATCCCATTCCTTGCTTATTTATTACGCTACGCTACGAATGGTGCAGAAAGGAAAGCTGTCGAGCAGGCCAGACTCACGTAAATCAGAGGGAAAGCTCCGCATATCACAGCGCTTCCCATCGTGGCGTTCGTTTTGAATAATAAAGTCTCAACAGTAGCTTTAGTATCCTCCACAAATCTGACTATGACACGGTCTCAATTTACTTAACTCGGTAAAGATTTAACTCTCTGGCATTGTTTATTCTATACCTTTAAATGATAAATGCAGTACGATGCACTGCATCATGCATCGATTCAACGCAGCCAATGAAATATTGATTATATAAAAGAAAAATTCAAATAACAAATGACATTAGCATCATGTTCGGCTGTTTTCTTAGATGATTATTTGATAGGTATTTAATAAGAAAGTGATAACACGAGATAATAGTACAAAAATTTAGATTCATGTCTAGACGAAGCTACTGAATATGTTAGTACAAACTATCAAAAAATGACAAAATATCGCGATTGTATCATGGAGCATATGACATTGATATATGTATATTTATTAGAAATCAGTCAAATGGTGTCGTCGCCCTGAGGAGAACATTTGGTGTGTGAGAGGAATGCATTTCTTACCCCTATGCTATCTCGGATGTTATCTTCAGAGCGATTGACAGTAAGTACTTTAAAAATTCACTTCATAGTCAGTAGCCTATTTTTCAAACCATTCTTTTCTTACTATGCTTTTCAATTTTCATAAATATCCGATTAACTTAATTTTTTCAAATATCTCATTGTGCGTTGTTCTATTGCCCAAACGTTACACTAAGGCTATATATGTATGTATATCTTGATAGAAAAGAAATTTATCTTACCCTATTATTTCTTGGTGTTCCTTGATACAGCTTACCAATATGTCAGAGCTATTCACGTGCCGTAGTTTCATTCTTAGTATGTCTAGTCTGGCTGCGGAGAAACTGAACAAAACAGCGATCGTGAAATCAACGCCGATGCAGAATGCCGTTTGAAAAATGCAGTAAACTTGGTTAACGTAGACCATGCAATATATTCCGAGTGATTCGGTGGAAAATGGAAGCCATCCATCTGCTGGTAATTCTTGGGCCGAGAAGAAAGGCGCCAAACTAAATGAGATCGCGGTTGTGATATATCCCATTGCAGTTACCGAGAGAAATTGCTTGTAACGATCCATGTATCTTTCTATTGCCTTAGTCTCATGTTCACTGGCCACTTCTAGGAATGCTTTGACTTTTCCTGTCAGAACCTGAATTGATTAAAAAAATCTACAAACTTTTTTACCGTATCTTTATTGTGAAACATCATTAAGCTCATGCTTCAAACCCAAATAACCTGTAGGTGAGCGTTATTCCTTCTACAAAGAATCAAATCGAAGAGCACCTCCAACAGAGCTGTTACTTCGGAGACAGTTTTCATCAAAATAGGTATATCGTGTCGGAAGTGAAAGATAGCGAATACCAAGGATATCGTTAGAAAAACAACGTTTAATATCGCAAACGACCATCGGATGTTGCGAAAAAAGATTTGTTTCTTACTACTATTCGGATCAATTGGCCAGGTGCACGTGAACATTCCAGCCAGTTCCACTATATACAGTACTTGACGAATGTTCACGTTAAACATGCTCATTTCACTGAATGTTCTTTAGAAACATGGAACACCGAACGAAATAACTTTCACCCTGATGTAAATGTTCGTAAAACAGCGGCCAACGAAGATCAATAAATTATTCTCATTAATCATTCAGGGTAGGACTATTACATATCACACGCAGAGTATCCGGAAAGCCCGAGTTATTATTTCCCAGTAAAGGGTCCGTTTTGTGGTTTCCTCGATGTTCCAAGTAGTGTTTTATAACGTAATTGTTGGATAGTAACGAAGATTATAGGGAACGGGGTTGGTGTATGCACGATACAGATGTTATCATCTATACGTATAACTTTCATATTCGATTATTTCACTCTCTGTTGCATCCATACGCAGGTAGTTGCTTCACATGGCATACGCGATGCACAACGCCACGAAATTCGAAGTGCTACGATGTTTGAAGGTGTAAAGACTCTATTACTTTAGAGCATCGCCGGATTCTTTTACTTTTGAGATCTAAAATACTCTTTAGCACATGCACGTAAACCTCCGCGGTTTGAGATACATGCAATACCGAATCCGTTATCGAGGTTTAGTTTATCCCAGTATAGTAATCCAATTGAAATCTGCAGTAGTAGAATACCTATACCACGCATTTATGCTACTACCCTATGCGACACGGTAAACCCGAATATTTGTTCACCTTATCGCGTGACTTTTCATTCACCTCCTAAGCTTTACACCTTTAGAATTCGAGACGTGTTCTGATTTCTTATCGCTGCCAATAGTAAGCTTTACCTCTATCTGATATTGTATTGTCGACGGTAGGTAAAATCGTACTTACCGTATAATGAAAACGTACAGACGATCGATATCGCTCTATATTATCATTCGAGTTGTACTGAATAAAATAAAACGAAAATTGTTAATGAAACTCTACAAGTACTATAAAAATATAATAATAATAAGTGTAATTACAATAATAAGTGTAATAATAAAACGAGTAATGCTTAAGTAAATTTTACAAATTATAGGCCAGGATGGAAGGTAAAATGATAAGGAATGTCCGTGGAACAAAAATTTCGAATTCATAATTCATCACTTGTCAATTCGTTAATATTATTGGTTGGTAAATTATCGTGCAATACGGTCCTGTGGATAAATTTACCAAGCAAGTAACTGATTTATTAAGGTAAATCAATAAGCGTGGTTAATTGGCAGCGGGTATATCTATTGAATGATTTCAGATTCAAAATGATTCGAGCAAGGTGTTTGCTATTTATTCACTGGAAATGAATAAAAGTACGCGTTGTAACTTTAAATGTATACTAGCGACAAGAAAATTTTCACGGTGAGTAGCTTTGAAATTCCTGAGTAAGCTTCTACGTTTCTATAAAACTTGGTGTTTTCACGCGTTAACGAGACGTTTCGAATTTGCAATGCAATGAAAGAAAATATTGCCGAGTCGGGTAACGACCCGATCATACTCGCGAAAGTTTCTGGTTATGTCAAATTTGATATTATTATTCGCACCGCAACAGCTTTATGTATACGGTTTATTTTACTACACTGTCCTATGCTCTTGGAAATTTTTGCTCTTTAAATTAGTTGTATTCAACTCGACTGAATTGCAAAATGTAATGAATATTCGACGTTATCCTTTGTAAACGAATATAGAAACATTCTTGTTTCAAGCTTGTTTGGTGTTTGTGTAATTACAAACGCCAATGGAAGTGTAATACATTACGAATTAGATTGCTGAACGCGAATGACACGTATCTGTGACACAAGTTCGAGCGCTTATACGGAATTTACAGTGACGAATTTCTATACTTCGTCGTGTGCAATTACACGTTGGACTGACAAAGTTATCAAGGAAAGAAGGAGCATGACAGTATAAATGATGGCGACAAGAGTCAAACGTTAATCCTTCGATCTAATTTTAAAACAATTTCCCTATTCTCCCGCTATATGATATTCCATTTACGAAAATAGTGAACTGGAAAAAAGGAACAGCTACCGGACCAAGAAAATATTCGCGATGTACGATAAAAAATGAAAAATGAATATCTATCGAAGTTAAAACATCGTACGGGTTAAACTGACTGAATCGATGAAACATATTATCAGCAATTTCAATTGTTCCCATGATGTCGTAGCCGGCCAAACGAATCGGAAAGCATCGTGTTTCTCAACGTCCCGTAATAATATGATAAATTCTGCCGATCGATTTGTTCAATCGTGTACGGATATTCCATTAAACGAAATGGTCGCGCGTCCTGCGTAACTAAACGCGAACAGCGTGATCGGTGACGATGGGCCCACATTTTTATTCCAACCCACTCGACTATTCGATGCCGCGACTGCATGGCCGAAATTATTATTCAATAACCGGCTTTAACAAACACATGCCGATACATCCTAGTAATTATCCGAACCGACGTTCTCCAAAATTTCATTCCCTAAAATTACAACGCGAACATAGCCCACACACCGTTGTGTTCGTTGCCATACCGTTATCGACAACATATAACGACGTTCAAACACTATTATCCGTCGAATTTAAAAGACTATTCGATCTATACTGGCTGATCCTCCGCTAATCGTAAAACTTTATTCGCGAATCAAAATCGGCGTGCATGTATCATACATGATTTTACGTTTAATTCTGCGTTAACGGTACTAACAGCGAGTGAACAGTAGCGTTTCATCGTAATGAGGATAGAAAATTTGTATAACGAGGACACCGGTGGACATCGTATTTCCCATATGAAATTCCCTATGAAATTGATAATTGCGGTTGACTCGGATTCGCTCATTCGTTCAATTCAATTCAACAAGATAGACGAACTGGTTTTATGAAAATTGAGATCTGTATTTTACATCATTTTACATATTCCATAACAATTTACGTATTTACACATTTAGACATTTTACAACATTTTATACTGCGATGGTCGTGCTGTCCCTGTGCTTTCGGTCAATGCTCATCTCTATACGACTTGATTTAGCAAGTCGTTTTTACAGAATTTGCTAAACAAACAAAATAGAAGGTATAAATTAGTACTCGAAGTATCGTATCCTTAAACGAATAAAAACGAATAAATACGAATTATTTTATTTGACACAAGACACTACCACGTGATACATGACGAAAATTAAACTGATAAAATAGAAGACAGAAACAAAGCGATTTCATTAGCCAGCGCGATTAACCTTATCACCCTCTGAGAATACGTTCTTTCATTAGTGCAAAATACGTTCTATACCGTCTATAGCATGACGTACCGTCGATATCGAGCAAACGACTAGGACAAAGAACGTACATTTCACAAGATGGCTAAAACGCTCTTTTCTTTTTATAGGATACCTACTAGTAAATGAGCATGGGAAGAAGAACGACTAATACGGGCGCAGTCGTGCAAGCCGTTACTGTTAGAAGAATCTCCGAGTCTGATAACGTGACGACTGTGTTCTTCATTGTAGTTTCCTGCGACATATGAGAATTCTAATCAACGACGAAGCGCAATTTTTCTTGGTCATAGACAAAACAAAGACCCTCGATCGAGTTTCGAAGTGTTAACGAGCACGATTAGAATTCCCAAGAGACTCTGCGCAAGAAAACCTTAATCTCTTAAGTAGTGATAACACAACGAAACTTTATAATCCAGTTTTCGATGCAAATATTCTCCGGGGCGCGGTCTTCGTCCCTTCGTTTCTCTCGTTTCCGAACCAGAGGATAGCCGGGCCTTTGTTTCGTTGAATCGAACGCAGGGGCAACCGAAACAAACAAAATATCAACGTTTTTCCATTCTTGCCGACGAATTGGTCGATAATTAACTAAACAAGTAAAACTTTGACCATTCTATTTCTTATTCGCTAGCTCCGCTGAAACACCAAAGAAAGATTCGTTGCGTAAATCGTATTGATCCCGTGGTAAGTCGCGACTTCTTTGAGTTATATTGCAATACGTTTGTCGTATCAAAGTTGGACATCGATTCATTAGAATATAAACACGAAGCTTAACAGCGCGACAGAGAGACAACGCTCGAGGAAATAGGAAGGGCTGCAGGGATTGTGGTTGTTAGGAAAAAAAGATGTTCTATGAGAATCATAAAAGTCCGGTATTGGTAGGAATTTTTCTTAAAGGCAAACAATTGAAACAACTTTCTCCAACGAAATATTTGCTCTTTTGTCAATAGCAAGAAAAGCTGAATGTACGAATATCGAAATTGGAATCTCCTAGCGTAGTCCATGACGCCACATTTCCATAAAGTAAACGTCTATATAGATACCGATCGACATTTTTTCTGTAACACGCTAGCAAAAAGTCCAATAATAATTTTACCGACTTTTTCGGCGGCTCATTTCCAACGCGACGATATTATAACTAAAATTGATGGTCCGAGGACGAAGTTCTGTCACTATTCGAAAATCGAATCGAGGGAATGTTTTTCGATTTTACGATCCCTACAAAGGGAAAATCGCAAGGATTGTATTGCCATCGCGAGAAAATAAGGTACAATCTCACGATCTCGAGATCTCTCACGAAATTAAGTTAAAATATTTGTTGGCCAGCCGCTTGTCTTGTTGTTCTCGTTAAAAGTTTATCAGATAGGACGGTTCTTTCGTTTATTATTTAACTTGCCTTGTTAAAATCATGCGACCCGGAAACACAATATCGGTCGCATAAACAGCTTAATCACGCGATAACCGGGAGCGGACTTTCGACGCGCAGAACTTCACGAGGTCGTGTGCGCGCGCCAACAAATAGTTATGCAGACGACGAAAACCAGAGAAGTTTCGGCTTTAAAGCTCCCCGAGGAGAGCGTTCAACGCCTACTGGAACCTACGGTTTCCTTCCTTTCCAATTTTACACCGATTGCAAGAAGACGGCTGCCGACGACGTTTAACTCTCGGAACGTCTCTGCTTTCCTCGCTAACTCGCCTGTATTTACGTGCTGACGAATATTTCGCAACACTAGCTGTCATGAATTACCTCGTGCGTTATGAGTATTCGCTATACTCTCTGGAAATCTAACGAAAATTTGTTTGAAATTGGGCAACAGAGTTTGCATGACTATTAATGAATTCCTATAACCATGCTATGGTGGATGGAACAGAAAATAGAGTACAAGCGTTCTGAAAGTGCGTAATTAATGTTCGTACGATTAAACGCGTTAAAATGTTGAAATACGTACCGTGGATTCTGCTGTTAGACAAAGAACAACAGATGAGAGAAAAAAGAAGAGCGTAGGTGGTGAAAACATTTCGCTCGATAACCGACGACCAAATGCGGAAAGTTTCTACCTGTTCTACGGTATTATCTACGTGGAAAAGTTCACGACGGCGATAAAACGACCGATTGACGGATCGACGCTTACTACGTTTGACTTTATTGCTATACTCGCCGACGTGGAAAGAGTATCTTATCTGGAGCAGATAACATATTTTATGTGAATGCTGAACACGCATGTATATAGATAGATATATGTAGCACACAGGTGTAGTTTTGTACGAATCAATGGCGAATATTGGGATATATTCGTGGTCATGAATAGGAACGAACATTGTTATTCCCTTTTTGTTTTATATAGCAAAAACAAGTTTCGCGTGGACGTGCTATTTATTTCCCTTATTTTGTTCGCCTTGAAGAACGGGTATCAGTAGCTCGTTCTTCGTATCATGCAATTACGTTATTAGATTTGTGGATACGCTTACCCTGTGGATTACCGGGCAAATATCTTCTCGGTTCTACTTCTTCAGAGATTGAAATCAAACAGAGAGTTCGTTCACAACTGGTTCGTACTGGGAACGATGGATCGCCTAATGCATCATCGTTGATTATGTTGTATAATTGGAAACGCAATCGTTTTTCGTGGCCTGGGATTTCACCGAAGCTTTACGACTCTACGAAACAATTTCGTTGTTATAGATCGTGCATATTTTTTGAAGAGATATTTATCAGAAACATGGCGAAGATAATTCACGAATAGTCAGTAATTTTTCTATGGAAAAACGGTAGAAATAAGATATATCGCATTACTTTAACATAAATTTTTCAAACTCGACTTTTATCACTCTGTATGTATATCTATAGGTGAATGTTTGAAGGTGAATGCATCATAAAAGAAAAAGCGAGATATCGCATCTATATGCAAAGAATGTTACGCGTTTTAGCGATCAAGTGCATCCCCTCGATATCACCATAGGAAGCCACCGTGTTTCGAAACGAAAAAAGGAAAAGGAAAAAATAGAAAAATGGTGAATCGATCGAGAGAAAGAGAGGCAGAGGAAGAGAGAGAGAGAGAGAGAGATGGGGAGGGAGGCGAGGAAAAAGCAAAAACTGCACGGATACATCTGTTTCCGGCACTTTTTGCTTCTCATTCCGCCACTGAAGGCTCAAAGGACACCACCGGAAATTCCATACGCGCGCTGCCTATCGCCACCACCCCCTGGTCAATTTCCTCTCTTTTTATTTTACCGCCAATTTACATTGCACTCCCTGCCGAGCCCCGCTTCGTTACTGCTCACTGACCAAAGTTAATGGAATAACCGACGAATCGGTCAACTCGATTTTTTTTTTTCTTACCTATCCTCGTTCAAGCGTGCATAACCGTGTGCACGGTTTCGGTTGAACGCGGTATGCAGTAACTTTACATTTGATACAAGAAATTTGATCAGACCTTGCCACGTTACACGCTCAAATTATAAATAAAGTTAAAGCTCTAAATATAGTTTAGGCGGGAGAATTTGGACATGGAAAAAAAAATTAAGAAATTGGATAAGAGAAAACGTTGAACTCTTTCGTTTAGCGCGACAAAGTTACAAAGCTTCCTAGCGAAAGGATACAGGAGGAGAACAACATGTAAAGTTAAGCAAAATGTACGCGTCTGGTGCTCATATTCCGGTCGGAGCGGCGCGAGCGCGCCAATTTGAAAACAAAAGGTGGGAGAGACTGAAAAAGCTTGTGCGTTTTAATACAGACGCTAGGAACACAATATTTCCACACTTCAGACTTTAAAAACTCTGATTGTACTTACGCTGGTACGTGCCTGCTTGTATATACGCGTAATGAAACTAGAAGAATGCCGATAAAACGAACGCGCCATACACAGGGTAAAACGAACACGATAAGGAAAACGTTTACTTTACGGATTATACAGACGCGCGAGTAAAAATTAAATTAAAACAATGGTGGGTCATGCGTAAAACGCGTTAACTTCTTCCTCCTCCTCCATCATCCTCGGTTTCTCTTCTTTCTAGCTTTGTCGTTCATAAAAATATTATCGTACCTTTGATCGAAACCAGCTCCATTTCTTCGAAATATAATTGCTCATTCAATGATCATTCAGGGTTTCGCGCGCCGATAATATACAATGGACTGTTCGTTTCATTTGGTTCGCTGGTATATAACGTTAAAACCTTCCCTTTACCATATTGTAAATTACCTTTCTTTGCAGCGGGATGTTTCCGTTGTATTTAGCCGAATAAAAATAGCGTTTCCCATTTCAAAAAAACAGAGGATAACGCGGTTCTTCCTTTCGTTTCTTTCCTTTTTCTCGTCTGCTTCTTACCTTGGTGAATGTATCTTCGCGCGTCGCATTAAGAACGATATCTATATTTTCTCCCTTTCCTATTCCATGCATATTCACTCAGGGACAAACTAGATTTTCTTGGCGTCGCGGAAGTTCCGTGGCAAAACGGGACAAAACTTTTTTCCCTGATGAAAGAACGCTCATCGCCTTTATTACGCTCTGATGCAAGACCCGTGTACGCAGTCTCTCTCCCGTTGGATTCGAAACTTCCACACCTGCCTCGATCTGCCTCGTCGTCCGACTATTTCATCGGATTTTCTCCTCTTCCTATCTATACCGGTAATGAAGATTTCCTGCGATGTCTCTGGAGATGCAGTGGTTTCCTGAAGGATTCTACGATCACAAGCAAATACGTTGTTGCTCTGACAAGACAGAAAAAAGAAATATCAGTTACGAAGAAAAAGGAGAGAGAGAAAGACAGCGATCGTTTCGCTTATCAATTTCATTTAATCCAACGTTTCCCTGCCGTTTGTTGCTTTCGATATATTACAAATTGTTTCACTGATCCCCACGAGAGGCCGCTTGTCCAGCGAACAGAGAAAATACTCGGGTTTTCCATTCCATAAAATTTGATAAAGTAAGACGTCGGTACAGAGACTCGAGGGAATTCGCCGTTACTGTGAATCGAAGGTGATACAAGTTAGTCGATAGCAGACTCGATCATATCGATGATATATCCGCTAGACAACCGAGAGACAGCTTCTGAAAGTCATAGTCACGCGACGAGTTCCACTCGTTTGTCTCGTTAATTTAATCGATGCGTTACAGAGATTATATTCACTGTGTTGTGTTTGAAAGTTTAACAAAGTACGTGTTTACCTATCACATAGTCGGTGTTTCACGACGGATTGCAAACCTCGCTTTCAGCTTTTACCTTCCCACGTTAAACCTTGATTTTTACCAGACGATTCGTCTTCGTACCAGACGATGCGTAAAGAGAACAAGAAAGCGTGCCTTAAAAAAAGAAGATCGTTTGAATTGACGAAAGTCAGCTTTCGCTTGCAATTCCGTCATGAACGGAGCCCAAGTAAACTTGCAACTAGAGATCGTTGTGCATATTGCGAGTCAAACGCCTCTAGAATTCAACTGATGAAGGATCTCTGGTAAGCAGATATACATTAGGTAGTAAGCAGACAAGGTATGTATTCCGTTACCCTCGAATGTAATCGAAACACAGAGTAGTCTGTCGAAATTCAATATTGTGTGTGCTGTTAAACAATTTGTAACACGATTCCAAGAGTAATTGATCTCGCAGTCTCGCATATATTATACGCCGTCTGAAAATTGATATTATCGTCTTGATAATACTTTTTTCAGATCTCGAGTAGAATTCAATCGATGCTATTCCATACCGACATGATTGTAAATTGAATCCATTCGAACTTGCCATTTCATAATTTTTGCCATACACGTCTGAGAAGCGTGAAATATCTCAGAAGTAGATGAAGGTCGGTTTCGTTCAAGAAACGATGGTTCGCGGTTTCATAAATTAACGAGTGCATGCGGATGACACGCTGTATCAAGTATATCAAAACTTTTCTACACTATCCTACTCTATATCTCTTACCAGCACGGGATCTGACGAAAATTATTACAGCGGTCAACCAAATTTCAAAGGAACAAAAAAATCTATGCAGAAGAAAAAACTAAAAATGTAGAGAGAAAATGTTGGGAAAATGTTGAAGCGTTGTTGCAAGAGCGCGTAAGTAGCACTCTGAAGGGAAAGTAATTAGAACGAAGATGTATTAAATTTTCTACGTGGCGGAAAAACATTTAATTGCTATTTAAAATGCACGCGGTTTAGACATAATCTTTGATTTATGATTTCCAGTTGGCCACGATGTACTTTAATATGCACCAAGCTTTTTTAGCCTGGTGAAAGAGAAATCACGTTCATTCGACCCACATACACGCCCGAAGTCACAAAAATTTATCGTAAACGCGAGCGAAACGACGATAGGGTTAATGAAAGTAATAAATGTTTATTCTGAAACAGGTGTTTGCCTCTTGATTGAAGAAGATATATATATTTAATCTCGGAGTTCTGAATTTATCGTTCGACTGGAAGCATCGGTACGACTATTTCCGTATTTTGTGGCCATAGATCAAACTTTTCGTTACGTTATCGTATTTATTTGCGTGAAATTCATTAGCCAGGATAATTAATGATTAATCGTAGGGTCGGGGCGATACGCGTGTAATTAGTTGAAGCTACTTCTAATCATTGAATCATCGATAGCTCGGTCTGTGCCGGGTATTAATTGCGTATTAGTTACGCTCGACATTTTATTAACGATGGAGAAATGATCCGGCCGATATCACGAGACCGATCAAGTTGGAAGACAAATAATCGTTTAATAAGATTCGTGGAAAATCGATCGGAACGCAATTGAATCGAACTTTATTCGTTAGAAAGTAGAACGTGTCAGACGTGACGAGAGATACATACGTTTGCAGATTAAGCCGCGACAAGGATTGTCCGTACAAAGATTGATGAATTTCCCTGATCTTGACAGAGTTGAAAACGGAACGGTACGATGTCTGGAGTTTCGACAAGATTCACCTCCGTGACATTACTCTTTGACCCTATGGATGGTCAGGATCTCGGGGTAGTTAGCTTCGGTTTCCATCGATGGGTATTCTTTTCTTTTCCATTGCAATCTCCGTGAGAAAATGAACGACCGGTATCTCTCGGTTCACCAGTCGAACGAGCAAACTTTTCCATTCCTTGGCGTTGATCCGCGATCATTGAGCTACGGGAGACCTCTCAGACGCAGGATATTAAAAGTAGATTAAGATCTCAAACTTCCAATTCTAGATTCGATTCTCTGCCACGGATGGTGCATTATCCGATCGTTATCGGGGTTGGACACCGTGCAAAAAGTCTTGCTGCAAATAAGTTCGGCGCGATTGCCAAACGACCTATCAATATTGTAGGAACGAACTCGTCGATGGTTTCATCGTTTCATCGAATAGAAACGAACACGCGAAGAAGCAATTAAACGTTGTGACTCTATAATAACACGAAGTAACTGAAGGAAGAGACTTGATAACGATGTTTAAAATTCGATGTCCGTGAACGTAAATGACGGTCTGGCATCCGACGATAAGAGAAAACTAGGGAAATACTTTTAAAGCGTTATAACGCGGAATCTGTTCACTGTGCTGAACTATATCTCTCTGTTTTTGGAACCCGATCGATGTCGTGCATAAAGCTTCTCATTTATATACAGCGACGCGCCGCCGCCAGCGCCGTTATTCCCGCGATAATTATACGCGTGAAATCAAATTAATAAGAGTAAAGATCCAAGTGGCACCATTAAAATTTTACGATTGGTCGGTGGAGTTTATAACGAAGGTTTTCATAATTACGGGATTTTTAAAAAGACGCATTTCGTGAGTCCTCGTTAAGCACTAGCCGGCGAACCCGTTTCGTTTCGGAAACTTTAATTCTCTGTTTACCTGTTCACGGCTTTTGCTCGCTCGCCGGTAAACAGCTTGGAACTTTTAATTGCCTTTCCAGAGGTTTTTGCTGGAAACGCAGCGAAAAAGTGAGAATTAAGCTGTTCTCGCGATCAAGATTTTTGATACTGGCCGTTATTGCAGGACGTGACCGTTTTAGCGTTTAGCGTTTAAATCATATCCTTCGACCATTGCCACGGCAAAGCATATCAAGTAGAAAATTGCGGTTCTCAAAGACGAAATTCGACAATTCACCGGTACTCGAATGAACGCAAGAAGATTATCCGAAAGTTGAAGAGGAATCGAAGATCGACTTTAAAATCTTGCCGGATTTTCTATGACGGAATTAAAGAAAGGATCAACGACTGTGTCGACGAATCGGGGCTCGTTCGCGGCAATTTGTTTCACTTTGCGGGCAGACTTGCACCCTCGTCTTGCTTCCGGCTTCCTTTCGATCCTCGTTTAATCTTCGCGATCGAACTTCGATCCTATCGTTCGTTCCGCGTAGTCCCTTCATACACCCATTCCTTCGTTTTGCGTTTCTTTTATATCGCTATAGACTTTAGGTCCAACTTTGTCGGTTATCCGTCGGAAGGCGATGAAATTTCTTGCATCGGGCTTCTTTCTCAGTACCATCAAGAGCAGAGATCAACTCCATTTCCGACTACGGAGCCGAAATAACGTTTCAAAAATTCTGAAGCTTACTTTTCCAGTAGATTTTACCCGTTATTTTCAATTATTGGAAGAATGTCTGACGCTTAAAGACGAGAGAATATAGAATATCGGATCCATTCTTTAATGACAAAGAGGTGCCAAAAGTTCTGTCACAGTTTTCGATGTATCTGAGAGATACAGTGACTTCGATCTCTGCTGCAATGCCAATTTCGGGTAAAAACTGTAGAAACAGATGGAACGTTTCTTATTTTATTCGGCCCTATGACGTGACCATATAGGTGGTTTATGGTCGAACAATTCTTATGATCTACGAGTAATTTTCCAAAGTGGACTCCGTTCTTGGTTCCTTGGCGGCCGGCTCGTGCAAACGTTACCAGAAATATTGCAACGCGAGCAAACTTTCTGGCGAACCGACCGGCCCGAAAATCTTGAGTAAACAGCCACGCACGAACCTCTGCATGTGAACCGTATACCCCGTTCCAACTTGACCCGGTTTAAAATTATGTGAAAGCGTAATTTCGAAAGTAACACATGTATTTCTGTCGACCTGGTTTTCCGATTTAACCAACAGTATCGAGTTATTCTTTCGGTAAGTGTGTTCCTCGGTTATTCTTGGCGCGCTATCGCCGAAACAAACTGCGACTAGATAATAATCTAGCGTAATTAATCAACTCCGTCTTTGTTGGTTTATTTTTCTTGCCTTTTCTTGGTTCCGAGACACCCCTATTGAGCGTCAAGCCGACCACCGCGGGGTTTTAGTCGGTGAAGTCCGACGCTACCCCGCCGCTTCCCAAAAGAACGGCGAGGTGTACATGAGGATCTCTCCACGTACAAAAAAAAAAAAAAAGAGAAGAAGATAATAATTAAGCAATCCTAAGAGAGTGCAATAACATGAAACGCATGCTCTGAAATTCTTCCTCGTCCTATTTGTAGAAACTCAGTTGCACGAAGATTATCGTGAGCGGTGAATATACTCGTCGAGGCTAGACTTTCTCACGGAAATATCAATGAACGGCTGTCAGCAGGGAAAAAACGTGTTTGACCGTGTAGCTGTAACATATTTATGGGGTACTTGGACAGCGGTGCACGCCAAGGCGAAGGAAGAAGCATGACGCTGGAAGAAAATTAAACCCGCCAGCGAATCGGATCGATAAGTTGAAAATCGAGGTGCCCTGTGAATACCAGGGGAGCACGACAGCATCACAAGGATGCGGGTGTAGTCGCATTTGCAATCACTACACCGGAATCCAATTCCGTCTATTCGCGACGCTTTCGTTTCTCGTGGCTGACGAAACGCTACAGAAGAGGCAGCCATCAATCGGCAAACGGCAAGCTACAGGGTTGTGAAGCCGAATCCGAACGATGAGCTTTCGCTCCAGCCGAATCGATTTTCCGTCTGTTCCGCCATAATTTATTTAGAACTGACCCGTTCGTGTACCAAAGAGTAACCGACAATTAGCGGGAACGATATTTCGAGCTTCGCGCGCTGGATCTTGATATACTATATATATACAATTCCTAGGAAATTCGATCCCACGCGATATCTCTAGTGGCGCTCGTTATCACGGGCCACGTCCTGTCACGAGCAATTCGATCAATTCAACTTTCACCGGCGCTCATTAAGCTCGCCACTTATCTTAATCACTTCTTCTTTTATCATTTCTATAATTATGCCTGACGTATGAGAACGAAATACGAACGATTCGCAGCTATCGACGTACACACATTGCATACATCGAAACGTTTAATTAGACCTTACACGTTAGCTGTATCGTAATTACAGTATGTCGATTAACCATAAATTCGTTTTCATAATTTCATTGGAGATAATGGAATTTTGGCAATTATAATGGTTCTATTGTTTCTATTTTTACGATGTAGAAGTGACAGAAATCATGTAAAAGGAAATGGATACGATACAGGAATAATGGAGTTGCCGAATGGTAGGGAATATTTTGCTACGTCGTCCGTACTTTTATCTCGTGTAATGCAATACCTTAGCCAACATTGGTCAACATTGTTAGACCATAAAAGCTTCAAGTCTTTGTGTTTGAATTTTAACTACCAGTGCTGTTGAAACGTCGAATGAAAGAACATCCATAAAACGTGTAAAACGTGTAAAAAAACATAGACGAAACAGTAATGAATATGCAACTATGCCGTCTGTTTCACGCAGGTGATGTTTCAAGCCATTTTTGAAATATGAAAATTTGTTCTGCTCACACGGAACTACGTAGGTTTAGAAGAACGATATTTATGTTCGCAACGAGGCTTTTGTTTCGTCTCTTCGCACGACGCGACAGTCGAATAGAAGTTTTTAATGAAATGCTAAAATTAATCAGTTTCACGTAGCCAAGCACGGATTTAAGGGCCTGCTCTGTTTGCGATGCGCGACTTGAGCCTGTGATTGTCGGTTAATTAGCTCGGTAAAATTCTACTTTGTTTCCACCTAAAAAATGAAATAGACCGGATGTTTTTTCTTCGAGTTGTTAACTCTTCCACTGTGTTCTAGTCGCTGTTGTGCTACTCCTTTTTCTTTCTCTTTCTGTACGTTATCTCTGTTGTTCCATTAGTATTTTTATTTCGAGAAGTTTATGCACTTGCCATTTGTGTAGGATACCGTCCGCGATAAGACATTTAGAAATTTCAGATCAAACTTTCGTATGTGGGTTGTTGGTGGCAAAAAGTGAAGAAGGTACAATTTAAAAAACTTCACAAAGCGGAAGTTGAAGGGGAAGTCGTACTTCCTTGGATCATTCAAAGCTATGCTGGTATTTGACGAGCGAAACGCGCGTCTAAACTTTACGGCGCGCTGTTTCGCACTGTTGTATGACGTTCTTATATCTTTTCCTCCCTTAGTTCCTTTCGTTGCGTTTTACAAAACGCGACGTACGTCGAAAATGTAAGATAGAAGAAACGGAATTAGTAAAGAAGTTAGGGCGAGATGAAGAGGAATTATGGACAACGAAGGGGTAGCTTACTTGTGTAAGATTCATAGTACGAACATACCGCGTGAAGCGAGAACAGTAAAGCGTTTCATTCCTTTACAAACAAATCTTCATTCCGCTGTTTCTCGGCCGTGCTCGAAAAACTAAAGAATCGCTAAATCAAGAGGGCTTTAAACTTGGAAGAAACCACGACACAATAACTTGGAATGAAGTTCGAATTTTACGGCGACTCGTATGAAAGAGAAGAACACAATACCTTGCCCTACGAATTATCTCGTAATTTAAATGAAAGAGCGGTGTATTTCTGAATAAATTTGCCTAGCTGAATATTTTGATTTTAATTTTTCCTTTTGTTAGACGAAACAACGGGTAAAGCGCTACCGTCATCAGCCAGTTTTCAACGAAGATTCGAATCAGCCGGTGCAAAATATAAATTACGAACGTGTGCGATGAATTCCTAACATCCGTTTCTATGGTAATTTGTATTCCGCTTCTCAAGTGAATGCTCATCCGTATGTAAAAAGCAAGATTTACAGGTTACGCGAAGTATACAGGGGCATGGCGTGAAAGATTCTTGATCGGTTGCATCATTTGCTGATATCGAATATTTCACTGCCTCTTGGAAAGCTCGAGGCGGCTGGTATCTTGACGAAAGGACAAGCGTTCTTTTTCTCCTTCTTTCCGAAAACATGTTGAGTTTGCTTCGACAAACTAGTGTAACCAAGTTTTAAAATAAAATAAAATTGAAAGAACTGTTTTTAGATTACGATATTCGAATTGCATAAGGAAAGCTGCTAAAATGTACAATTAAATAAAATTCGAACAAACACTGACGCTCATATCAGCTATGTTTCTGACGAGGCGGAAGAAATTGATTTCTCTGATAATCAATTACAGTGATTCGTAAGAGCGCAACATGCAAGGAATATATATTCTATTCATTCTCTTCTGTTTTCCATCTCATTGGTTTTCTACTTGGTCCGAGAAAGTCCACTGAAAATTGTTCGGTAACTTTGCTTTCCGGAATACCTTAACAAAGAAAATTCCGTGCACGAAGGAGCGATAAAACAAAGAACAGGGGAACAATGATAACTAATTTCAATAGACCGTCAAATACGGATGAACACTATTAATTACCGATAACAATTGTCCATTAATCTTGTCGGGCGTTTATTGAAATCATAGGAATATTGCGACGCGATTCCAACGAACAAATAGAGAAATTTCAACTAAAAATTACGACAAAAATATTCCCGTCCTTTTAATCATAATTTATATTCTTTGCTTTTATAACGTGGATTCTTTGTGACGAGAAAACGAGACATTTGACGTAATTACAACGTAACATCGGATAACGTTTAAGTCAGCATGAATAATTAATTCGACGAATCGCTGTTTCACCACAATATCGTCACAACGCTATTATCTCATTGTTACTTTGTCGACGCGATTTATCATTAAATTAATATTATTCGTTTATTAGCTCGAGTGGTTTCATTCACGATTATTATATCCATGTTTCTTAATTTGCTGAATAGCAAGGATCGTACATTTTTTAGTTTACGTTAATTCCCGACTTTCTCTATGCCGGTGTAAGATTATCCGTCCCCTTTAGTATTCTATAGTATAACAACGTTCGCGGGATATAATATCATTGTCTACCGAAAGAGGTTGGGAGTTGCATCAACGAAACGCGTATGTTTGCGAGCAATACAGAGTATTCCTCAAACGTTTCGCTAATCCCCTACTAATTGCAACGGTAAGCTTTCTGTTAATTGCACCAAAGAAATTGCTCAATGGCGCAGCAGTTTTGAAGATATATATCAATTTCTACCATCATCCCTTTCATTAACGAAGATATCATTTAAGGATTCCGGAAGCCAACGTACACTGCAATTGCAATTGGGATCTTAAAGATTATAACAAAGTTGTTTGTTACTTTGAAACGAAGAACAAGAGTCGAGGACTAAAGTCAGAAACACAATGAGCGTCGTAGTTGTTCGTAACTTTGTCTCTTCAAAGAGCGAACGACATTGAATTTGCATGATCTCTTCTTCTCTTTATAATTAGAAGAAAATGTTTTACTATTTCGGAAACGTCCATTATATTTTTATCGTCGTCTTTCACCATTGGAAGATCTAAATAGAGCAAAATACATGTTAATAATAAGAAAATAATACGTTGATAATATTCTTACACTGCTGAATGGCAACCTTTCCATGTATCAGGAATATCACAGTGTAGTTACGTCGTAGATTGTTCCTTCGTCGATCGACCATTGCCAATTTATGCAGAAACATTTTTATTGTTCTGTTCTAGATTATTGTTGTTCCGCCTGACGGATTTACATAAAACGTAATCTAATTAACGCTGTACGGGAAATGTTAAGTACGAGAACGCACGCGACACGCAGCAGCCGCGAAAACTATGAAAAACGCATGTTGCAGTCATCATAACCGGTTCTTTTACGAGGATATGTAGCCGTCCTCTGTGTCGGAAAACATTGAATACAAAAATTGAGAGAACTCGTTCGATAGTAAGAGCTTCCGGCAATTCTTTTGCCGCGTATTTCATCCTAACGTGATGGACGGCACAATCGTTTTTCACGAACAAAATTAGTGCGCCGCCAGTGACAACGTGTACGCAAACATATGTATGTAGTCGAAACACATTGTTGCCGAAAGGCATTGTGTTTAAACGCAATTAAGTGCGTTTCATTCAGCTGCTTGCGAATCGATTTACTGCATTTAACTTCGCGTGTCGCTAATGTGTGGTATTTCAAACTAAGTCAATCCGTTCTACGACTTTAACCACAATTAGATGTTATTTTCGCTACTTTGTCCTTTTAGAAACACCATTCAATTTTCTACAAAAATATATTTTACAGCTTATATGAAAGCTTATATGAAAAAAAAAATAACGTTTTCTTTCAATTTTAGTTTGATTAAACTAATCGTATATCGTAACGGTGTAATAGTATCTGAAGTCAAGAGACTCATTAATTTCCAAAAGCGTTCGATCGATTTGCACGCGAAACCATCGCAGCAGATCGTTGTTTCTGGTAAGCCTAGATACGTAATCACAGGGGAGATCCATATGTCCGTGACGATCGGATTGTCAATCAGTAAACGTCACTTCCGTTAAAAACATCGGTCGCCGTGGAATCACAGTACCGTTCACTGGTTTCCACACACATCGGTTTTCGATTCGGCCTCCGAATTTCTGCGATCGGACCCTCCCGGTGCTAATTGGGGAAGTGATTTGGAACAAATTAAACTAGCAACTGTTTCGATTTACCTTTTTTTCTTTCTCTCTTTTTTTAATCAGTGCAACAACAAAAAAACGAAACAATCAACGTTGCATAACAACAACAATCGCAACGTAACAAGAAATCTTTGGTAATGAATGAAACAACGTTTCGTTTAATGGTGGTGTCCTACGTCGTGGTCGTTACCGTTGCTGTTAAGAACGTGAGCGAAAAATCCATCCTTTCCAGCGCGATATTTCACCGTTCTAATATTTCCGCCGGGCTCTTTTATTGTGTATTCACCGACTACTTCTTTACCTGTAAAGCACCAGCAAAAAAATATGATTATCGGATGCAAACGAGTAGATATCATGTAGTGAGAGTAGATAAATAATTTTACGCTCAACCGCCCGCGGCCTGTTCTCTCTACTGCCAAAGCGAGTAAATGGAAAATTAGTTTTCGTTTATTCTCGAGTAAAAGTAGCTGAAGAATTAATTCTTTCAAGAAGGTTAATTACAATTTATGTAAACACAAGACACCAGCGAGAAGAAAAATCGATTCCCTCGAGGGAATGTGAATACTTGAATGCTCCTCGAGAACCATGGCAAGAACGCTGAGTACGAGAGAATTATCGAGCTACTTAACAGTTATCACAGTTATCTTTGGTTGCTGGAATTACTTCGCTTCGGCGCATCCGTTTGGTTGTATTGTCTTTAAATTTGCCTGTGAAACATTAAGGCGCGTATCTAGAGTACAAAGATGTCAAACTCACGCAGAGATATCATTCGTAGTTGAGGTCTAGCTAGTTAGCGAATTAATATGGCAAAGTGAAAACGGAATAGGTTCGTTAGCAGTAACATCGTATCGCGGATTATTTTCAACGTAAATTCCCTTCTCTGCAAATAATTAATGAAGCCACGTGTGCTTCCCGTCGCGATGGGATCGGGAGCGTCAAACTCGCGATATTGATATTCTTCTTTGAGTATTCCAGCCGAGTGATCCTGAAAGCTCTCTGAATGAATCCTTACGTGGTACTGCAATCAAGTATGATTAAACTAAGAGACGTTGCCTTGAGAATCAAGATCCGTGATAAGTAATTACTTCTCTCGTATAATGTTACCATCTTGTTAACTCTATTAGAGGGCCGCGTTTACTTAATGACAGATTCGTAAACCATAGAAACTTTAAAGACATGTCGTACCAAGAAGATACGCTGGAAGAGGAAACTTGTCGCTTTCTTGTGCGTATCGTTAAACAAATATTTCGATTTTCTACGTATCGAAATATATGTACGTTGGAAATATTCTCATCAATTTTTCGTCGCACCGAATTTAAGAATCACTCGAAGTCACTCGACAGTGTCTCTGCTCGGTACCTATTAAACTATCTGCTGGAAACAAGCTCCTCGACTTTTCGACATTCGAGGGTCATTAATGTAGGCCACCGTCTGGCTTTAATTAGGCCGATTACGTAGAAACGAAAGTGGAAGAAGTCGTGGATGTTAGAAAACTTGACAAACTCTCGAGTTCAAAAGAGTGTGCAAACGAAGACGACTTTCCAAAGCGTTCTATGAGCTCGGGACGCTTTTCGAATCGCAGTAAACTAATTAAAATACGCGACCTAAGGATTCTAGAATTTTCCATGGACGAACACCGGAGGGAAAACTTCAGCTTGGAAACAAAATGCGATGCTTCGAAACGTCTCTTTCGATATTTCCATCGCACGGTCAAAGATCGCGTTACCACTTTTATTTTTGCTTCTCTATTCGTTCTACCGCTTGTTATACGTTCGTTGACTTGCCTCTCGCCGTTGCATCGCAATTTATCGCTACGTAACTTGGTATAACTTGATTATATTACTATTTTTTGCGTTCACTGTGCGTACAGGTCGCAAGTGTTCTTTCAACAGCGAAAGAGATTAATTTTCTTCCATATTATGCTTGACGTACCGTCTCTATGCTCCTTTTGGCCATGATAATCGCCGGTATGATGGTCCTCGACGCCGTATGAGAACTCGTAGTGCGGATGTGCCACGTAATCATGATCGTGGTGACCGTGCTTGTCTTTCCAAGTCACCTCTCGAGCATTGCCTATCACGGGTCCGTGGAAATGTTGAAAAGAGTGCGCGTGACCGCCCGCGTCGGCTCTCTCGTGAAATAGAACCAACAGCATCAGAATTGCCGTTAAAGAAATCTGTTGGAAAACAATTAATTTTGCATCAGTTATATGCAAAAATATTTGTTTTTTCTCTTATTGAAAATCGAGTGAAGGTACTATACAGTTCATGTTCTATTTCAACAAAGCGTGGAAAAGGAATTATTTTGAAAATGCTCGGAAAGAACGAAACGTTCCCATATTGGAAAGAATTTCCAATTTACAAAGTGATTAACCAATGTCACGAGGAATCGATAGAAGTTTCGGTAGGCTAGGACTGGACAATTCTGTTAGCGTACCAGCGTCCCGACCTATAATTAAATGGTACGAAACGATTGATCGGTAGCGCCACTTCACAATTCCGGGTTTGCCTATCACGATTAGACAAAAATGAAGAATGGTCAATCACGCGATGCACACTCACTTTAAAAGCCATATCACTGTCGAATGGTCGTGCTATACTCCGGTAAACAGATAGAATAGATCGAACGATCGATACGATTCCTCCGCGATCGTTCGAAAACTGAATAGGTCGGTCCGATGATATTGTTCCTTTTATAGGTCCACTTTAAAAGTTTCCCTCAGCTTAATTCTTCTTTGGATCCATGCCCGG
The DNA here is from genome assembly GCF_910591885.1 of Bombus terrestris. NCBI lineage: Eukaryota > Metazoa > Arthropoda > Insecta > Hymenoptera > Apidae > Bombus > Bombus terrestris. The sequence continues at coordinate 14,332,234 of NC_063277.1, forward strand.
AACTTTGTCGCTGCAGACGTTGCAAAACACAATTATTCAAGCGGGCCGTGGCCGCAAAAAGCGTCGCTCGATGCTCGCTCGAGCGCACATTAGCCAATCCGGTCGCACTAATGGAATTCGTTGGGAAAGAGTACGAAAAAATGAAACTCCGGCAAAAGGCATTTGTTTCTTCAACCAGGCGACACACGCGTATCGATCATGGCATCGCCTGCTCGTCATGCACGATAGATCCTACAGATTGCGTTACGAGTTTGCCTTACGACTTTCTTCGTGGAAACAGCTCTCTGCCGCGATCGCATGCTCCATTTCGGCTGAAACTCCATCTTACATCAAGATTGTATAGAAATGCGATTATATCGTAACTCAACGTCGCGCTCCGGAAGCTGCTTCTCCATCGGTTCCGTGTGCTTTCGTATTATGCATCCTCTTAAATACGCGGACTAGCATGGCTTTATTCGAGACACGTTTCAACGTAATCGTCAACATAGAACCACAAATCGAGTTCGGTTTACTACAGCAAAGATACAGGTAAATCTCTATTTTTAATGTATATCAGGATAAAGAAGTTTCGAGTTAATCGAGATTCTTCGTATGGCGAAATATCTACGGAGTAAGTTCCAAGATACAGCTTTTACGACTCTCGAAGACTAACGCCAAAATCCACGAACAAAAAAGTTACCGTTCTCATGTTCGACGGGTTATATCGTTACCCAAAGAACTCGTGGTCAATGCATTAGAGTTCGAAGAAATAACGTTCACAGGAAGCAGGGGAATTTTTTTATTTCCGTAAGCGATCCTTACGTTATTAACAAAAACTACAGAATTCTATCTGGTCTGTCGTGGAGTGAGATGATTCTCGCCGACGGAGAAACGGGACAGAGAGATGAGAAGAGGATGGATTTTGGCACACGATGTGCTGGAGCGGCGGAAGTGCTCGAAGAGGCGCTCGGCTTTTGAGTTATGACACTTTTTGAGCCGAAGAGTCGCGATGTGAATAGCGCATCCGAGTCCAGCGTAATATCATAGCTCGATCTCAGGGTTGGGCCAGCGATAAATCTGCCTTAAATAAGATTTGCCGACGACACTCTAGCGATATAAAACGAACGAACCGACTCAAGAGGCAGCAACGGTTTACTTTGCTTCGATATCGCTTCGTCGACACGGTAATTTTCTTTCCCTTGATTATTATTTTTCAGTTTACAACTTAACAGTACTATCACGTTTAACAAGGTATCATAGCCTTTGACTATGTTCGACTATTTTCGATAATTGAGTAAACATTAAATTTTGAGGTAATTTTGATGGCAAGTTTCGACTCGAGCTGCGCTGCATACGATGGTTAATTACCCATTTTCGTGTAATTCGTCGGTGTGTCGAAACTCGTAGAATTTTTTTTATTCGTGAAACACGATGCTTAGCTGTCAATTTCATTGGATCATGTCTTATGCTACATATGACGCGTACGTGCCTCTGAATTCCTACTACACGCGCAAACACGTGATGCTAGAATCGTATTCATATTTCAATCCCACGAGACGAGCTCTTGGAATACAGCTCCCTGCCTATGTTCTCAAACGAGAAATTGGCACAGCTAACACAATAAATCACAGCGTTCTATGAGCGATAGGTATATTTCCAGATATTCCTTATTTCCACCTTATTTATTTCCAGCTTCAACGATGTTCATGCGTATTGCGCGCGGGTTTTCTTTACTTATTTATCAGGGGAGAATTCTATTAAAGAATTTATCGAGATCAGAAGGCTCGATGACTTTGCCGACCCTCCACTTAAAACTTTTCATATATAACCGATCTATTTTAATTAAACGAGGTCTATCTAAAGGCTCAATTTTCTTCAAGCGTGTACTCATCGATGGTTCTCGATCCCTATCTTCCACAGGAAAGTCAATATTAATTAATATTCGAAATCGATCGATCGCCAAACAATTTAAAGAGCGCCTGTCGTAAAGCAGTCTGTGATTCTCTGCCTCAACGTGGAGTCACGCGATCAGCATTGCGCTGGAAAGCGCAAGTACCTAACCATCTTCCAGATGCACGAACCCTTTGTCTTGTGAGCGCACCATGGCATGCAGTTGCACGGTAAAATGTGCACATCGTGAAGAAAGAGACGGAAACGAAACAGAGGAGAATCGAAAGTAGAAGCCTAGCTATGTTGTGTGCGAGCGGATGTTCTCTTCTATGTATAAGACCAATGATTATTACCAGGTAATATCGCTATACGAGAACAGATAGTAGTGAAGGAGACTGAAAGCCGAGGGGTAAATCCCGAGATTAACGTCGTGGCTGTTGTCTACATAACGCGGTGGGTACGCTCTTTCATCCCCAGTCGCATACACAAGAGTTGATCGTAACGAACCCTCCACGAGATGATGACTACGCTTCGAGTATCCTCGGAACAAATTCCAAGCAGATAGTTCTAGGTAGAGAAAGACGAATAGTTCTGTTTGCCCGCGAATTTCAAGGTGCACTAACCTCTTCGTCGTTCCTTTTCGTTCTTCGTTCCGTCGACGTTCTTGCCTCTGTTTCTTTTGGTTTCACGGGAAATCAGGAACGCGGCATCCTCACTGCCATCTCGCTTGCCAAGGCGTCGACAATCTCTATTCGTTTATAGGTCACGATCTATTCCGTACCTTTGAGACGGACGCGGTATCCAGAATTCCTCCTTGACCTCCATCTTCGCTTTGAAATTCCAAAACAACGAAGATACCGTGCATCCCATCCTCCCTCTGCTTGCTACTGCTTCAACGACGTTCGATAAACCCGTCCTGACTTCTGATGCAACGATCATAGAATACTTTGATACACCGTGTTTGCACGAATGCATCTGATTTCGGATGATTTTAGGGAAATCCGAAGGAAGTTGTTTCTCAATATAATATTCATAGTTTCAGAAAATGACAGCAATACATTTTTCTTTCATCGATGTTATTAATTATTCTTCTGGAAGATCGAAGAACAAACCTCTTTCTGTCGAATAAACGATTAGGAAATTAAACGAAGAGAAACTGGCTGATACGAGAGAGTAAAAAGAATCGTGAAAGATTTCCGCTAGTACTTTAGGTGTAATGGAACAAATTGGATGCGTTCCAGCGTTTCGTTCTCACGCGAATCTTTGCCGGTGGGTATGGTTCGGACATTTCGGTTTACACCTCTCACGGCGTTGGTTTCGCTAACGAGCCGAAGCATTTTCCGGGTCCTTGCTAATTTTCCAAGCGTTCCGATTACAAGCTGATAGCCGGCGCTTGGGTCACACTGGTGTCGCCGGGTTAATTGGTTTTCATGGCAACGCTGAAGTTACGAATACCCGGCTCGGATTATCGCGGGTTGTAAACAGTGGTCTCGCCACGATACGCCGCAGAAGGAGCCAGGAGTTTGGTTTTCGTTTCGGAAGAAACACTCGCGCTCGTACTTACTTTCAACGTTACCCTGTTTGCGCGGTTAGCACTTAATTGCTTCGAATTTACCTTCCCTAAGGCGAACACGTTTTCCTCGAAGAAAACTAAAAGGGAACGCATTGTAATTTTCCGAAATGCTTAATAGAACAATCTCGAGGCAAGATATCGTGTGGATTTTACAATATCGTATCATGTAAAAAGCAATCTCTGGAATACATTTCTTCTGGCCGATCCGAAAACACGATAAACCGGCGCATCCGGTACACGGTACAACAGGAAGTTGCACGCTAGCGTAATCACTGTCAGGATTCCACGGATATTACGGAACCATGCTCGAATAATGAATGGTAAACTCTTCTCTGCATATTCTGCGGATGTTCGTCTCTCGAGGCGCGCGTGTATCGTCTTTAAAGTGCATCGCCATGGCTGGTGCAATTCGGAGAGCTGACGAAAGGTACATATGCATGAAGGCGTTTAGCCGTACCTTCTGCTGGTTACGTTATCCGTGCAGTCCTGCCGTTGGAATAAAATTACACAGTACGATAATCGATGAGTCTGCCGTGTGGTATAAGTTTGTAACCGTGGTAACCTATTAAACTTTTAGAAAACTGTACTGACTTTTCGTGTTTCCTTTTTATGGGAATTTGCGTTTTCCGATAGTACCGCGCGAGAATATATCGAAAAGCTATATTATGTTTCGCTACTAACAAGCTAGCACTCGAAATTGCGTATTTACTACAACGGAGTATTACTCGCCTATTTTAGTAGGCGTTCCAAAACGATGAATACAGCCGTTGCCAAGCAATAAAATTTATCACACATTCCGGTAAACGTTGAAGGCTACATAGAATCGTTAACTCTTACTCTACGCTTTCTACAATCGTATTCTATACAGATTTCAATGGGCGATGGCGTTGACATTTCTCCGTTTAAACACACGTACGCGCGCGTCTAAGTAATAAATCTACCCGCTCTTCCATCTTCGCTGACTCGTTACTCTTTACATTTCCCCTAATTGAATTTCTTGGTAGTCCTGAATCATATTGAATGAGCGGTTTTCTTTTTTCCTCCCCAAAGACAATTTCAGGTGACAAGAAAAACGATGATCTTGATCCTAGCTTCGTGAACCAGGCGTAATTCAAAACCATAGACACAACAACGTACCAAAAACGAACGAGAACAACATACAAACGGGAAAGGAAACAACCCGCTAAATAAAGTATCCGTTTGACAACATTGGGATAATTCGAACTATCCAGTGGGCAACTGTTCACCTCCTAATGGTAGCACACGCTCATTTTCGTCGCTCCCGGCCACGATGGCTTGCACGAGAAGGCGAGCAGAGAGGTTGACTGGTTGTGCTCTGCGGCTGCTGCGAGTGGTAGTCGAGGTGGCGACCTACGGCTGTCGGGCGCTCCCCCAATTCATATGCAAATGCAAAAGCGACCGACCTCCGGGCATTGTTCGCCCTCCAGGGAGTTCCACTGTCCCTGGGCTTAACTTACTACGCGAATTTCCGGAAAACTTTAACGGGAGGCACCCGTATAATTGATACTCACCCTCGCCGCGAACGCGCTTCATCCAACGATTCTGCCTCTTCTCCTCTGCCATCCTTTTCTCTTCACGACGACCGCAAAAAGAAAGAAAGGGAGGTGAAGACTGAAAGAGCACCATGTACGATCACCTTTATCGTCTCGCTACGGCCATTGTCGCTCTCTTGCACCATTTAATGATGTTGCAGCTTCTCTTTGAACAAGTTTCCAGCAGGTCTGCAGGGTATAAACGCTAGAAGTCGCTTCGAAGCTCGATGCTTCGTCGATCGATCGCCGTCGAAATTGACGTTTGGTAGTCATCCCGTAAGTTTCGTGTTACAGCTTCCTTCATATCGAGTTTAATTCTACGCAATCTAGTTTCCACGCGTGAACTTCTTACACGTTTACTTTGCAGATGTCCGACTCGTTTATTTCTATGCGTAGGCTGGCCGGCAAAGGATCAAGCTTATGCGAATACGAGGAAAAAGTATACATAATTTAATTTGACTCCACCTCCTGACTTCCCTATAATTAATTTATGCGCATAATATGTGCCCGATATGAGCAGAAAGACATTTTTATTCATTTAAAAAATGCAAACCTTTCTTCCTCTTTCAAAGAAATAAAGGTAAAGCAAATGGAATACTGTTAGAATTAAAAAGAGTTGTAATTCACGTAATACGGGTTGCTTCAAAACTAAAAGCATTAAAATCGCTCACAAGTTTAACTCTCTCATTGAAAATAATGAAACATGTATTTATCCTTTGCAACTAACATGCTCGTACTTCATCGCCATACCTAAACGCCGTTCGTAGGTATAAATTTTAATATCTCATGTTTTTGTACTCTGTCAAGTATCACAAAAAGTGTACTGAGCACAGGCAATATTGCAGAATATTCCCAACAATATTCCCGACCATATTACTGAATATTACAAAGCGGAGAACTACTCATTTATTATGCAGGAAAATCCAATACAGTAAATAACGAAATCTTCTCTTTTCTTATTATCTATGTCATCGGAATGTCTGATTAATTGCAATATATCTACTGCAATATGGCTAATCTTTAAACTAGGCTTAGGGAAGTAATAAATATACAGAAATGTTTATAACAATACGTAACCAGATCCATGAGAAATACTGTATTCGTCGGACCAATACAACCGAACAAACTACCCGCGTTACAAACAGGAAGGCGAAAAGCAGAAAGTTCCTGGACACTATTTCATGATAAAACGTACAGTTACTAAGTTGTCACTGTCGGCCTCGCAACATACCCTGTCATGTATAATGTAACTTTGATCGAAAAAGTTTTTGCTACTTTTTTATGAACCGACGAAAAGAAATATCCGCGAAAGAAAGCAAAGAATACAGGAGCCACAAATTGTATAACACAAGGTAGAAAATACAAACTATGATAGCATAATTACAGTTTTCACGAAGAAAACGGAAATGTATGTTTGAATACTTTGTCTCGTAGAAAGCACAAATAACTAAGCGCTTAGCCTTGAAATTTCGACGTCAAGTCGAAAGCTTAAAGTTCCTTAAATAAATATTTGATATTGAAAGCTCAAGGTCAAACTGAAAACTCACTTCCCGTGGGAAGGCTAAATAAACATTTGACTTTCGTATTCGGAACGCTCTCGTCGTTCCGTTCTTGTATCGTTGTACGTTTCATACGTTTTCTGCTTTCGGCCAGGTATTTTAAATTCTTGATTTATAACCATTAATTCCGTTGGTTATTTAACAATCTCTTTGTTCATGGTAAAATAGTCGAACCGTATATATAGGGCAATTTGTCCGAGTTTGTTTCGGTTCACGAGAAAAGTAGTTTTGAAGGATTTCGTTTGGAAAATGAGGGGCTGACATTTGTGGCACGATATCCGATATCCTGGTTGCTGTGAGAGTTCTACGTTAAGCTCCGTCACCGATATTTCATATCCGAAACTCAGACAGTTTTAGCTTCCAGGTCGAAAATCTGCTGACACAGGAATGGAGTCTCGTAGCTTCTGAGGTTATCCTCTACCGTCCAAAATAAGGAGCATTATTTACCTAACCTGTGGCCTCTGCGAATGCGAGGAATATCGTAAGTTTGTTCGAAGCTTCCAGGGATACTGAAAGGGATCGATTCTTCGATCTTATCTGTTCCGATATCGAGATTCTCTCCCGATCAAAGAGACTGTCAATTCCTAGCAAATATCTATCGTTTCGAATATCCCTCGAGACTTTCACCGAAAAATTAAGCGCCAATCCTTGGATTCGTACGGGAATTGCGCAGCATATTAACAAGCTTTCTATTCTGCACCTGTTGTCGATTAATAACCCTGTGAAAGCGGTAGTTTTAAGTCGTGCCTAAGAATTTACTGTTGATAGAGCGATATCGTTGAGGAATCATTAATCAAACGACCACGTAAAAACGACCTACATTGTCGCTCATAAATTATTCGAAGATTATAGGTTTTTAACTTCATCGAATTTTGCTCCGTCCTCTCTTTATCGTTGCTTTGCGTAATCCGATTGAAAGTTTTCTAAAATCAATCCTAATGAACGATTCGTTTACACTGGCGGTGCTTGGAGAACAGTTTAAATTTTGTCGAGATTGAAAAATCCGGAAACTTTCGCAAGTGTTAGGAGTCCCGCAGGTTTCCCAACTACCGAACACCTTAAAACTCTTCGAGGGCTTGAAACTGCTAAAAGTCTTTTCTGCGATACTTCTATGTGACCGAACATTTAATTCCTGCCTCCGGCGAACGATTGAGTATCGAACAGGAAATTTTCAGAATCATTTGCCCCTAATATTTCTCCTATTAAATTTGATCGAAGATTTGTTGCGAATTAATTTAATATATTTTTGATGTTTTGATGGCAGGCGGAGGTGGATGTTTCTGCGTTCACTATCTACATGCGCGCTCTCTCGGAACAAAGAATTATGCCATCGCACCCAGTAACAAATCGCAACGTGTAAATTCGCCAAACCATAAATATACTCCCAAATCAGGATAAAAGTGCGTGGGACAGAGAGTCACGAGTGTTGATCGTCAATACCCGCTATTTACAACGTGCGAATAAGTTTGCTGCAATTTTTTTTTTTCTTTTTTTTTGGAATAAAAGACTAATCTTTACTCAGTATCGTACCTGTACAAAACCACCTCATTTTCTATTAAAAGTTTAATGATTACTCGAAGTAATTTATAAACGGGAACAATCAGTCGATGAATGGTGTAATATATACGTCGTATTTCTGCGGGTGAAGAGAATTGAAAAAACTATGTGATGACACTTGGAACGTGGGTCTAGAAATCTATTTTCTCTCTTATAAAGTTTCCAACGAAGTCTCGTAATTTCATTTCCTATAGCCGGCGGATAAATCGAGGAAAAGCCAACAATCATCTCTCCTCCTTTTCCTCCTGCTGCTACTAGGTATGTACGTAGCATGGTCTTCGTCTGATTCGGCTGGCCACAAAGAGATCGTTACTTGCCACTTTTCTTTGCTCGATTTTCTTTTTCATCAAGAATCGATATTACACATCGAATATCGACTCACGTTGCTCCGAAATAAATTGTTACGGGTGCGCATTACCAGCATAGTCTATTGGCCCAACCATTTGTTACAAGGAACCGAAGCTATCGATATCAATCTACCTTCGATGTCCTTCGAATTTAACATTCGTGATGTTTCGTTTAATGTAAACGCGATTTCCTGCAACGCAATCTTATCATGACGTTCATCGACATTAAGTTATCCGAGAGAGATAAACTTCAGTCGGCATTGTGTCAGCGAAGCTTTAGTCGACAACCTGTCTGGATTCATTTAGTAAGAAGATTGCGAAGTATCGCGAGCGTGCATGCGTGTTCCGACGTCGGACAGGATTTTCTCGAGAAAGTGGAAGGAGCTGAAAGGTGCGGTTAAGGGAGACGTAAACGGAGGAGATGCGAAGGGGTGTGACATAGCAGGTGCATTTGCATAAGGCGAGCTTGAAACGTCGGCATAAGGACGAAGGAAGGAAGGAAATGCCGATCGATCTCTTCCAACGACGTTATTTTCGCGGTCGGTCCTGAATATTCATAAAACAATGATTTGTGCTTTATTGTCACTCCGCTGCTCGCATTTCCCTGTCCGATTCATTTTCTCTTTCACCCAGTTTTTCTACGCCCCCTTTGCAATATTCGTTCGCCGGACGATCGATATTGCTTTTATAACACGCCGCTGCCCGGTTGAATTATTTGTCAGTACTGTAGTACATGCTACCGCCACACTCCCTGCCGTTACTATGTATCACAATTAGAGGCAGCTAGCTCTTCCGGCATTTTTCACACGACGTATAATCCGTGTACCGCACGATCTACTAAATATAATTGTACCGACAATTTTTAAAGAACGCCTTCGGCTAGCGTTAACTTTGCTTCCTTCGAATCGGCTATCTTGTTTGAGGCCAGTTAACCTGTCGATTGGCGTTTCCCTGACCCCCTTGATTCGACTGCGTAACAAACTGGGAGAAACAAACTTTTCAGGAACTAGAAACTTTGTCGATACGTACACTCTCTTTAATCGTTGGTTTGAGAAGCGTGCCGTAATGGATCTGAACATTGGTCTTCCAAGGCAAGACGACAGTCTTTATATAGTATAATTAATTGTCTCTTTCATAGAAAAACCGTCTTCGTTTATCATCGAGACAACAAACTACATATACCAATGTTGCAGAAGATGCATTTATTTCGTGATGTTCTAATTCTGGATCTTCACCACCGTTCTTGTCCTAATTCCTTCCGATCAATGAGCAAACTGCATCTATCTTGTTTCTCGCCTCTGTCGAGTATTTGTATATAATATATTTGATGCTTGGAACAGATTTAAGGAATCTGAAATAAGGAAAACGTTTCATAAAATACGTAAGAAATTATGGATCTTGTTTGCTAGACTACAAATAAAATTTGATTTTATTTTTTACAAACACAAATTAGCTGTTAAAAATAAAATCGAAGTATCATCGGTAGCTCTGTATCGTATTTACAAATTGTTTCGTTCGATAATCCTTCGAATTCCGTTTTACAAGGTTCGCAGTAGGATAAGCCTGGAGCAAATAAAGAGGAATTCACGGCTGCCTGTTATTTTTACTTTACCCTAGTTTATTTAAATATAGAAAGAACAAAAGGACACGGTGAATAAAACTTTAAATATTCATTAGGAAAATGCTAGTTTTACCTCGACCGTACATAATTTATTTACATATAGCTAACCTAGACTTTCTTCTTGAATAGTATTCTGAAAAAATAAACGCACAGTCAAGGTAACATTTGAATAATAAAAAAGAAACACAGGAAATTCAGAATATTCAGTGTATGCAAAACAATTGTGCAACATTTCTGTCGTTTCCTCGTGTGAAAAATGAACATTATCGAGCACTTGATGTGTGTAATCAGACATCTCTTACAATCATAAACATATTTGTTTCGAGTTTCGAAACCATCCACCCATACTATGGTCAGGTAGAGATCGGCCTAGCTTGAAAACTTTCGCTTCTTCGTTTCCTGATCTTTGAATGACTTCAAAACGATCAGTGTCCCGAGCTCGATTGTCGAGGCTCCTTCCGTTTCATTCTCGAGAGGTCTTATCTACGGTCGAGCCGTTTACTGATTCAAGAGCCAAGGCGGTGTTTCGCTTGGATGTATTCTACCTGCATTTAAATCTGATCCTTAAGACTTCTCATCTCGCCCTACTACATAATATTGCACAATTCTTCGAAGAAATATTGGCAATAGAGATTACCACAAGACTTCTACGGCAACCTATTCAAATTGCTTCGATTCCCGTTACACGATTCAAATGCATTAAAAATCGGTCCCGAGGCACCCAAGTGTATTCGAGATTGTAACGAGAATGAACGGCGATTTCCGCTCGAATCGGATGTACTGTTGATATGAGCAAGTGCGCAGAAACGTTATGCTGCACCATTTGCCTGTGATTTATACATATTTTGTATGTAGTAGAATGGATGTTGGCAGCGAACACAAAGTTGCCGTGAAATTTCGCTAAACAACAGTTAATTATCGCCTGTATTCGGTGAATTTGCGACATGACTTTATCTTCTCACACGTTGTTTATGGAGGAAATCGCGTTACTCGGTCACATTATTCAATCGAATGCACTTATAACCTATCCAGCAAGATTCATCGTTACATTTTCGACCAGCACTAGAGCCAACAATGTGACAACTGCTGTAACTTAGGCTCCGGGTTGTTCTCGTTGTTGCAATTCGCATATGAGTGCGTAAATTTTAGATTAAAGCAACGCTTCATTTCGACGCTTATCGTTCAACGACCCTATTCTTCGTTATGGATATACGTATACGTGCATATTCATGGAAATCCCTGAGAAAGGAAAGAAATTTCTACGATGCACTATACAAATCTGTTTTTGAGCTTTTGCTTCGGATCGGCTCAGTGTCTTCGAGATGATTTCAGTAAATTACCGCCTAACAGATGGTGCAGAGGAAAGATTTAGCAGATCCGTTCGAAACGAGACACCGTCGATGCCGACCGTTTCCTTTGGATATCATCTCGACAATGCTCAGAAGCATAGGCAAGGAAAGTGGGTGGAAGTGGAACTGAAACGCCGAAGGCTCTGGCGGGAGGGCCACTCGAAATTGAGTTTCCGCTACCGGCACTGGCAAACACCGAGGTCAAGATATCTACTCGTCCGGGATTTGAGCTTGCGCCGGCAAAATACCTTCCGCCGTTTGCCGAATTTGCGTCCATCGTAGGAAACTGCTGCTCCAGTCTTTATCCGTGGGAGGAAACTCATCCTTTTCGCGAAAGGATGCAGCGATAGAGCGGATATTCCTATCAGGTTGTATCAAGTTGAGAGGAAATCCGTTGACGATCGACGAAATAGCTACAACAGCGATACAACTTTCTCATCTAAGACTACTTTCCTAATTCCACTTCTGTAAATATGGAAAAAGCAGAGATAGAGATATCGTTGTTATCTAGTTCTGAAAGGTATTTCAATTTTTATCAAGCAGCTGCGGAGGATATTAAGAAGCGCGAAGTATGCTTTGAGGACTAACAACCTTAATCGTATTAACGAAAAAAAAGTGAAATAGATGCAGGGAAATATGTTTGAAGGATTAAAAATTTGTTGTTAAATGGGAAACGAGCAGACAGTTCGCGCGTTAAATCTCGTCTGAAAAATACATGACAACGGAATGGAATCGCGCGTGGTTAACGCGGAATACATCGAAAGGATTTTAAATTTATTAGCGAATGGAAAGTGGGTGGGGGAGCTCACTAGCTCACTTAATCTCATCAAAAATATGTTAAATATAATGAAACCTCGGACGCTTTAAATGAAATGCGAAACGTGTATTTGAATTACTTCGATTTACATTATTCTACACTTCAACGTCCAATATAGGATTATTTTTCCAACATCCGTAATTAATTATTTATGGGATTTCATGACACGTTTGTGAAATTTATCAACAAGTGTACAGTTGGAAATATAAGGTTTGCGAACGATAGAATTCAATTCCTCAACGTTCGTATATTTAGATAAATGTTCGAGAATCGGAAACATATTTATCTGCAAAAATATTCTTCGAATCGCATAAATATTCACAACTACCCGATATATTAAAGTGCAATCCGATTTCTAATCAAAGAGATGCGCCCTCGAATTTCACTCTTGCTGGGAACCACGACGGATCAACTTTCGGTTGATCCTAGCTGAACGGCCGCATCAAAACATCATATCGGTTTATGCGGTTATAGATTGGTTTCTATTTCCAACACTGATAGTCATACCGACTGATTCTCTCTCATATCAATCCTTTTTTGCATACAACGAAAAAGAAACACAAAGATGTATCGTATCGTCATACATATTTCAACGATATTTAATGCGTTTCTCCTTTGTTATTTGAATGTATTTCGCATATATACGGTTAAAGGAGACCTGTGTACGTCACTAAATTAAATTATTCCGTCAAACGAGTTTGTTTTTGTTAACGTAGCTCTGTAACCGTAAATAAATTTTGTTTATTTCATTTACACAGTTCGCTCGATGAAACTTTCATTGATATATGATGCAAATCGCAAAACTTGTCATGTTATTTCTACAAAATTTTTGCGAATAAATATCGCGGACCAGTAGAAATTTAACTGGCAATTTGTCACTGAGCGAAGTACAAATATTCCAGTGACGATACGCGATCAATTAATGTCGTACAAGCAGCCTCGTCAAAGAGATTGGTATAAATGCATGATAAATATTTGTAAGTATTTGATTAAAAGAGAATATAGCTCTGTGATTTTCACGCCCTACAGCGGCGAACTGTGAGTAACCTGAATTTACGAAATACGTGGCAATGTTTCGTAAACTTTCCAATTCCAATCGGTTGCAATTCTTCCCATTAAGGCGCGGTTCCCCTTGAAACTGTGAAAGACCTACTGAAAGATTCAGTATTGCAGGGAATTGAATCGAATCCTTACTTCGGTTCGCTTTTTTCTCTGTAAATTCGATCGATCACCATCAATTTTCGACTCCATCGAACTAGTCTCGCAATCAGTTATTTAACGAGGAGAAGCTTAATTACACAGTGGCGTTTGATTTCTGTTTCTATTCTTAAGAGGAGTAAAAGCATCCAGCTGTCCGAGATTCAACAAAATAAAGTTTCCTCGATAAAAGATTCTTAGTGAATTAAAAACGTGAAAGCTCTCCTTCAACAAACAAGATTAACGAGATTTTTCAACGTTTTATTCGACACCTCGACAATTCTTTAACAAATAGCGAGACTAAAGGAGATCAAATAGCTAGAAATCATTAAATTGACGTCAATGCATACGCAAAAGTTAACGTTTACAGTATCTATATTTAACTTTCGTGTTTACCTTCATTCCAACGCCGCACCGTGCCGTTCAAATTAACTCTTGTTTGCCATTAGTAGCTGAAATCGGGCCGTAGACACGAAGCCTAATTATTATTCACGATAATTGCTCCCTGTTATTTCCCATTTCGCACTACCGCCTCTTTCCCTTGTTTCTGTTAATTTCGCACAGGCATACGATTCATCTATTCGACGCAAGAGAAATAAATGTCTCGTCGCTATCGCGTACCATAGTCGGTGTACAGGCATTTATTGGCTGCCTACCATTTAAGTTGGAGTAGGTGCTCGTCACGAAGCGCTTCCTGCCCCGTGAAGAAAAAGATCGTTATTCTTGGCAGATACGTGAGAGCCCTCGAAGGATGATTCTCGAACGAGGGATGCTGTTCTTTTTAGCGCCCTCGAAACGTTCTCGTACGCGTTCCATGCAATCCAAGTGGCCGTACTTAAGCATTTGTCTCACGTATCTTGCCAGTCGCTGATAGTCATTGGACACGGAAGCCGGACGCGACGATTGTTCGCCGAACAATACCTTTATTCGCGAACAAAGACGAAAAATGAGCGGGTTGACTCGCATGGGGTTAGGGGAAACGACTCGGTTGAAGAGCGAAGTTGCAAGATCGAGAAAAAACGAGCAAGTGTCGGAGGTGGGGGTGGGGATCAAGAGGATTTGATTTTCTTTCGACAGTCACGGCAATTCCCGAACTTGCGAATCCCTCTTTCTGCAACTGAGACTTTAGAAGTTATACAGGTCACAGATTAGAAATCCTCGCATAACAGTTATTGGTAGATTTACACGACGGTCAGTATATATGAATTTTTGTAAAATACCACTCTAATCGTAATGTAATTTATGATTCTGTTTATTAGAGATATAAAAAGCACATAGAATAAAAGGAAATGGAAGACATAAAGAAAAAATTCAACGTCTATCGTAAGATAGAGAAAAGGAGAAAGAAAGGATAAAGGGAGACGGTCGGTTAAGCCACGTTGGCAAGACGCCAACCAATTATGAATGTAAAGTTATGGTAATATTGATATCGAGCGGGGATGGAAAAAATGGTGGTAATAAAGCGGATATTCCACTTTGCCTCCGGTCTCTTTGTCATTTTCTCCCATTTCTCCGGGTTTTCTCTAGTCTAAGCATTACATTATTCGGAACGTTCCTCATGTATGATCGGAGCAGCCTACCTCTCGTCGCATCGGGTAATTGAAATCCAATATGCCTACCTCACCTGCCAGCTTGCGGCAAGTCCCGCCGTTTTATTTCATTTCCTGTTTTTCCTACTCGACAGGAAGTCAAATGCGGGAAATAAACTTCTTTTTGATCGGTTGCCTGGCCGTAGATTACGTCCTAGTAAACCGAAATTAGTCCATTCGTACGATGATCTGTTAACTTTATTGCTCGATACAGGCAATTAAATTGCATAGAGCGCGCGTACAAAGCGAATTATCGTTTCTCGATAATTGCTGATGAAAACGTATTTCGAGAAAATAGAAACATCATTTTCTTTCGGATTGTGATCGATTGGCACCGAGAATCGTAGAAAGATTAACGAGAAGTCAAATTGTTCGTCGCAGTTTTCCAGCAGACAATAAAGTTTCACGGGGAAATTGAATGAAACGGGCTAGCAGCCACTTTCGCGCACCGCAATGTGAAACAATTAATATACGCGGCCGCGTCGGAGATGACGCTCGTTCTCTGCGTACGTAACGCGCCAGGCACGAAACACCGCATTATAATTCATTAACAATTAACGAACTACTAATGAAATGGAACGACCATGTTGCCGTCGACCACACCAACCAACAGGAGCACCCGAAATGGTCCGATCGTTATGATTTCCATCCGAGAACGGAAACATTCGACTACCGGATGCGGCCAGCCCTTCCCTCGACCAATCCGGAACTAAGAATAATTTTCGATCATCTACCGCTGTTGAAACTCGTTTGCTTTCATGTCAGTTTATTAATATCTTGTGACGTAAATAATCGGTCATTATTTCCCCGCATTCGATACATCCTATTTCGAATATACGATAAGAATTCTCATTTAGATTTCACGAGCTGATCAAATGAAACACGAATTGTATCCGTTGTTATTTTGGTAAATACGTAGATGGGGCAATAAACGAAAGTTGCGAGGGAGAAAGAAGTTTTTCCGAATTACGCAAGCGGTTTCGCAAAGTTTGTTAGAATGGCTAAGCGATGCGTTAGGCGAACGTAAGGCAATGGGTAGAAAAGTTATATGGTTGATTCGCAAACTGTATTTAAGTCAAACGTCAATTCTGGTAAACTTGGTCGAGTAGGTTTGCCTGTCTGTACGCTGTACATTCGAGTACATTCGGTGCTCCTTCTTCTTCCAATACGCTCGTTTACCTCGTCACGAAGCTGTTGCCATGGTAAAAATATTTTCTAACTCGGTGAAAGCTCACATCGGAATAATATTCCCTCATTTCAACTGCGTGGCGCGACGACAAACGAGTTATCGAGTCAGTTTACTTGTCAGCATCGAAGTTACACAGAAGTTTTAAGTTGCCAAAGCCGTTCTACGACTTCTTCGCTGCTCCTGTCTAATTAGATGAAACGTTCGGAATGGCTGTACACAGAGAGCATTTAATTAAATTTAATGCAACGCCAACGATGACGCGATATTCGGTGTAAAAGTCACTGGATTAACGTGAAACGAGAAAGTTTGGTGACCGCGGTTCTATTTCTGTTAACACCTCGAGAAACACGAATTTCATTTCGACTGGTTAATGTGCACAACGATCGATTTCGTGTCACTGTAACGTCCCCGATATTTCACGCGGCCTAAATTCGATCGAAACGATTAAACATTTTGGCAGCTGCCACCGCTTGTACACCGGACGGTTGTGAAGGAGTGTCTATTGAGAAGAATTTAATGGCACTGGCGCTCGACCGACTGACAGACCGTGGAATAGGTGTGAAAAATAGAAAAACGGCAGCTTGACGTATCTTCAATCAAACGGGTTTTTTATCGATCTTAACGATGCCCATGGCAAGGGGAAAAGATTCCAGTTGTCGCGTCGTTTCTAATACCGAGGATCTTTTTAATCTTTCTTCATCTTCTTCGCCTTCTTCATCCTGATATTTACTCCATGGACTTTACTGGCACGTAAGATCATGTTGGCCAATCATTTATTTTAATTATTAACGAATAATACGAATGTTTTTTAAATCAAAAGATCTCAATGTTATTAAGAGCGATTAAGCGAATACAACTTTGATACACGTTCGACGATCCAACTGTCTGTAAATACGCGGACCTTTTTCGCCAGCCAAGTTCATGCTGTTACGAAAGGGGAAGTTCGTAATAGCAGACGTAGTAGGCGCCGGAGTAAATAAAAAGCTACGGAACATTAGATGCGCGCAGCGTGTAGTTTATAAAAGCAAAAAAATCCCTTCAGAAGTGCTGTTAGAAAGCTACTTTTGTCGCATTGCTCTTCCGGAAAAGTGTAGTAAAACCTAACCGTAAAATCACGATGCTCTTTCCTTTACTGGTGATTCGACGACACTCCATAGAAGTGGCACATACGGAACGTAAATCGTTTTCGCAACGGACGCGGTAACGACGATTGAACTTACTGCCACGAGAAAGTCACTCTGACCCGCTTCGAACCGCTTCGTAAACTAAAAACGACGCCACTCGTGACTCCTGGCCCAAGGGAAATTCTTATGGAATCAATGACAAGAGGGCCGATCCTTTTCGTTCTCCGCCAACCATCGAACGCTCGTAGACGTTTGTTTTCTCATTCCCAAAAATAACCGGATCCTAGATGGCGAGGTACCGTGAGGCTTCGATAAGAAATGTGGCTCTCGAGTTACTTAAAAGAAGATGAATCCTCGTGGCATAAATTTCAATATAACCTGCGCTGAAGATCGTGAATACTCGAAATATGTGAATACCAGCCGCTGGTTTGAAGAAAACGAGTACGCTGAGATTGAAGCGCTTCTTGAATCGGGAGAAGCTTCGATGGACCGCATCCATTTAGGTTCGTAAACAAAAGTAAAAAGTTCAACCGCCAGCCATTTTTACCAAAGGTCTTCGCCTTTGTTCTACGTCTTTGTTCGACTACTATTGCTTTTTCTCGTTGTTAACTTCATTTACTCGTGTTACTACCAGCAACATCTTCGTGTTTCGGAAAGGTCGCGAGATCACTCTTCCGGAATATCCTTCTTTCTTGTAACGACACCTTTATCGACGATCAGGTCTTACTGGAACTACCACTTATATCGAAAAGGATTCGATGTTTGTTCTCGGCTCGTCGAATCGCCGGGTAGAGACGAAATTTATCGCTGTTGAAATTTATCAGCTGTTAGAAAGGAATATTTCCCTTGAACGCGTCCGTTTTATCGCATTCTTCCCACAAGCCTATTTCGCTATCGCTTTGAAATACTTCCAACGATGAACATGTTTCTCCTTAGAATTCTTTTACGTCGAATATTGTCGAGAAGACCTTGTTTACGAGATTCTCCATTGACAAATATTGCGCTAACAACAACTCGAATATTATAATTGTCAAGCATCGTAGAGACTTGCCATTACGGTGAAAATAGATGTAAATGACGTACTTGTCGTGTCGTGTCGTTAAAGCAAGGATGATCCTTTGAATCTTTAACCTCTCGAACTTCAAGGCTATTCATAATGAATCATTCTCCCCTTCGTGATGCTTTTTATCGAAGGTCGAAGGGCTTACTGTCTCGAGCGAATCTTTATTGCACCATCGAGAATTTTGCGTATGTAGGCGTCTTTCACGTCCAAGTAACCGCGAATGCACAAAGTAGCAATTAAAGTTTCATCGTAAGCTTGATCGTGAATCGGCTTGCTCTCGGAAGCGTGGGGATGCAAATTTGCTCCGTCTTTACGATGCTTTTACGTTAAAATTGATTTCGTTATTACTTAATTGCTCGAATAAACTCTCGTTCATCTCGTTACTCACAGGCAAATCGTTTCACGAGGCCCTTGACGTAATTTTCGTTACATCTACGATCAAGAAATTAATTGCTAACTTTGATTTTCTTACTCTTACAAAAATATCGTTTCACACAGCCATAGTATTGGGAACAAAGGTAAAACGCATCTGCAATCCTTTAATTGCGAGCAAGCAAGCAACGCATTAGTCGGTTTATGCGACTAAACGAAGCATTAGTAAATGCTATCCAGCATGTTTAATGAGTATAAATGGGCGGCAACGTTCGCACGTGAAACATATTATGTCAATTGGTCCCGAAACCGTGCAAGGCATGAAGTAATTATAGAATAATAATTATTAATTAGTCGTCCACCAGGGATCATCTAGCTTTAATGCGCTCCATGACCATGAACAATGTTACGTCCACAGAGCACGCGCGCTCGCTCGTCGCTTCCGCTCTTTGATGAATTTTCTACGGTAAAAGCGAACGGTGAATGCAGGAAGAGACAAAATGGAGGGCGGTCGAGATGAAAAGGACGACACCAATTACACCGGGAATGGATTGAATTTTACAACACGAGCCGCGTTTGTTTTACTCTGTTCGATATAAAGGGAAGAAAACAATTGCGGGTGGGAAACAATGAACTCTTCGCAGGATAAAATGCGAGAACAACGGAAGAAATGTAAGAAACCGAGGGCGATGATATTAATTCAGGCGTAAGCGCTTTCAACGTGGCAAGCTTAGCGACAATTTCATTTAACGATTATTACCACTACTCAGCCGCATATGTTCAGATACACCCACGTCATGCCGTAACATGCAACATGCTATTATACTCGTTGCAACATTTTCACCGTAATTTACCGGGTTCAGAAACATGCACACCGTCAGCTGAGGGTACATACGAGTTACAACTGTTTCGAGAATTGTCTCCTCGCTGCATTGTTATTTCAATTATCTTACGTTCCAAACGAGCACATATCTAGTAATACCTCTTAACGCGTTTTTCCTGAAATAATTTAAAAGCACGTTCCAAGTTAACTATTTAATCGGAGTTTGTAATTGATATTAGAAACTAGTAAATATTAAACATTTTCTTCAAATCCCTATCGTTTCGAGATAAATTCCATTGTCGCACAAACGGCTCTCCGAATCCCTATTGTTCCAACGAAGTGCGTGTTACGCTTCTGCCCCTTTTGGGAATTTAATTATACTAACATTCAATTACAACACGCACGATGCGCTCGTATGTTGACGTAAGCCATTTATTAAAATAATAGTTATCCACAATGCCTGAGTTTAGAGTCTCGTTATTAATCAGTTGATAAATCCTACAAACATATCTTCTATATGCAACACGTTTGAATTGATAGAAAACATTGTTTCTCGCAAAAGCAGTTTTTCGTAACAGTGGTGGGAGTCGTCTATCAAGGACATAAACCATTGGAATATTCGGACGTGATCGACTGAAGTGGCGATCGGTATGGAACGGATGTACTAGGATTTCAAAGCCAGCCCGATATTTATTGTCCTTCTATTTGCTAGGGTTGACCATGAATCAGTTCGGTGCGACGTTGTTGATCGTCGAGACGCTGTTTATTCAGACTGTCAACAGGCTAGGTAGGTACTGGTCTAATATCCGACATAGAGTCTGTGTGCCGTACGCGAACGTGAATCGGCTTACTTCCGCGTATATATTCCGCCTATTCAGGAATTCATTACGGTCGATTCTACGCTCACGGAGATTTACCGGATACGGAACCGCCTCGGAGGGCGAGCGAATATCAGGCATTTCGATTCAGGTTCCAGCTCGTCGAGAACGACCTGAATTCGCCTTCGACTCGCAGTCTGGACTGGCTGTGACTCCTCTCGGATAACGAGAAGCAAAATAAAGCTCCCTTTCATCGTTCCCGGCCCTCGATCAACGCTAGAAAAATCGCGATGCGCGAATTTCCCTACCGTAACGGCTCCTTTCGGTCTTATTTGTTTTCATCTCGTCTGCCGCGCGAAATAGGATCGCGACACGCGATGAAATTTCATTCACGACACAGCTCTAAACGTAGAGCTGGTTTACGCTGCGAATGGAACGTAATCATCGACTCTGCTTGCGAATAACTGAATAACAATCCGTTCTAGAAAAACAGAATCCGCGAATAAACGAGCGAAATCCTAAACTGCAAAAACTTCCGGAAAACAAATGGACATTATTTCTCGTCAAGGAGGCTCTTGAAGCAAATGAAAGGTCAAAGTTCCTCGTATCTCTGTCTCCAGTTCGACGAGGGAACGTTAAATCATTGGATTCGCTCTGATTCGGTAAACGACGCGACGTCCGTAAGTAGATTACGGAATCTACGAATAATGGCGCAAAAATGCTGACAGCATTGGATCGAAGGAAAGAGACGAAAGCGCAGACCAAAGCGGCGCGTCCTCGTAATTTGCGTAATCTTCATAATGCATGAGCGAGGCACAGGTACATACGATGAAATCGATTGCTCCTCGCGAACACAAATGCGTCGTAGCTTTTGTCTGAACACCAGAAATATTGATAATTTCATGTTTGAAAGTATGTATGTAACATGTACAAAATATAAGGGAGAAAGAGAAAGTGTGTGTGGGGGGGGGGCAGAGAGAGAGAGAGAGAGAGAGAGAGAGAAAATGAGAATTATCATAATCAAAGCTAACCACATAATTTAAAAGTTCGTCATATTTTGGCACGATTCAAAAGGATTTGCCGAGTTTCCCCATATCATAAGGAAATATTATTTCCGCGTATAAATATCGTATGGATATTAAGTTCGCTTGCAATGGTGTAATCTCCGATATTAACACATAGCTCCAAGCGGCAATATATTTGATTCTGTTTAACGCGTCGGTCCAAACGTGTATTACGATTAAGTAGGAGAAATTTACACGACCTCGCTTCAAGGCTTGCAATATCATAGGTAAATGCAAGATAACGAACTATACAACGCTATACGAACTAGTACGATAAATTCGCCAACTTCTGACCCGTCCAGGACGTAGCGTAACAAGGATTTACCGCAAGCTTAATTTCTTAAAACGTTGCTAATGAGACCGCTTGCAAGAGCTATGCCGTTTAAATATTAAAATATCCTACCGCGAGCAAAGGAAAGATTCGCCTGACTCATTGGATCCTGAAAGCAACGCACGGCATTTTTAACGTAATTTACAGTAGCTCGTGATTTTCATCGAAGGCTGTAAGATTGTAAAGGATGTTTCAGCTTTCGATTGGAAAAATATCTTCAGTTCCACCGATTAAACCATTCGCCGAAGCAGTTCGTATTTTCGCAATTATTTTCTAAAGTACAGACGCTGTTCCAGATTTCTAGCACAAGAAGTGTCAGGACAACCTTGTCGATGGGGGATTGAAACATTGCGCCAAACGTTAGCTAACAAATACGTAAATCCTATTTGCGTAACACCTCGTAAATCTGGCGTTAATTTCTCTGTGAAAATTGGCCGGCCGCCAGAATTGCAAAAAGTTCCGCCGTTCTCGGTATAAAGTCGTTTCCCAGCGAGGGACTGTCAAACACTGGAGCGATAGAACCACCCGCGACACGTCGGTTTCTTGATTTGCGATTCTTCCTTGCGAATAACACCGTTTCTCATCCTCACGAATCTCAACTCGTTTCGAAGAAGTATCCGTACCTGGTATCCCGAGATCGCGATACACGGCGCACAAGACCCGCATTCCACGCGTTCTCTCGTCCATTTTAGCCCTGAAAATGCACATCATTACGGAGTTTTACCAGGGCAAATACCGGAATTCCTTTCGTCTTCGTATTCCGTTGGACGCTCGTTAAATTGCTTGAACGTTGCATCCTACAAAACTATTTGTATTTACCTTCAGTTATGTAATGGCTAGATGTGAAGGAGGGAGGACTTTTTCTGCATCATGAAGAAATCAAATTATGAAAGACAATACATAGACAAGATTTATTCTTATAATCCAAATTTTGGAATAATTTCGATATCGTTCATAATATAATACATTATGGCAAGCTACAAGATGCGCAGGTCTGATGTTGCAATCTTGAGACTGTTGTTTCGCCATTTATTCTAAATTTATTAAATATATTTTCAGGAAGACATGTCCGTATCGCCTTGTAGTAATTCTGTTAGTGTCCTTTGAAACAGTGTTTTCCAAGATACCTGATCATTGCTCACGATCTAAGGAAGATTGGCGTAAACGTCGGAAAGACAGATCTAAACTGAAGAGGAGAGGGAGGAACAAGCTGGGTTCGTGAAAGAAAAATGTGCCAGCTGGAGACGGATAAAACAAGTTTACTTTAATCGTTGAACTTCGAGTAGAAAGATAAATCTTTTCCCAGCGTTGGTTTACGTCCTTGTTACATCGTTCAATAAAACCACGAACAGGGAATACACGATACAAAACGGAACACCTATTCTCCACAATGCGCTATAACACTTCGATGAGTTTTAAGAAGCTGCCGTATTTGGCTTCTGATAATCCGGTTTCCGTGTGAATCATCAAACTTTTAACTACACGAAGACCACTATAAAAAAGCTCCTCTGGATTTTCGTAAAAAGATTTTCGGAAGGAAATAAAAATTGATAGCCGTGCGAGTAGTAAACCTAAATTTCTCGACCGGAGCTTGCTCCAGTTCTGTCCAAAGTCCCTGGATAGGCAACGGAAACATAAATTAATTTGATGTACTTGAGATACATTCGGTATCGAGAGAATTGTTCGTTTTTAAAAATGGAATTAGAGCTATGGGAATTTTGCCGACAAGATGATTTATTTTATTTCCAGCGCGGAATAAAGTCCTTGTAATTTTAATTATCGGTCAGTTCCGAAGAAAGTGCTAAGATTTCCGAAAAGATAAAGAAAACGTTGAACAAATTAGAATGACAGGAATACCAGTTTTTCCGATACGAAGCTGTCTCCACGGTCGTCCCTTCGAAGCGTAAGACCACTAATGAAAAGCTGGACAAGTAAGAAAATCTTAGATGACTGCCGGCAACAAAGGACGCTAAAGTAGGTCTCTCCAGGGAGATACCCAATTCGTTCTTTCACTGGGGATTCATGCCCTCGCCAACTTCTGCGTACACCTACGACCTACGTAGTCGTGGAAGGATTCGAGGACAAAGTTCCGCGGAAGTTTCATGGAAGATGGCCGAATGCTACCAGGCAGAAAGGGGCAGGAAAACCGAAAGTTATTATCTGTTAGAAGCAGCAGGCCTTTCGATCGGTCCTTTCGGTTTCTCTTCTCAGCTAACGCGTTATTTATTCTACGAGACATAGAACGAAACGTGTACGTCAGGCAGAAGTTAGATTTAATTGCCAACAGAACCGTGCAAAATTCGTATCTACTGATAAATAAATTTATAATAGGGACGGCAGTTTCAACGGGCAGTTTCAGATTTCCCATGTGACGTTTCACGTGTCGCGGTCCTAAATACGGTTACAATAATTATTATTGCAACAGCTGGAATATATTTCGGTCTACGTGTTGAGCTTCGCGGACGGCCAAAGTGGAAAATTAATTAACCGCACGCGCGGATAATGAGGTCGACGTTATTTCAGATGTTTCGTCGAGTATGATGGCACTGGGAAACGGGAAAAATTCTGACGAGCCGAGCTCGACGCTGAGGCGACGCCGACGCCGACGATTCCTAACGGGCCGTTGACTCGCCTGTCACGAGTGTTCTACTCGTATATTTTTACGAACATACTACCACTTGATATTCCTCTAGAGCAAAGATTCTTTCGTTGCGTTTATTAGCACGCGAGGAGATTAATACGAACGCAACTACGATAAATTGTACATTGTTTTCAGCTATTATAATCGAGGATGATTAAAGCAGAATGAACCGGCATTCAGTCAACGATAACTCACAATGTGACACTTCGCGTAATATCGTTCCCTCGACGCAACGTTATTAGTGTCATAGCAACTAACGACGTCCATCAAATGGAAGAAACAACGGTACTCGCTAAAGGAGACAGACGAACGTCTTTCAACGTACAAAGCAGTAAATTGTTCTCGGGGTAAAAGCCGACGTCGCGAAAACCAGAACAATGAAATACCGCTCGTAGCATTGTTTCTCGGCGTTCCTAGGTCATTATCGTTCGCTCTTAACGGGCAAAATCTACCGTGAAAAATATCGAACAAACGAGAAACAATTTCCATGCAATGTCTCTGATTCATCTAAATTACTTAACGCATCTCTCCTCGAGTTACAGTGCTTGCTTGAAATCTGCACAGTCGACACAACAATTGCGTCCACTTGCCCGCTTTCTTTTCAATTCGCCTTCCCTTACAGGCCATTTAACTCGGCTTCCACTTAATGCCGGATACATCGTTGCTCGCGTCAATATCTCACAATCCAAGAAACTGTTTTATCGTTTAATGGATTTCTGTTGCTTTTTAAGGATCGATCGCTCGTCCTCGATAAATGTACCAGGATGGAAGAGTTGAATATTTTTTTGGAGAATCGGTGTATAGATTTCCCGCGTTACCCAGAAACCAAGTACCATTATTGGATTTTCTCGCTGGGCATAATGGTTTTAACTGCTCCTGAAAACGCTACGTTAGAACGAACATTTATGTCGTGATTTATTGGCTGACAATGTTAAGATATTCTTTCGTCTTTCGCTGTGTTATAATTTCTCGAAAGAACGTGCGGAATTTAATTCGTTTCAAAGTAAACTAGGTGACCGAGAAAACAGACAGTATTGTACACGGTCTTATCTTATATTCTTCAAAGTATGCATACATATAAAAGTAAACAAACGAGCAACATAGTGCTCTAAGCGCAACGTCAAGTCTAACCTAGAAGGAAAGTATTCCCTTCGGGAATAATCTAACGGAGATAACAATGCGGCAGAAACAGTAAATTACAGTGTTTAGATATCATACAGAAAATATTTCCCTCTCTCTTTCTTCTGAGTTTTTTACAACTTTACTTTAACAACTATGCTTATATGGATATTCAAAGCAATCGTCCACGAGTGAATCTTGATGATACAAAAGTTAATTAAATTTTCCATGATGAAACCAACTTCAAGAATCCCGTTTGGTAAGAGATAAAACCGCTGCAATACAGATTATACAGGATCCTGTAAAATGTTATTTCACGTTGGAAGATAGCGGTACGAAGAAAAAGATCGATGAAATATAATGTGATTATTCTCTGGTGGTAAGTTTCTCAAACATTTTAACGTTAATTATAATATTTTCTAGGGTCAAGAACCGAAACTTTAAACTTTGTCCCTGGATTAATCAAGAAAAATTTATCGAATGAAAAATTCCCATTGCTAAAAAGTAAGTTAGTTACGCTCTAAAATCAGCATTTATAACTTTTTAGGACGCTGTTGATTCATTGTCAACGAAGGTATTTTAAACATCAGGTTCATACACGCGCAAACTTTCGTTCAAATCAGTAATCATCCGATAAATATGGCGCATCAAATACTGTTCTGATTAATATTCCGTCAACCGTATTGAGCATTCATGTATTCATAACACCGCTATAGGTATATCGCATTTCCAATTACATCGGCAGATTTTCTCTTGCTTCATTTCGATTTGCATCTCATTGACTGGAGGTTCATTGTTAAGCTTAAAATAAAAGCAACTTGCACGTGAAACGTGTACGTAGGAAAGGAAGGATGGCTCGAATTAAGAAACATTCGTGGAGCGATATTCGAAGTATTCCGCGTTATTTCTTTTCAGCGTCATTTCATCCGACACAATTTCTATCAATATGTTGCAATCCAATTCCTCTCGATCCACGTTGTCTTGCGTAAATTTCGAACACAGTGAACACACCGACACATTATTTCCATTGCTTAAGTAAACTTTACACTTCAAATACGTATTTTGTCCCCGAATCGAGAATCCTCGTTGGCTTGTTGTCGTCACAAGGAATTGCTTCCTCCCGTAGAAATTTTTCTTCTTGTTAAACTAGATTCCGTACACATGTACGTCCAATGCGATTTCTTTTCCACGACAGGAAATTCATTGCACTCGATATTCTCGGTATCTCTTCCATCGACTGCTATCACGTTTCCTCGACAACGTATGAATTTATTCCCGCTACTTTTATTGCTCGTAAAAGGTGTCCCACATACATATTACGAAATAACTTGTATACACATGTACTTATGTCTTCAGTGAGACGCTTTCACACATAACATGTACGATTGTGATACGCGTTGACGTATGATGCAGACAAATGGGAAACATCGTGCGTTGTTGTTATGTCCGAGCTCGCCACTGCTAACTGTCTATGTGTGTTTGCAGAAGATCACGTTATCCGCCTTCTGATAACAGACCGCCGTTTCTTCTTTATTTAAATTTACACAACAGAAATTCAGCGGAGACGACGCGCGACGCGATTTGCTGACGTTTTGAAATAGGAACAGGCAAGAAACGATTCACACGTCAAGACCTGTGAACCGAACACACGACTCGCACTCTGTATCGTTATCTAGATCTGCTAGGTTTTTTAACGTGACGTCATAAACACGGAGAAGTAGGCGAAATGCTTGTAGAAAAGCAACGATGGCGTGTAATCCCGTAGATCTCACTGTCGCAGAGCGATGGTCGCTTCCCAAGCGAGTAAAATCACTAGAACGTAGGCACGCGAGAAAACAACCGGTAAACCAACAAGTACATAGATGGATAAGGAAAGATCGATAAGGATATGTATCCTGATCGAATAACATTATTCGGGACTGGTTGGTCGTACGAGTAGAAACGAAGGAAAAGGGACAGCTCGTCACGTTTTTAAACTTTTCTAAGCCAATGTTGATCCTTTTTGTTACGATCCACGCTTATTAATTTAAAGCGTCTGCTCCATGAGAGCATTAATACAATTAGCGTCAAGCTTCGCATGAACCGTGGTTGCCGGCAAATTCACGAACGCACAGCGTCCCTTGAATAATTAAAAAGAGAAACCACTTCCACCGTTTAAAATTATTCTGCAAAGACAACGTTCGTGTAATTGTTTTCGTAATTTCGTTGTCGTATACTTTCATACGTTAAAAAGCCGGTGACCTCTCTGGTAGTTTCATCGATTATTCAAAGGAGAAATAATCGTATAGTCGGTTTTACAGGCGTAGCGATAAAATAGAAAAGGAAAACCTACATTGTGCTCCATTTCTCGCGCATCAATCACTGGACGCCAATATTCCAAGTTGTTCCACTTTTCAAGAAATCCATTTAGAGATCATTACGTCTTAATAGCTGCACGCCAGCATCGTCGCCACTTAACGAGATTGCAACCAAGGAATCTCCTTCGTTGGTACTGTAACAATGTTGTTTATCTTCTGCTGGATAAAATAAATGTCCATCTGTAGAACTTCTTGCGCAGAATTCGTGGTCTAATATGTAGAGAAACGCGGGTCTTTCATTTCGGCTATCTCTGGCTACCACGTTACTCCCTATCGTCCAAGAAGCGAACCACTTGCCTTGCTGTCTTCACTTTTCAGACGTTTTCCCTGGCCTGTCGTAACGATATCAAAGTGGAACAATGAGGAGACAATGCGTGGAAGTCGGCTTGCTGACGTGCATTCCCGGGTTTACCGAATATCGAAATGTGTCCTGGCATCGATATTCGAAGAGTTGGCAGCTGCCGCTGCGACGAAAGTGACGGCGAGACGGGACGACAGGGGAAGAAAGAAGGGAGGAACGGAGAAAAAAAGAACCAAGTGTCAATCGATATCATTCCACCCGTTCCACGCTTAAGTCACGTCGATAAGGTCACCTACGAATCGTTCTTGCACTGTGGCTGTTCACCGTCCTCACCCTCACGCTTTGCTGACATAGCACTCGACGGCTGCTATTGGTAGGTTGTGCCTGGCTATTGCAATCTATTCGCTTCTCTCGTTTGTTTCCAGGGCTGGGTATTCTACCGTGAGTCTCGATTAATGCAATCGTTCGTTAACGAAGATCGTACACGGTTGTCGTTGAAAAGGATGATCGCAAGAATGACTGTCTAGATGGCGGAGAATGGAAAAAAATCTTTCAACAAAACGCTGTTTTTGTTCTAAATCGGATGATACTGGTTGACTATGTCTAAAAACTTCTCCACGAGACAATCGGGCATATAATAAAAGTGCGGCCGCGTTGTCGGACAATTGTTTCTTCCTTTCTAAAAAATTCTCTTTCACGTTGACGAACGAGGTCACAGGAATCCCCCGAGAGAATTTGACAACAATGACTCGTTTGCGTTGCATAATGGAAGGCAGTATCAGCAGGAGCTCGTTCATCCTCAGTTCCTTAATGCTGTGCGTAAAATGTTTCCAGTGTTTGTTAGTCATAGATAAACGAGTGCGACGCTGCATAGATTATCTCGGGCATACGACAGATCGGCTAGCGTTATCCGCAGCCGAAACGTCTTCGCAGCAGCAAGAACTTTCATGCACCGATTCAAATGGATTAAGCTCCACTAGGGCATGGAGTAAAGTTCGCGTGTAAATTTCATATGCTTTTAAACCATGCACATTCGTGGCAGGTAATCTATCGAGAACTTCGCGAACAATACGGTTCTACAGAAGTGCAAGATGAACGCGGATGGGACTAAAGTCCTGCAATTAGGATTAAAGTAAACCTTGGAGCATCCTACTCACAGTAACCTTGAAAGCCTTGACAACTTCGGAAACGGTCCTCTGTTTCTCGTTAAACGAAGCGCGTGGGCAAACTCAAGTTTTGATGTAGCTTGTAACGAGAACGCTCGACGCCATCGCTTCCACAATTTGATTCATTTCTAGCCTGGTTTATCGTCGAGCCAACACAGCCTCGGGGATGAACAGGACCTATTATCAAATTAGTTCATTCAACTTGTATGTACAATCAAATGGAATTTCAATTTGTATATCTGGAAGAGCAACACGATTAACGCGGTTCGTACAAAAATCCTTTGAGCAGGCAAGGTATTCGGTTTCGAACGTGTCAGTAAAAGTACATAAAGTGCTTCTTTTAGGCTGTGCATAAATCGTTGAGAAGGTTTAGCCGTAGGGCGCAGGTACGATCTGCAAGCCGGAGGCTATTGATAAAAGCGGTTGGTTTGTGCCCTGGTATTCAAATATCTTCTATCATGGCATTTGGTACTTGTTCTACGTAGCCAAAGGCTCATCTGCCGATCACGTTGTATCTCACTGACTTTTCCTCCGATTTCGCATGTAAACGCACAAGAATATCGCCATACTATACAGTATATATATATATATATATACGTTTCTCTTCGTGTTTATCGCTGTAACTGTATCATCACTATAACATATCGTCAACGATAGAGGTTTCGCCTTTGCTTGCTTTTTCTGAGGAAAGATGGGAAAGAGTATTTCGATTTAAATTGAAATTAATGGCGATACGAGAAGCAAAGGGATTGGCTATTTCTTTTCTGTCTGGTAATATTGGTTTGTCGAGGTCGGTTTCCTATTTCAGCTGATATAAACCAAGCCATTCGTTGCTACACGGCTAAGACAAAAGACGCGATGTAACATATTGCGTTGTAATACCACATTCAAGCGACGCAAATCGTTTCTCCGTTACGTAAAGAACCACTGGCTAACAAAGATTTCACATCGCGCGACGATGCTTCTACAAGGTAGAGCATAAATCTTCTTCACGCTCGCGTTATTTATCGCGACCCGTTAAGTAATGTTCGTTAAAAGCCTTGTCAGATTCAACATTGTCATTGTATCGCGACGCGCGCATAAGACCAAGGAATTACAAGAGAATGGAGTCGGTCGTTTCGAGGGATACCGTATAATCATATGTCTAAGGAGGGTCGATACGGAGAAATCGTACCAAATACGGCGCGTATCGGTCGGTACACACCGTCTCCAGGGAAAGCTAAGAGGAAGGAGAACTGGATAAGCATATAAGCATGGCCGTTAAGGTAATTAATAGTCAGGTTTGGCGAAGTTATCGCCTGGCGTTATATCCTGCGATCGAGTGAAGAGTAGGTTAGGCCATCGCGAATGTACCGTATTTATTAAACAAGATATGGTTTGTCCGAGCAAATATTGCGTCGTTTTGGTCGCATCGGGACCACGATTCTGGCAATTTTACACTGGTGGTGCCAATTTTTTTTACGACCCGTGTCGTTGCCGATCCACCGAGGGCGATTCGATTACGAAACTGTGAGAAACACACGAACGAAAGTAGTCACAATTGTCCTCGATAGACGTTTTATTGATTAATGCGTTTGCGCAATCACTTCGTATTGGCCTGTGTTACTTGTTGTCCCGTTTCATCGGTTTCAAACTCTGACGAGTTTCCTCCATTCGTAATCATTACAAGTTACAAAAAGCAGCGAAAGAACAATGGGAAAAAAGCGGAGTATTTTATACTCGAATTTTTTGCTCGTATTATTCGTAAAAGTGTATAGGATTTTCCAATAATATCGTTCTTGTTAACATTGGTTTTTCGCAATGATGAATAATATTTGAACGGCATTTACGCTCTAATAATCGTACAGAGAAACCAATGAAAATCAACGATTCGGTCAATGATGATCGAACGCAAAAACCGTTTATACAAAAAAATTCTAATCTCTCGATCAACATTTTTGTGCAAATTCCACGAATGAATAATCCTCTCTGTTAGCTGCATTATATTTAACATCTATAAAACGTTACGGTTTTTATTCGATAAACATTGTCACGAGAAATTTATAACAAAAATTACTCCGACTATAAGCCATAAAAATAAAAAATAGAATCCTGATGAATATTTTAGTCTAGCGTGATAAACGCATTAAATAGCACGGATTCACATATTAAACTGGTTATTTAAATATCGTTTCACGGTCGCTAAACGTAGCAAAGCAAGGTGCGACGAATTTTTAATAACATTCCGTATGCTTGGTTTCCATGAATTTTATGAAAATATCGAGCACAAAAGGATCGAAAGATATTCACATTTGCAAAGATAATTCTACTACGAAGAATAGGAAATCTGAATTGAGATTTGGATTTCCGAAGAAATCCAAGCAACGAAAGAATACCAAAAGGGTATTATAAAGATATTATACATAAAGGTATAAATTATCCCGCGGTGAAAGGCAGCGCAATGATTTTAATAAGAAATTCAAAAAATAGTAATACGCGTCAAAGAAATTAAAATAAGGTGTTAGAATAAAGTGGCCAAGGCAGAATCCTAGCGATAAGGAAAGCGACGCAGGAATTCTGGAGTATATCTTTGTTATAAATAAAATACAACGTTACAAGAAGTAGCAAAAGTAACATCAGATCGCAAGAACGTGTAACGTATCCATAAGAAAATATGCCAGAGACAGGTGTGGCACGATATACGTGAATTATACACGATCGGTGATGTAGTATGTATCGCGGTTAAAGAACATCCCAAGTTACTCGCGAGACATATCGAATTGGGTTGGGCTCATTTTCTACCAACGGGATCGTTATCGTTCTCCGCTGCTTGTTTCCTCCCTATTACAGAGCGCTAACTTTCAATGACAGTTGGCCGAAGTTGGAACGATCGCGCGGTGTCTGGTCGCGAAAGCGGGACTTTGCGATCCAAAGACGCTTGATAACGTTTGCATGGACAATGAAAGAGAGTCGGGAAGAAAACGTCAGCCAGAGATCAAAAGATTATCCTTCAAAAGCAGGCGAACAAATAAGTGGTACAAAGAAGCAAGAGGGAGAGGAGCGAGAGATAAACTTCATTCGTAAACAGCTTCAATTTAATTTCGTGGCGCCCGTCTTGAATGCGAAACTAGGGACGATAGGTGGGCAAGTATCTCTCATATTTTTCTATTCAAAAGGCCTTACACGTCGGTATATACGGTATATAATACCGTAGACGTATCCTGCGACACGGTACGTTCACCATTCAGCTAGCATCAATCAAAATCGTTCTGTCGAGAAGAAAAAAACGTGACAAATAAACAAAATGTTCGTTGCTACGGGGCTAGATCATTTAGCTGTCTCGACAAAATTTATGTTTGGATTTTCGTTTTGTTACCTTCTATAATATCGAAAGTCCGCGAAAGTCTCCAACTGCTTTCGGTCTTTTCTGATCTCAGCTTCTTAACATAACTTACCAATCTTTTTAGGACGGTAAGCTTGATATATTTATATCAGGTTGGTGGTGAATTTCACTTAGCTCAATGTTTGATGGTTTGTTAGGACTTTCCGTGAAATTGATTCACATTCCTTGTTTTTCGTTCCCCGAAACGTTAAATTCCACTTCATTTCGTCTATCCAGGCCGCCCCATCTGCTTAGTGGCAAGTCCAAAACCTTGGTTTTACTGCCGAACAAATATAGTCGAGCGACCTCGCAGCAATTTAATAAACGACGCTCCACTTTTTCCCTGTATCGATATCACGATAGCCAAGCAACCGTGAATTTCATGCATTACTTCCATCAAACTGTTATTTCATAGAAAACCTATAAAACATAACGACAGTTAATCTACGTACTGAAAATTTATAACCAAGCAACGTGTTCGAATTTCCAATTCTCCGAGCTAATCTTCGAATAGAAGCTCGTACGAGAACGTAAAATTAGTTAGAAAATTTCCATCACGTACAAAGATATGTAAAAAGAAGAGAAAAATTTAATCGCGTCAATACGTTGATACTTTCGGCCTGTTTTACAAAATTCTCCCCTTTTGTGCATACGAATATATTATAATTCAGCAGCGAGTTAGCGTAATGCTTTCTCGAAAACGAATTCTTCGTTTCCATATATCAATACGTTTTACTGACCCGTCTTCAATAGCTGTAACGACGAAATGGAAAATTTTTCATTTAGATTACCCGGACACTATCCTGTTCTCACCTTTTTCACCCATCTGTATCTAACCCCACTTTCGGATATTACTTCTGCGATTGACACGCTTTAGCTTTATCAAGAACGCATCGTAACGTCAGGACGTTGTAAAAAATGAATCGGGAAATTCTCTGTCTCGTGAAATCTAGTTCCACCCCTCTCTCGACGTATCTCCATCTTTTCTCTGCCCTTGCAGATCTCATACGAACGTATTACGAATCCCAAGTGACTCGAGACCAGCTACAGGTTTAATATTTTTCCACCTTTCTCCTTCGCCGCGAAAAAACGTAACGAATCAGTTCTATCGTCCATGATTATAATCTATGCTGTTCAACGTTTCTTACGATAAGCATATTTCAGAGTGTCCGCTGAATCTGTAGTTATATCTAGCAGCGTGAAGTTATACAGAGGGGATATGGAAACTCGTCTTTCCATATTTT
Source organism: Bombus terrestris (assembly GCF_910591885.1). Taxonomy (NCBI): domain Eukaryota; kingdom Metazoa; phylum Arthropoda; class Insecta; order Hymenoptera; family Apidae; genus Bombus; species Bombus terrestris. The sequence goes on from NC_063277.1 coordinate 14,366,238, forward strand.
CTGGAAATACGCTAGGCACGAGTACGTGGTCGTAATATTAGATAAAAGCTCGCAAAATTGCATTTTCGGTCGCCCTTGTTCTGGGCTACCTGCCACAGTAAATCGGATTTTCGGATTTGCTAGATACAAGCACTCAAAGGGTTCAGTCAAATCATACTCAGACTGGAAAAAGCTGGCCATGCCAGTTACTGAATTTTCAATGCAAATTTTTTCGCAAGTTTGTATGTCCATATAAATAGTGTATAATTAATAAATTTACAGTACGACTTACAATGTAATAAGTTTTTTTTTTTTTAGCAATTCTATCGACATTAAAGACCAAAAAGACAACAAATTTTCGCGTTTATTTCAGTGATAACATACATGTAGAATTAATTTCAAATCTGAACAAATCAAGGGTTCGCCTTCAACCTTCAAAATTCTCCGTTTCTTAAAATGTTGCGCGATTCTCCCCCTTGTTTTCGGCATGAATACATAAATGTAATTTAATGAATTCATAAGATTTCTTTCAGAACTTTCCATGTTATAAAGTTACCTCTTTTTATCGTTTCGTCAAAAGTAAAGATTTCGCTGTATAAAATAATTTAACCAGTTCCGGGAAAATACGCAGCAATCTCGTAAAGCGTAATCTTTCATCGTCAGGAATTCCGGAAACTTTTTCACCGACGTATAAAATTTTTATATGTCCTACGCCGCTGGTATTTCCCATTAATATTTTGCGATTGCATAATTTGCGATCTGCCACGGATAATTCCTTACGTTGAAAGGAACTAGCATTTTCTCATTGACTTTTTACTTTCCTGCGTAACCACCAGTCACGATTGTTGACATTCCGCTGGGTTCAAATTTAAATTTTTTCCGCGGAATATAAATTCGACGGGAATATTTTAGATCGAACGTCACGAGATACGTGCTAGTTCCAGTAAAAAATTATGTATGCTATCCTTTTTATTGACAAAATGTAGAATATAGACACAAGTTTCGTGTTGACTTAACCTTTAAGTAATTCGATATTTCCTTCTTTCTTTTTCTCTTATTTTACTTCGCAATAAAACCTAAGCACAATTATAAACAAAATTTTTGTAACTTAGTACCGTAGATATCATTGGAATTTTTCTCTCGTTTTATTAAAATAAATTCATATTCAGAGACATTTATTTCGATGAACGTTGTACATAAATATTATAATATTCGCGAATGATTCGCACTTTTGTGTGTTATACGATAACGATTGCTTTGTTCCCTCGAGAAGGCACCTTTTACAGCGAGTTACCAAAACACGTAAAATTGCGTCACAAACTACCTTCAAGAAGAGTAGTTCATTCGAAATTTTAGAGCTACATTAAAATTATGTGTTCAAAGTAACGAGAACGTCCCATAAGGGTTGAAGCAATTACCTTGTTAGGATTATTTATGAAACGGTAGTCAGAGGAAGTAGAAGAGAGACACGTTTGCAGGAAATAATTCGTTAAGAAGCAAAGGCGGTCGTACGCGAGGCATGGAAATACGACGGCAGTCCGTTTATTCGTGGTATTTCAATCCGTGAGGTGCAGAAGCGTACAACGCTGTGCAACCACTGAGTGATCAGCAAAACGAGATGAAGGCGGTCGATTCATAATGTAGTCGGTTCCTATGAAAATAGTATGCGCGTATTTCCTAGTTTTACAGAGTACGAAAGTGCTTCTGTGTCCATTTCATTGCAAGGCTGAAAAGCAGATAGGAAGCTGCACTCTCGAGTTCATTTCCGTTCCACTCTTGGCCTCGTACTGTCGCATCAAAAAACATCATAAAGTTGGTATACCCGTTTCAGCTGGCAACCCCCTCCATCGACTCCAGGTCGACCTTTCTAACACCACCGGCTACCCTCGTTACCATCTCTTTCGGTAAACCTTCATTTCTATCTCTTTACCTACTCTATAACTGCAACCGCAATGCTTTAACGTGTATGCCTAAACAGCTGTTGATGAGATGGCAGAGGATGCTTGCAAGCTAGAGATTTTCAATGCGACCGTCGATATATTTCCTTTAATTTTACACGCCAATTATTCGGAAAATTTTACATTTTTATCGAAGCAGTGAAACAAGATTCCATTCGACCTTCTCTTTCGTATTGTATCGAATATTTTATTATACCGAAAGCTCTACTGTAAAAAATATCCTTCTCTCGCGTGACAGTTAATTCAGGCGTCCCGTACGTTCGTTTCTTTTAGCGTTACTTTTCGAATGACGTCACCATTCGTGGAATACGATATCGTTCGTGGAATTTTCGTGAAATTCCATGGCCGCTGTTCTCGTTGAATGGTTGTTGGGGATATTTCGACTCTCTTCGGCAGAGGCCGAGCTTCCCTTTCATTAAACTTATTTGAAACCTCCCGAGGCGAACGTATGTATGCACGTACTTTCAGAGGATACGAGCCACGACCGCGATGCGATACACAGAATTTGAATTCAATTTTGCAGCATACCTCTACTTAACCAAGTCAACGGAATTACACCACGAAACGAAAGCTCTTCCTCATACGAATTGCAACTTAGTCAGAATTTTTCAATATTCATCCACTAACCATCGATATTTCCAATTTAATTTAATTAATAAAATAATACATATTTATGATACCCGAATGGATTTATCTTTTGGAATGGTCGACGTCGAAATTCTTAAGCTTATCCCATCCTTTCTCTTTTTTTTTTCAATTAGAGACAACACTTTGATATTAAATTCTATTCTTTAAAAAATGCATGCATATAATGTGGTTGTCCACGTATTCAGCAATGCTACGACTCTTTGCGTAGAACGCAACCCCTTTCTGGCTTTCATATAACTCCAATCATCGTCCTTTGATGCCCATATCTCCGCGCCATTCAAAAGCATGCGGATCACGGCGAGAACATGCACGAATTTCAAATTCAATAGAGTGACCTCGATTCCATTAAATTCACTGATCGCGGGACATTGGCACCTTGTGACCTGTTTCCATTTTTCCAGTGTGGCTCATGTATCAAGTTATTAATGACAGACAGGTGTTATTGTGTTTGGTGTTGACTTTTCAGTTTCAGCTAACATCCTTTCGCGTCAGATAAAAAAAAGGTTCTCCTGTTAAAAGAAAACATCACATAATAGTAACACTTTGTATGCGGAGTGCTGAGTTAAAAATTCACAAGTTTAAAGAAATAATTTATTTTGCCTGAAAAATGTATACGTAATATTTCGAGTAAGTAAATAAATTGATCTTGACAAGCGAGGTTAATATCGGCTAACAAACGATGCGAAATCTGATTTATTTCTATCTCACTTCCTATCTTCTTTGTTTCTTTAGAATACTGTCAACAAAGCGTTGAGAATATTCTATCTGGAAGCGAAGGTAATTTAAAATAGAATGTTTCCGATATTCCTGATTATCGATGCAGACTTTCGAACCGCGAATGTAAAGAATCGAACACGATGCCGCAATGTACCGCGCCGGTTCCGAGAGGTTTCCTTGCGTTCGCGTTTTGAAAATTCAGTAATAACTTTGTAAGGTACTATGTAATTGCGATACCTGGTCGCGCGGGTCGTAAAATGTAAATGCGATGCAAATCCCGTGCGATATGGTAATTCGGGAAACATTTAAAAATAGCGGGAATACTTATTATAAACTCGATTCTTTTTCAGTCGATACGTTCGTTTTTCTTCCTTTAGAGAGTCTGAGACTGCACAGACTGAATATGATATTTCATAATATTTCGCAAATTATTCGCCGACGTAAATCGTTAGGACGAATATGAAAATGCATTTGAAACGAAACAAAGGTATTTCGACAGTGAACAAAAATATTGGCGAAATAATATCAATAAATCTTCATAGCTGTATGGTAAAATCGAGCGAGCGAGCGAATTTATGAAATTTTCGAAGAATTTTCAGGTCATTTGACAAAGTTTTGATGGCGCGGATTGTAGAAAGGTATAAAAGGCAAATGTTTTATGCTCATTTTCAATATAACACAATCCATTTCAGCGCATTCTGCGTTTATGAAAGTAATAGAACAGACGAGGCAGTAAAAACATCGAAATATGAAACTTAAACTACAGTTTTGCTTTCAAACAGTGATGAAAAATCGATCAGATGATATTCAAACTTCGGGGTGTAAATTAAATTCCGATAAAATACTTAACAATCATGCTAACGACTACTTTCCAGATTTTCTCCTTTCCGAGGAGAGTAGCCGAGAGATAGCTAACAATTGAATTTCCTTCGCATTGAGTGGGTTTCAGGGGACGTCGAACGACCGAAAGCAAAATTTCGTAGGTTTTCTTTACCATCTTTTTCGGGTTCGCTGATATTTTGAGCACGTAGCCGGCACTGGGGCTAGTTACGTGGATCAGCGATTTTTCCAAAATCGCATTATCCCTGGTTGTCAGTTCATCGCGCATTCATTCAAGATGATTCACGATTTCGAAACAGAACCTGGTTCGACGATAAAATGCGCTCATTTAAAACTGTATCACATTATTGCAAACTGTTAACGTACAAATTACCGTAGGTTCCAGATAAGCATCGGTGTATCATATTGTAGTATCGTGGGCAAAAGGCCCAAGATATCGGCCGAACCGTATACAAAGTGGCGAGAGCCGTGGCGCCGTCGAGTACATCAATGTGTCGTCGGTCCTTTCAAGTGGACAGTTTTGTGGAAAGAGCCTGCGTGACCCTGGCCACGGGGTTTCGGGACACGTGTTCGATGGAACGAGAAAAGACAAAGAGACGCTAAGGGTAGAGTTAGTTGAGACGCCAGCGAGAACGAATGCAAAAGGCGTGCAGTATGAGTTGAGAAGCGAGTGCAGATGCCGAAGACGAGAGTTGTAGAGTTGCTAGCGTTGTAGAGAGATCGAGTTGTTAGTTATAGAGTTGCGAGAGTGATTTGAACGGAATAAGACTTTTGTGTTTTAGTTCAAGTTAAACATTTATCGTTCTCTGTCCAATTAATCTTTGTTATTTTTATTTATCTTAATAAATAGTATTAGGAGAATTTTACAAATCTAAATTATCCTAATCCTATCCCTTTTTCGATACTACAATATTATCTTTCATTTACAAAATGGAACGTCATGTCGTGACTACGTTTGCTGGAAACTAGACCCAATGCGTTGAAAGTTGAAAGTAGCGTAGTACATATAATCTTCTCTACTCGTTAATGTTTGCTAAATATTATCGTAAATAGTTCAGAGACGTAATTCTAAGATACTGCGATTTACTTCCATTTTGTCTAATACCTTGTTTCTCCTTATCTCTTCTTCTTTATCTTCTCCTGGAGCAAATTCAAGAAAATAAGTTGCTTAATTTCGCGGCCAACGAATCTGACGACAATCAAGAAACTAGAATAAATGTTTATAGGATAAATGTCTTTACGCGCTAAAAGAACGTAACAACGAGCAGGATATTCGGAACGTTGAATAGGAAAATTCATAGGCTTCACGGTACGCTTTAATAGCCATTATATACACAGTGGTTGGCCAAGACTCGTAAGAGCAGTCATTCTTTCAGATATAACTTAATTTTACCGCAACAGTTTATTCGCATTTTATTATTTCTTAAGATGCAGTTTTATTTTGTGGTATTCGCGCCAGTCCGTAGTTCCTACTATGTCCCTTCACGATATATATTCCTTTTACGAGAGACGTAATTTCATTATTAACGGTGGCCCTTTTAGATCCTCCTTTCAAAGGCTTCTTCTCCATTATGCTGTACCAAGCTACCAGTTCTTCTGAACTTCACGTCACCAGCGCCATTTTTTCTGGACGAATACACCAAATGAATTTCTTAGATGTGCTTTTCTCCGTCTTTTCGAAATTAATTACAGTAAAACCTGTTAGTGTTATATATCGTTCTTGAATATCGAATATACTATCGTTGTCATCTACTAAGGTAAAAGACCAGCTAAAACGATGAACCTGGGACTGTGAATAAATGACGAGCGCTGGTGACAAATATTTGTTCATCGCTATTTTATTAAATTCTATCCGATGAGTCTTCTATATTCTCTGTTACTGTTTTGAAATTCTTCTATTGCTACTCGAATATTTTGTTATGTCATTTAAAAACTCTCGTATGTTAATCTCTGTGATTATATTGAAATTCAGCTAAACCCTATTCTATTAAGAACTTGTCGATACAATTTTGAATATCGGCTTGAGATTCTATTCGAAAATTCTATGCTGAGGACTTTTAAGACTTCCTCCCTCTCGATCCCGTTTCTAATTCTATTCTGGGTGACTCTGGAACGGGAATAGAGGTACTCTGTTACAAGAGTGGACGACAGTTCGGTGAACCCTGTGAAAAGTTTCAGGAACAGTTAGGCGATCGGTCATGGTGGCATGACTTCTAGAAACTATGACGTTTAAGACAGTGTATTTGTTACTGAAGGATGGAGAAGGTGAAAATACTATGATATATCTACGCTCTCCCAAATTCAGCGAATAATTATTATATCACGTAATAAACGCAATGATAACAAATCTGTACGATAGAAAGCGAAGTTATCCAGTATACATTCGCGTTTCTATTCTTAACTTTATCGAACTATTGTTGAATCGGAGAATTATAAAATTTAATCAACTAGTTCATTCGATGATTGGACGAAACGTTCGAACTTCTAATGGACTCAATAAATTTGGAACTGGCGATTTGAAACGCGACCAAATTCCATTACGGATCGAGGATCGCGTTGGTGTGGTTACACACATGGAAACGCAGTTAGTTGCATATAAGCAATTCAGGATGGTGGATGTTAGACATCTCCCGAGGTCTCCATTAGCATACATCCGTGACACCGGTGCTCACCCCTGACTTCCCACACCTCCCTACGACCCTAAGGGGGTTAAATTAACCCTCTCTCAACTAGCGTCTAGCGGAGTTACGCTTGTCCTTGTTCAACTGAGACTGCACGCCGTAGCTACTTGCTTTGGAAATCCTGGTTCGTCACGATCACGTAACTACACATCAACCCTGTCAAACCGATTCAAAATGACTGAAAACTGATCCGTGGGTTTGATGTATAGACTAAGGCGTTGTTGTACATTCGTACACTGTGTAGAAACTTGATTCTCTATTCCACCAAGGTTAACCGTGCTGCGACGGATACCATGAAATATTTAGACGTAATCGATCTACTTGCTTAGCGTGCCAGTTATAATTAACTGGAAATCGAAGACCCAAATTTTCCCACGTTAAATTTCAGAAGATCGTTTAAGTATTGCGCCTTCTATGATTAAGGGAGAACGCTATATGGTATTTTGATATTCATTTTTTATCAAAAAAGCTGCTCTAAACTGACCCGCTATCGTCGGCCACATTCACGTAACGCTATATCGAAAGGTTTAAAACGTTTCAAACTGTTAGGAACATAAAGTAAATTATTATCGCGTTCAGCATATAACGATTGATAGCCTGGATAATAGATTTGCTTAAATGGGCTGCCGCTCGCGAAACGTCGAGCTAACTTCAACTCACTGAATTACGGCTCGTTATTTCACCGTGTTCGACGTCCGTCTTTCGTACATTATTAATTGGTAGGAAGCGGTAGTTCTTGATCTAATTCGTAAAAAGGTAACGCGAAGTGACGAGTATGTTGACCACCATAAAAAACTGGATCACGTATTTCTTTATACCGGGGAATAGATATCATGGTCAAAGTAAAGCAATGAAATCGCTCGGCGTTCACCTCCGCCCACCATGTCCAGAGATACTCTGGACATCGGATAACCGATACTCAGGACATCGGATAACCGATACTCAGGACATCGGATAACCGATACTCTGGACATCGTAATCACCGTTGAAAGAAACAGGGGTTTCATAGCCGGCAGCATAATCGATATAATGACTAATGTATAGCATCGTCCAGTGAAAACTAAAATGTACGGCAAAGTGGGTGAAGAGGTTGAAGAGCGAATCAAGATCGGTACTGGGGAACGAACCCAAGCTCGCAGAGCGTGAAGTAAATGAGAGAAGAAGTACAGGAGAATGAGGTACAGGAGGAAACGAGGGGAAGAGAGGCGAACGCCACTGGAAAGGGAAAGAGAAACGATCCGAAGCGAGAGAGCGCGAGAATCGGAACGAGAATCTCGGCGTCGTCACCGTTTTCGCCCTTTACCTATACGCTGGCAGCCGGTAATGGAATTGCAAATCCAACGACATTACATGCCTCTTGGCAACTTGTGATTTCGCGCCCAGTTCTACGCCAGCACACGCCCCGTTACGTCTCCTCTCCACCTACCCTTTACCTTCTATCCCTCTCTCTCTCTCTCTCTCTCTCTCTTTCAATCTTCCTCTTTCTCGCTTTCTGTCGCCGAAACTGCTTTACTCTAGCCTCTCGTCGCGACGCTCTTGTTTTATCCCTCCACACAAATCACAAGGACTCGAATTAACTACTTCGGGAACGTTCGCGTGAATGTGACGCGATGACGAAGGTTGGTGAAAGAGCGTTCGAAACGTTTGCCACTCTGGCTCTTTCGACCGGCAGAGAAGCGACGTTCCAGCTAGCCGAGTGGTCTTTAGTCATGGACTTTTGGTAGCCAAGCACTCCGAGAATCTCAGGAATTGGCTAGGGTTACGTGAGCGCCGGCTAAACCGCCACCTAGGTGTCAACAAAGTTTCAGCGTTGTGCATTTGCTAGCTCTTGGTCGGTTTAGCGGGTTACCGTGAGATCGTTTCCTGTTGCTCCTTCGCTAATTCGAACGGTTGTTGTTGGAACTTCCTATCGATCTTGACACGCTGTTCACAGCACGCGTTCTCCTCTTAGGTCCAAAGTTATTTCAAACACTCCTTCGTTTTCCAAGTAACTCGGCTACATTTGTCTTCCATCTCACATTTCTTAAATAATTTAAACGATTCAAGTAATACGGACGATGATGTAAAAAAAAATGCAAATGGACTGTGTGACAGGCTGAAAATCAAGAAGAAAGTGCCGAGTCTTAATATGGCTTTAGGTTAAATTGAAATATCTCACGAATACGAATTCCTCTGGGTGGAAGGCGAGCCCGAGCGTTACGTGCCGCTTCCTGCTGTTGTCCCCGTTATCCTGGTCGTGAGTTGTGACGCGCTCTTCGTTCTTGCTGACACGAAATTAATTTTCCAAGGACAATCTCGCGAGACAACGCGTAGAAACTATTTGCGCGAGCAACGCTGACCCATGTTCCGCGAAAATTCACCATCAATTTTCAATCGTTGTAAATTGTTGTCAAAATTATTGCCATCCCAACATCACGAAGGTACAATATGAGACATATATCAATCTAACAGATACAATGTTACGATAGAACAGTATCTACGACGCGATTTTGGATGAAATTTAAATCATGTAAAGGAAGGAGGATGTAAATCTTACTGTACATGGACGACAGTTGAAACAAGATATATAGTAACCCTATTAATCTATATGCCACATATTATACATGTGCTTTATGCGTATATACTACACTGTATATTCGTTGCTCCCTGATATTGATAGACTCTTTTGCAGAGATACTCGTAAGTAATTTATTTTTTCGGAAACGAAGAAAGCAATGAAGGGGAACGAAGGAAGACGTACTTTTTCTTTTCAATTTCAAGTTCGATGTCCTCCGGATCGTGATGCTACTCGTCGATTGATATTCTCGTCTGTTCATACGTTCAAGTAGCGTTAAACGTTATCGTAACTGAATCAAAAGATACAGTTTCAATGTACCAACAAATGAGTATGCCATTCGTTATGAAAACTCCCAAGATTCCATTGAACATGATGGAAACTCAAGTTCTGAAACCGCAGCTTTAACTCATGACCGTGGAGACGAATTCGATGACCCCTAGGAAGCTTCAGGGGTTGACCCCTCTTTTGAACTTTGAAAAGGTGAAAAGGGTCGTCAAGCGAGAGACTGTAATCCCAGAATCGACAGTGACACGAGACGAGCTCTTTTTATTCTCTTTCCCGTTTCTCTTCTGCCACTTGAAATGTACTCACATTTAACTACCCTACCTTTTCATTTTCTTTTCACTTTGAAAGGCCCACCGTGCATTACAATATTTTACTTCTGTAACTTTTTCTCTTATACCTTCGCCGGATTGAAAGAGGAAGAGGTAACTAGAATGAAGGATCCTTATGCGACTTTAAAACGTCTTTGAAATCCATTTCGGGAATGACAGCATCGATTTTGCATACACTTTCTACCGCTTGTGTCTGCGCGGGCTCGATGTTTCGCTTGTCGCAGCATTTTGTTGCGCTTCAAGTATGGGTACTTCAAGTGCACGACGAACATTCAACTTAGCCGAATATTGGTGGAATAATTAAGAATTATTATGTGTAAAAAGACACGCGTGTATACCGCGATATGATGGAATACAAAATCGTTACAAAATCTTTCTACAAAATGTTCTCCTTTCTCGCAGAATTTCGATTCCTTTCTGAATGTATGGTCGACCCGTTATAAAGGCCGAACAAAAATGAACCGACTTAACGCGATATCGAGAGATTCTTGATCAAGGTAATCTTCTTGATAATATTAAGCATATTTTGAAACAATTAACGAAGCTTAAGCCAGCAATGATTTGGTTCACAGGAATGGGAATGGGAAATTGTTAATGGGTAGATGAATGAGGGACAAGCTATTGCAAACTGTACAATTTTGAAGAGTTCCAATCGATGCTAACGAAACGATTTCTTCGTCATTTTGCTGTGTCCGGTTCTAGCTGTTTAAGGGAGAAAGCGTTATACACTCACACCCAACCAGCAATCGACTCGACCTCGATCGATTTCCTTAATTAAATCGTTTTGCACTCGAATTACGAGATCACTTCGCAGCGAAATAGATTCCGATAGAAGAAGGCGATTAAAGGCTTTTACGATCGCTATTAAACACAGCGTCTGCCAACTCGCGGTACGTCTCTTCGTTTCCGATTTGCTTCTTCTTATTCTGCTCCCTGACTCGACGCCTTTTGCGAGCCATTGCTTATCAGGAGCGAAAATTGTGAACGCGATTTGTTAGTTCCAAGGTCGGTCGCTCGTTTACAATGTACGCTATTCCATTCCAAGAATTTGATATCATTTTTCAGTACGCCATTCTTTAAATACGGGAATGTGTGATGTCATACGTTTCGCTATAGACGCCGAGGAGACGATATTAAACGAATCCGACGGGACGATACAAACCCACAATGTCAGAATATGTTCATTCAAGCGCGTTTATCTTGTTCTGTTCACACTCGTATCACATTTTGGGTATCAATTTATTAATCCAATAATTTCGACGAAACAAAATGTCGATGTCTATCGCTGTATCGCTATTTATCGCGATTTAACGCGCACGGTGTTTGTTTCCATGACTTTCTCGTTACGCTACCGATGTATGTTTTATGTCTGCCATTTCAGTCGCTGATATTTTTGAAATTTTCGTATCGTACTTTATAGCATTGTGCAAATGCATGCATGAGATTGTTTATTTTTACAACCGATGTTACGAGACAATAGCCTTTTCACACAGCTACCGATAGGGTCAACTCTAATTCATAAGCGATAACTCCGTTCAATTTGTTCGATCGGACACAAATAAGACCAAGTTCTCTGATATTTAATACGACCAATCAACTAGAAAGATATTAAACAAATATCGGTTAAGCTGTAAAATACGACCATTGCATGATACGACGCCGTGTAGTCGAATTTCACGCGTTTCTATTGTTTTGTTTTGCCGCGATCGATGATCAATGAGCAAAATTCATGTTGCGGTAACGAACGTGCAAAGTGAGATTAAGGAGAACGCGCGAGTGTTCGTCGAAAATTGGGGTTATATATGTACGTAGTTAGCGGACAAATCATTTGAAACATATTTATAGCGACAGATATAGATAGGGAGAGTAACGAGTGCTTCGAGCTTACATCGCTAGTCCCCTCACGGCTATTGACGTCTACGCCCTATTTCGGATATGAATCTCTCCGCGATGGATATCAATGCTTTCGCGCTTCCTTTTACGTATACCAACGATATCGTCCATGTCGACGATATTCTCTTCCTTGCCTTGTCACCCTCTTGGGCCGAGAAAATTTTATATATTCCACCGTTTCCACTCCACGAAGCAATAGGATCGATATGGACTCTCTTTCTCTGTTTCTCTGTTTAGTCGCGTTGGATGGAGTTTTACTACTCGAGAGAGCATCCTCCCTCTGCCCTCTTTTCCACCGTGCACCGGCATTCTCTCTTTTCCTTCTGCATTCTCCCTTTTCCTCTCTGGTCGTTTCTCTCGACCTCCAGGCTCGGGCTCGTCACACGAGTCCACTCGAAACGAAATTACTCGATGCAACGAAGGCCGATGTACGTGTGCGAGTTCCTGGCACGAGAGGGCCAATTGGATGCGCGGCTATCGAAACATCAAACAAAACTTTTCTCCGTGCAAAGCCAATCTGCCGGCAGGCCATCGCGCCATTTACTACGTCGCACTTACCAATCGAGACGGCGAGCCTCGATTTCGAATCCGTGGATCGCTAATCGCTTACCGCTTCGTAATTTAAACCGTGCTCCAGTTTTCTGGTTGCCTTTCGCAAATATACGATGCCGGATCGACACCTGCACCGGCTCCACCACCCTTGCCGACCTCTCTGCACAACCTGCCGCTCGCGTTTCCTCGGCATTGCTCGGTTGCTGCGAACCAATCGGCATCGATTATCGATGAGAAAAAAAACCTGATGACGATTATCGACGCTGCGAATGGTCATATTCTGCCATGGGAATAAGCGCCGGCCATTGTCTGTCAATCAATCATTGAAGGATACTTTCGCTGCTGATAGTGACACGTTTCAGTATCTCTGTTTTCAGTAGATCATTTGCTTTGCCAGCGTTACTCGTATAATTAGTCATTGTACCTGCATAATGTTCGGCGCTCCTGTGAGTCTCGTATCAGCCAGTTACGCGATATTTTTCGAGAAATCCTTGTATCCATATTGTGACGCCCCAGTTGGCACTTGGCCTGTGTTTTTCTCTCGAGAATTAATGTTATTTATCGATTTATTTGGATAACGCAATCAAACATCGACGTCGAAGGTCTATTTGGAATAGACGGATAAATGATTTTTCCAACTATCTTTTATCCGATTAAATCGTAAATCCCACGTCCTTGAAGTCTCGCTCGAACTTAATGCTATTTACTATTCACGATCCGATAAAATTCGTCCCTATATTTTTATCGATCTTCGTTTTAATTACCCCTGTTCGAATTACACTTTTTACGGTACTGCGATCAACTGGGGTTCAATAGCAACCCGTTATCGCGTACCTCTCATAAACATACAGCGTTTAAAACTGTATCGTATCCATGGCTTTACTATCGATTGAGATACGTATCCTCTCTTATAGGCGATTATCGATCGAAATATCGTCGTAAACGACGCTTCTCTCGCATCAACGCGAATCGTTGAAAAAATGCTAACTTAGCAAAGACCGAATTAGTGAGTAAATTAGCGAAAAATATATCGCGGATAGAAATATTTCTTGAGCAAATGTCAATATCGTAGACTAGAAATCTCTATCTGTTTAATTAGCCTGCGTATTAATTCGATTTCTTCCAATGCATTCTCTGTATTGGTAGTATTTTTTTAATCAACTGATTATTTAATTATCTACAGTTGAACGAATCCGTCGGTTAACCTGCCAACGCAGAAAATGCATATTTGTTTGGAAACGTTTTAATACAATATTCATCGTGTTAATTTCGTACTTTATCGCATCAGACTCTAATGTAATCGACAACCTTGGAAATTTAATAATAAGGTTTAAATGCATCGTGACCGCGCTCCCTTCATTTTGATGATTTAATTATCTACGGTATCGGGCTAACATTCGCACAAGTTAATTGTGTCTCAGCGAGTTTCACGCAAAAGTATTATAATAAATGGCCAGTGTGAAAATACGAAGCCGGATCCCCGAAAATGAATTACCGCTTGCAGTCTAGTTAATGTATTAATAAGTCTATTAGCGATGCCACATCGCGTTTAACGCGCATCCATGCTGCTGCCCTATAATTAAGCTCGTTACGAACAAGCTAGAAACATTTGAAAGAACTCTCGACCGCAATCGCTATTTTCAATGCAACAACGATGTTTCGATTATTTGAATTTCACTTGAAAAATATGAAAACGATATTTTCCTTGCAAATAGAAGTCCCGTATGAATCGCAGTATCTCGCGATAAGTCGTAATAAGTATTAATTCGCGTAATAAGTCGATTAAATTAATTAAGATTAATTGTCAATTGAAAAGTTAATATATTTTCCATAGGAATAAATTTAGTTCTAATTAGCTAAATAGTTCGTACAATTTCATCGTTCTTGTAGATTTCGTGTCATATAACGAGGTAACTACGATATCCTAGCGACAGCGTAGAATTCACAAGTTTGACGACCCTCTGAACAACTTCTGAAGCGGTTTTGTTTGTTGTTTTTAATTACATGTCGATGAAATATTACGCGACTATACGACTGGAGGTAAAGAATAAAACAAAGGTAGCCTCGGAGCTTGGAATGAACGTAACAGCAGATTAATTTAAGATACTATTAATTGAATAGAAGCAATAGCGATCGCTGGAAATTCCATGTTTCATTTGCTGAAGCGAAATGTGAGTGAAGTTTAATTAGAAAGTTCCGGGACTCGAGGCATAAATTAATTATGTCAGCTGAGGAAACATTAAGAAATATTAAGCCGTAAAACGGACCCTGTTATGGTTGCCGGTATAATGACTTAAAAAGTACTCTTTTCTGGATATAATTTTATTCGTTTTTGCATCTTCCGTTTCCTTTCACCGCGTCCTCACACAGTTTTCACTGCTATCACAGTTTCTTCGTCCCTTCCTTAAACAAATATTTCAGTTACACATCGTCGCATTGAACTTTTCTGTTCTTCCTTCAATTTCGTTCCCTTTTAAACTTCATGTCGTTAAACGGGAAATTATCGCAAGATTTCGGCGTCGGGCTGGAGTTCTTGCAATTTGTAGCCTGAACGCGTAACAGTATTTTCAGAAATCGATCGATTAATTGCAGCTGCTGTTATAAATTTCCTTGAAAAACGATCTGCTCGAACATTTTAATGAAACAGATTCGATGTTTAGGGACAGCGAGCAAAGGCAAAGTTGCCTGCCAGCGCATTTAACAAGTTGGCGCAAAGGTAGTGAATTTAATTAATTAACCTAGCGAACGATTTAAGTAGCAGGGCGAAATTTACGAGTAGCCAACTTGTAGCCCGTTCTCTGTTTTCTCGCCTTTAGAGCGGCCAGTATTGTTTCACCGGCAAAGAAAATGAATAAATTGAAGGGACGAGAGCAAAAGTCGTTAGCGAGAGAGGGTTCATTCACCGCGATACGTCCGCGTGCCCGAGCTTCTCGCGACCTTTCGTCTTTTCACCGGTGACTTGTCTACCTCGGATGCGTTCAGCGACTTATGAAATACTTATCCAGGTCGATATACGTGAATAGAACGAGCGAACGAATGCACATCAGATACCTAACTAATTGAGACGTTACTTTTGAAGAATTGGTTTGTTAAAGGGCTGCCACGAAACCAACTTTTAAGTAGACTTGTTGCTTTTAAACGGAAAGCTTTCTTCGAAAGGATGCTGCGGCTATCGCGAGAATATTGGTTGCTTACAAAATTAATCTTGTCGTATTTAAAGAGCGAAGCGCTGTTTCCGACGCGAACCCTCACGAATCGTCAAGATCATACCATAATTGATTTAATGTTACGTCGGACGACTCTTTATCTAAACCAGGCCACACACCGCGGGCAAGGTGGCAACCAGATGTCTACACATCCTTACTGCGTACCCTCAATAGCCTTAAGGACCTACCATAAATTTCAGGAATTTCCCAGCTAAGGTCCTTCAGACCGAACAAAGATCTTTTTATTTCAAGGGTTCTCTACATTTATTGTTTACTACGGGAAGATACAAGAAAGTTAGTTTTTTCACGTACGATGCTTCCCACTAGCAACTTTCTATGGAGGGTGGCTAAGACCCTTCCTGCTCCACCAACCTTTTTATTATCCAATCAGAAGCAATGTCTACTGCCGTCCCTTTCCTAACCAAAATTGTCATCGATAAATCCGATGGTCCTGTGCGTTAGACACACCCATCACTAACTTTCCTCTGCCACAGCATCGTCGCTAAACTTCACTTATCTCACCGTTAGAATAGTCGACATATCTTTACCGGGTTTCTACCCTTAGATCAATCACATATTTAACTTTACATACGCATCAGTGTAACTATCTTCTTTACAAAGTTGTTGGAATAAACATTAATTCGTACCTGTTAATTCAGTGTAAACTCAATTGATCACCCCCTATTATCTTAACAGAAATAAGGGAATCGATCATTTCGTGGCGTCGATTATCTAATCGTAAGGAGAATTTACGGCTCCCGTTGACGTATTTTCTCGCGATCGCGTCTCTCCGCGAATGGTCGAATAAACATTTAATAACTTGTAAAAAACCAAGGCCAATCTCTGAAACAACTTATCAACGTGTCGCGCATCAAACATTGGCTGTCACTGTCGATATGCAATCATTCTTTTCGCACACGACGCACGTAAGTTCGATGAAGGAAACTGTACACAACCTCTGGTAGATTAAAGTCGAGCAGAAGACTGGCAATAACGCGGCAATAATTTATCGAGTATCGGCGTGTATGGACGGTTGCAAAGTGGCGTCATCGACGATGAACGATCTTCCTTTGAATACGTTATACCATGTGACCCGTAAATTTCCTTCGAGAATTGGTTTTGGAACGCTTCCATGAGTAAAGTACATCCACAAAAACCCTCGACAGCGGTAACGTAATTGGCTGTCGAATAGCTTTAACGAGGGCTGAAGATTTATGCATACTTTTTTATTCAGACTCAATCCTCGAATCGGATGAATACTCGAATCGACAGAATTTCCTGTGAAAATTGTTATGGTAATTAGCTGGTAATATACATGAATTAAAATCCGATTAAACTCGATCAGGCTGGATGATACCACTCGATTATGGACATTCGTAAATTTAGAGCCATTACTAATAATCGTGAAACAATATCAGTTGTATCATTTATATCAATAAACGTTTATCAATTGTTCTTTCCATCTCCTAGCTACTACGATTACAGGGCAAAGCACAAAGCGGGGAGTGTCAAGGCAAGGAAACTTGCCAATTTATTTCGTTGTACCGTACGATCAATTTCACTCTCGTTGATCATCTACCTCTGAAAATATCTCTGTAGTCAATCGAACTTTCCAGCCAATCCCCTCAAACAAACGATGTCTATTTTATCAAATCGAATATTTCTTCTTTTCTCTTCCAACGCAAACAGTATAAAAATAATAGCACTTCGATGAAATTTAATTTCCCTTCGATTCTGTACTTTTTATGCAGGTAGTTTAAAGTGGCTTAGTCTCATTGACTAGAAATCATTCTCTCGAAAATAATTCGCCCCCTAAAAACATCATAATATTCTAGCGAAATTATACGAAACAACAAAGAGCCTGGGGGCCCGTCTATTATGATGCGAAGAATCCCGTAGCAGCTTCTCACGGATTCTGCTATTCGGTCTTAACGACTTCTCGTAATACGCTGCACAGCAATTAAGAGTTTTTTTGTTGGCCAAAGTGTATTCACCCTGGAGAAGGGCGAGAGGGGCAAGGGTGGGTATGGAGCGAGTAAAGTCGAGTCGAGTCGAGTCGGCCGGTGATGAAGAGGTGAGATCATAGAATGAGAAAAGGGTTGCTGAAGAACGAATTGTGGTACGAACGAAGGGCCGCAAAGGAAGCGATCGAGAACAAAGGGTTTGGCGAGACAAAAGGGTCTCTTCGGTTACACTCTTGATTTTGCGATCGTCCAAACGAGGAAAATGGCGATTCGATGCAACTCTATGCCGAAGCAACAAAAAATGTTCGTCTACTTTCGATTCCGTTCTATTTTGTTCTTGTATCCTCGTAAAAAATATCGGACCGGCTATGTCATTAAATATCCGTGAACCTATGAACCGTATTACAGTTTCCATTAAAAACTTACAAACTCACTTCCATCTTTGTTACTTCAACGATTCGACTACCAAATATGACAATACGTTATCCGACAGTACTACAATTACGGAGATTTTCGCTAATACAAAAGTATAATTATCCACCCACGTTATTTCTACAGGTAATCTGCCAACAAGTTGTTTGAACGGGAAATTGCTTTCAAAAGAGATTAAATTAGCACTGCGAACATTTCTCCAACTGCGTAATGTAACGGTATTCCACGTTAATCCTGACATTTCTTATCGATAAAAGTACGGCTGCTCTTTTAATCGAGTAATAAATATTGGTGGATCATTGCAAGCGATAGATTGATCGGTCAAATAAACTCTACAAAGTGGTACAATTAGACACACGTGCTTAACTTTCCGTGACACAGAATGTTACACATAGCTAGTGAAATATTGACATTTCTCATGGACCAGCAAGTATCCAGAAAACTTCTCCACTTAGAGATGAGAAATTAGTTGGAAGAAAGTAAGAGAAAGCAATTTTCGTGCTGTTCTTAATGAAACGCCGAATCGCAAGCAGCAGGAAAGTGGCTGAGACCGATTTATTCCTAAAGAACGATGTAGTTAGTTGGAAAAAAGCGTGTTTACATCGCTGACGGAGTGAAAGAAAAACAGTATTAAAAAGGAGCAGACAGACGTGGCCAGATGAAACATAAATTCAGCAACGTAGCGCGTCCGACACGGGATACGGCACTTGTTTGTTTCGATCTTCGCGAGCCCGCGGATGTATCGCGTTACGCTCGGTGCAGCACGCTCGTTTTGCAGAACAATCGATACGTCGCAATTGAAATGCGATGTTTGCCCTCTATTCAAGCTGTATAATGTTTTTTGTTCGTCGACACATGTCGATGGTACACAAGCTGCTAGCTCTAGGAGGAAAAGGTGTGCGCACGGATATGGAAATTTACCTCTTCCAGCTAACGCCTCGCGTATTGAAACTACATAAACCACTGAACCGTGCAACGTGTCACAGTTATGCGGTGGGATTATTTAAAAACGAAGGAGGTGGGAGTCGCACGGTACATGGATTGCTGATCTCGCTCGGCCGACCTGAATTCACTAAAGATATTACAGATCGAATTGGATCGGGATGTAAAAAAATTCTGATCGGAACGAACAGCATGGTTGCACGAACTGTTACTACAATTTGAAAGAACGTGGGAAAAGAAAAATCGTAAAGTGTTAGACGCACAGAATGCTAGAATTTTGTATAATTGTAATAGAAAAGAAAGATCGTAAACTGATCTTTCGTCGCAATTCTATTATTACGTTAAATGAAAGATTCGATGTGCCGAAAGTTATCGGGAAAAGTGCCGACGAAATAGATTCGATAAAATATACGTACTTCTAATTCGATGACCTATTCCTGGCATAAACATAAAACAGCGGGAAATGGAACTCGTTGAACAGCACGTCAAACTCCTGTGTAGAAATGTTTCCTATATCACGATAAGGTAACGATTCTCTATCGTGTCTTTCCAACCGAGACTAACGAAGTTCTTCCAGCAGCTTGGAAGGTCGAACGATGGCACTCTCCTTTGGTTTTCATCGACCTAAATGCGTATCGTCGAAAGTTTGCGAAAAAAGACGATATGGAAGAAACTAAGAGACTTTTGGTTGCTTTTAAGGCCATCGTCGATTTAGCGTTCATGTTCGATTCGCGTCTCGTTCTACTCTTGTCCTCAATTTTACGGGAGTATACGGATGGATATCGACTACCCTTTCACCGTAACTATCGACGGATTTTACTTGTTTTTAACGCGCTGTGAATTACAAGCTTAGACGTAATCTTCCATCGTTTCGAAGGAAATTAACTTCTGAATGCACTTAACTAGAAAAATTACATCGCGAACGAAATTAAAATATCCAGGTTAATCAGATCGCGACGAGACAGACCAACAGCTTGAATTAAATTAAATCACGTTCGTACCCGTCCTTATTGGTCCTCGTTGAATCCACTATCCGTGCTTGCATGCGGGTTTCCCCAAGCATTTTTTGATTAATTATTCGCGAGTCAGTGCGTTCGTAGGATAGTTAGGAAGTGAATCGCGTTACTAACTGACTCTTGTTAATGAGATATTTAACCATCGTTTCGAGACAAGACGAACGGACCCGGTGATCAACGAATTTTCGAAAATTTTATAGTTGAAATTAAACATAAAAATTCTTTACTCTACATTTTGACGTTCGTCTTCCTCCGAAAAACTTTCTCCGAATTCGTTGGTCAAACGAACGGTTAAAGAACCGTTCACATTTATTTATTCAATCGTATTTTTTCAACAGAAATGCAAGTAGCAAGGAAAATATTCAAGGAACTTCCAAATATTTTCAGTGAAAAGCTTCTGGGTCGACTGACGGCAATCGGGAAAAATATTATTTCCATAAACTGGAAGGTATCGCTGCAGTTTTTTTCACTTTGGCTATCGGATATATACTACGACGATGGTCGAAAACCGGGGCAAAGTTCTTGGACGAGAGAACGAAAGGCGATTGCTCGTCCCAAAAATGGGATTCGCTTTTTCGGTGGCCAGCGGAAAATTCGATGCCTCGAAGGTATACATACTTCGATATGAAGCGGAAATGCTTATGGCGACCGTGTACGAATTTAAGTTTATGCCAATCTCGCTATCCTCTCGACGTGACGCGATGCAATTCACCGTTGCGACAGGTTTAATTCCATTAAATTCTACGAAAACGTTCTGTGCGTCGCAGACTGTTTGACGAGGGAATACCTAAGAGCTGGCATTTACCACCATGCGCTGGAATAGAACTTTGCGAACGCTCATCAGGTCGCGTGCGAGTTTATAAACTCGATGCCATATTCGAACGAGTGTTATTCGGGCAGCTGTTGTTCCAGAATGTCTCTAATATATGAAATTATGAAGCAGAAACAAGAAGAAACACGGTACGACATACGCAAATATCGTATAAAGAACAGTCGTAAACAGGATTAAGGAAATCCTCCATTTGCTTGGCATTTGTAGAAGATACGTACGTATACGTGTAAACGATTACACATAGTTACGTTGTAACCGGCGCCTCTTCTCAACTAATACCTCTCCTGTGTAGCGTTCAAACTCTGCCGATCAATTCAAAAGTTTCGGAAAGTGTCGGTTTATGTCAATGGTCTCGAGCATCCGTGTAAACGGTGAACTGTGCTTTGCGGTCTTCCCAGATCTATTAAGCTAAGCCAGAATTCTATACCGCTTCCGCAGTCACCGAAGACGAATTTAACCGATGAACGTATATCCGGTCGTATCCTTTCGCAGGTTTAAACCCTTTCTTCGTTAAATTTGCTTCATGCCCGGTTAATTCGCTTAAGCAATCCAGCCAAATAATCTTCAGGATTAATCTAGGACTTTTAACTGCTTGCAAGAGGCTACGTTTTGCGCACACCTCTGCTATTTCTCGTTACGATGCAGCGTCTTTAGGCAGTGGCGTTATTCCGATAAGTAAGTTTCGAATTTAATTGAAACCAATTTCGGCAAAGTGGTAAGGGCGGCATATAAATGGGATTGTTGGCTGTTAGACGAGACTTACAGCGTTTCTGTAATTTTCGATAAGTGCACTATAGACCGGTTACTTTGTGTTCGCGTTCTAACTGCTCGCGGGAGACATTAAGAATGAATAATTACGCTTACTTTGAGTCGTATTAACGCTCCCTCGAGATATTCGTCAAGTACTGTCATTGTATTCGACGGAATATTGCCGTGGAACGTTTCACGACGAAAGATTGGACGTAAATTGCGCTTCTTCAGCCTGACGAACGTCGTCCAAACTGGCAATTGAAACGTAGCTTATTAAATCGATAAATATCGCAAATGAAAATCGCTGAAAATTGTATCGCTTAAACGACATTGTCGACTAAACATGTTGGTTGAACTGCACGCTGTGGTCAACGAGACGCCAACGCTTCTGATCGATCGTTAATGTTAATTTATCGCAATTAAACGAAATCGCGAATTGCCCGTGCACGGATAGCACTTCAAACGGATCTTCAGTTTGCATTCAACTTCAAACGATGCTCGAGAAAGGTCCGAACAAAAGGTGCAACGCGATTTTTCTGTCTTCGACTTGGTTCTATTAAGGTCGATGCAAACGCTGCCTCCGACCGGAGTTAAGGATGAAATTGGATTTCCTGTCCCTGGTCGACGATTGTGGTCGCCCTTGTCGTGCTCCCGAGCCTTTTATCTCACGAATTTTCCTTTTAAACTTTTTTCCCCTTCCTTAGAGCAATCTCTGCTAAACGAAACGCTCTACTCTTCCAGTAGCTGCGACCGTTGACAGGACTCGACTCTTTCGCCGAAACACGAAGAATCCTGTCCGCTGTCGTAAAGTTACAAACTTGTTGGTGTAGAAACCAGAATATAACGCTTTTCCTACCACTGTTCGACGATATTAGCGATAAATTAAACAAGACGAATTAACCTGCACTTTGTCGCATTCGTGAAAACATTTGGAGCAGAGGTAGCGAAACTTCCAGCCTGTTTTTCAGTTTGTAGACACTGCAAGCTTTAAGAAGCTTAATCTTCCGTGACGTGCTGACTTAGACGCTAGGAACTTTGGCCGAATCTCGGGGGTGCGCTCGCATCTTTCGCTTTCCAGGTTAGCTAGCGCGCCTGTAACAAGTGGAACACACTCCAGCTAAACCATTCTCCAGGGTGCTATTGTTTGAAACACCTTTCGGATCTATAAACTATCCAGTCGAATTTCAACGACGGAGAACTTTTCTCCGGAATGCGCTAAGTATCCGACTGTAGGAGATCGTTCGTTTGACCTACGGATATTAGTGGTCCGAATTGAATCTTAAGCGTTCGAACGGGGTTAGTTCCAGTCCCAGAGACTAAAGTGGACCGTGGGAGAACCATAGAGCGGTCGTTACTTACTTGTGACTATATCTGAAAGGGTTCTTCGATCGGTTATATTGACAGGATAAATACACCCACTGAAGGCAATAAATTGATATAAACCAATACAGGAACCCGTATACGCGTCTTTCTTCGTTTCTGATTGTCCACTTCTCTTTGTGTATGCTCAAGCGAAGTGTTGGACCAAACGAGAATCGTGGCACGTGGGAAAAAGTAACCGAAAAATCAAACGAGGAAAAGCTCGCAATAACGTTCTGAAGTGTCCTTTTCAAACGTTTGCGTGTTATTGGGGATCGTGGCTAGGTTCAATATCAGTCGAAAGAATGGTTTTGCACGCGTACGCGTACGTGTGCATACGAGTTCGGTGTTTTCGTATGGCAAAAAAACACGCAGATAATTCAGATCTCAAGAATTGGATATCTCGAGATTTGAACAGAACCGAAGTCCTATCTTCTATCGAACCACCACCACCACGTCCTATTTATTTCTGAAACATTTTTTTTTTTTATTTATAAGAAGAAAAAATGATAAAAGTTGGTACTGGAAATTGAACAAGGAAAGCGAGAAGAGAGATCAAAAACAGAAATTCAAGAAGCAAAGACCAATGGAGAGTAAATAAGAAAGTAATAATATGCCATAGTTCTCGAGCTCGTACGTTGTTCCGTTTGCACAGTTCGATTGTCTTAGCGTCTAAGTTATTTGAAACCAACTTTCTTTCAAACGATAACTTGGCCGCTTTTAAGAACGGCCATAGTGAAGTTTTACAGTACACTCGTTGCTCTACGCGTTACCAGAACTCCAAAAAGCGCATATCAACGTTTCCACTTTGTATGCGAGCTTCTTTTTATCGTAACGATCTGACCCAACGTTCCCGGTTGGTATATCTATTCGATAAAGCTACCAACTTTCAAATACCAAGAGAAATACTTCGTTGCGAACTGCATTTCATAAACAGACGACTATAAAAATGTTTCGATCTTTCTGCTGTTCAAGAAGCAAACTCCTACACAAACGTTCTGCGTTTCTAACCAAAAGGACGAAAGTCGGTCTCGATGTTAGCGGCACTTCGTACAAAGAATTCGATTCCCAGTTAAGCAATGAAAATTTTAACGAGCTTGCCGCACACAAAGATCGCGCGATAATATACGACAGATCTGTTATCTCGCCGTGAGTTTAGGTCGTTTGAAGTCCGTACGACAGCCTTATCGTTCACATCGCAAACGCCGCGTCGGGTCAAATTATATCAGACTTTGAAACATTTCCAAAGCAGAGCAACGAGTCTCGTTCGTGGATAACGTTCCGCGGCGATTAATCGCTCGTGAATAAAGCCGCGACGCGCGTAATTAGAAGGTTATTTTCGCGGTCAATTGTTCGATCGAAAGCGGCGAAATTACACAACCAGAATTCACCGAATCGTCGGAAAGCAATTCGCTGTACCAACGTCCGACCATGAGGATGATAATTACGAGATCGAATATGCAATCGCCGTGACTAGGCTCCTTTTGTGAATTCTTCTTGCTTGACAATTACATAAATCAGACTTGAATTCCATGAAATCGGAGGTTCGTTACGTAAATGCATTTTCGCCGAGACAGCTTAAGAAGGAGCACGCCAAAAAGAGAAAAAAAGAGAAAAGGAGAGAAGGGCGAATACTTGGCCGTGATATAGAATAGAATAGAATTTTCGAAAGTTTCTTCTCTCACGACCTACTTTCCTGGCCGAAAGTTTCGTGCGGCCGTTTAGGGGCATCGTGCCGCGACAAGCTTCTCCGAGCGGAGGATATTTTTCTTCTCGTGATTTCAGGAGGAATTATTACTGGCTCGCTGGCGGTTCTCTCTTTCTCTCTTCTGTACGATATATATCTACCGGTTCCCCAAAAAGTAATTTATGGATTCGGAACAATAACGTGCCATCCTATGTGATATACATAGCCCGAGTGGTCCGTACCCACATCCTCGCAAAATTCAATAAATCGTTTAATCTGCGTTCGTTGAATCTTGCTTGGAGAATGCGTGATGATGTTAGGACAAGGCCGATTAGCTCGATACACAACAGTGATATATTACTGGGGTAAGAAAGCTTTCGAGAATATTGCGACTTTATCAGCAACGAAATTTGTTCTCGAATCTTGCCTTCCAAGAATTTCCCTTTCTAATTGGAACATCTGATACATTCTCATCCTTATTTTAAAATAAACATCAATAATATATATTAATTTACTAATAAATAATAATTTGGACTTGATAATCCGGTAAAAAATTGTCCAGTGAAAAATCTATGGTTCTATCAATCTCGAAGTTCGTGTCGTATCGTATCGTCTGGGCCGATCGAACGAAACCAGCTTAAAGATACGATTGAATTTTCGGAGTGAAAGGTCGGGTAAAAGCGGAACTCCCGTAGTTTCTTTCCGTAGATAGACCTCGCTCGCAACAATCAGAACAGAATATATCGTTCATCGGTTTGACAACGGTCGCAGAGGAACGGGCGAGAGCAGACAGAACAGCGGCGCACCGTGATAGTCACAGTTTTGCAATGGAATAATACGAAGTGTCGGATAGAGCTGGCTGATTGCGCTCGAAGAAATTGAATTTCGCACGAAGCATCGAAGACCCAATGGCAGAGCAGGCCAATAATGTCGGGGTCACGGGTGGTGCGCGTTCAAACGAATGTGTATCTTCATGATCTCACCGCTGGTAACGATACACGGTGGCCAAGTATCGGCAACGTCACAAAATGGGATAAAAACGTGATGGAATATCGAGTTGCGAGCAGCAATAGAGTTGCGGAATACAGATACTGACAAGAACGAAATAAAATCCGTTATCGATTAAATAGATCTGTATCGAGCTAATCTCGATTTCCATTCAGACCGAGGTCGTAACAACGAGTCGTATTTCCATCGAAACTACCATTGGCAGGATAATGATTATACTAGTTATTATGTTCCGATCGTTCGATATTTCGAGAAGAACTTTTTTGCACTGTATCAATATCGCGTAGCGTTTTGTTGTCCGTTACGTTTGTTTTCCTTATTACCGAATTGTTACGAATTCGCGACTAAAGAGCAACCGGTCAGGTCAAACCGATCGGTCGATACCGCGTACCTCGAATGACTCGACGCTCAAGATAGAGAAGGTTTAATAGATCGAGTGTTAGAATAATCTAGCACTGTATTTGCACTTGTTGTATAAAAATAAAGTGTGATGTTATGAACACGGCGGTGGTAAGATCTTGTTGGAAGTGAAGTATTTCATCCGCACCGTACGATGTCTGATGATGAACTGTCCTCCTATGTTGCTGATTCTCCCTACCAGTCGTTGGATTTCGTCTGTCCATCGTGCCTTTTCGGCTGGGCTTTTCCCGGGGTTTTCTACCTGACCTCGGAGTCATTAGGTTTACAACTCGGGGAGGACATGTCATTCGAAATTTCCTAAAGAAGAGAATGAGCCTGTCCGTTGCATAAACGGACGGTCACTCAAAATTCCGGACGCGAATCGAAATCACGACACACGTTCCTATTCTACTGCCCGACTAAACGCTAAACCGACTATTTAATCAAGATTCCGGCAAAACGATGCGTAGAATACTACTTGCGGTTTAATTAAAATTAATATCATTCCATTAGTGTCAATAGTCGCGTATAATGAAAGATATTGGAGCTTTAAGCACATGGAAGCGCTATGTCAACAGCAGAAACATCGTCTGATACGAGAAAGCGTGTCATTCGTTTATTCCACTGCGATTTTATTTATAAATCATCGAACGTTTGGTTAATATGCAAATATCGTGTCGATTTGGCGATCGTGATATATTCGATCTACTGAAAAATTCGTTTGATTTACGAATGACATTGTGCTACGCTTATGAATAATTTTACCTCGATTTTGTATTTTATCTTTAAAGAAAATAAAACTTATATTTAGATATTTCTAAAACTATACTTAGATAAAACTATACTTAGATATTTCTTTCGGGAGAACAAAGAGTCTTTTCAGACTCTCTACATGTTATTGTTGGAGAACAACGTATACCACCTAAAAGGTACAGCGGAATTAGCATTCTCCGTCTGGTCGTTTTCGTTGTTCGTGATAAACTTTTAACCTCGAGCAAGGTTTTTCAAAATTCCGTGAAGTTGCTGTTGCAACTTAAAAGATGTAGCCGCTGGTCAAAAGTTTATAGACGATGGTTGGAGTTCCAGAGAAAAGAGACGAGAGAAAAGAGAAAAGGAAGGAAGAAAAATTTTGTGACCGAAAGAAATACACTCTGTGCTCACCTATCCGTTCGATGCAGCAATAGCATCCGTAATGTATGAACTTCTGGCAAAAGAACGGCTCGTGCAACGAATAAATATGTGTATCAACGTCGTAGACAATGTTCCTTGTCCTTGCAAAAAATCTGTGAAGCGAAACACGGAGAATTATCGCGACTGGATTGTGTATTAACTGTGATTAATGATTCTAAGTTAATGTATTAACCCATTCATTGCCAGGTAAATTCTATTAGTCGTAGATATAGTACTAAAATATACTAGAACTCATAGCTGGCATCACTGAATAAAATTTCTGCATCCTGACTCCGTAAACTACGAGATATCTCGTAGTTGGCAGTGAATGGGTTAAACGTTTATATAACGAGTAAATGAAAAATGGAAAAGCATATACGTCGTTATTTGAGCTTATTCGCATTTAAATAGTTTATTTATGTATATTTGCCGATGAGGTTTATTTATAGTTATATTTTGTCCGTAGCACGGCATATGTTAACGAAGACGATACCATGAATTCGTCAATGAACAAATAAACGAGGAATTAATAAAACAATTGCGGAATCACGCGAGCGTAGTACAGCTCCATTTATCTGAACTTGTCGGGGCCAAACAGTTTATATAATTGGAGTTCGTACGTACAACGGGAGCTCACCAATTATCCCCTACTACCTATTATTTTTCGTTGATATAATAGGGACACAGTTTTACATAAATTAATTTAACCAGTAAATGCTGAGTTAATCGAGCATTAATTAAAATATCGTTCAGATAAATGGGCTTCTGTCGTACGAATGAAAAGTACGCAAATAAACGAAGAGAAAATGTCTAACGATGAGAAAGATGACGTGATTATTCCAACTATGTCTAACACCGATAGTTTAATACGTGAACGTGTCGTCACGTACCTAAACCGAAAGATATTAGTAGAATAATACTAATTGGAAAGAAAATTAACCAGTAATTGCGATTTGTTAGCTCGAATGACTCGATCATGATTCCGTTTATCGAGGCTAAACCGCGCAACGTTCATGGAAGACGCGCGCATAGCAGAATTGCCCTCATAAATTATGCTCCGAAACCAATTCGATCATCGACCGAAAGTCATGCGCGTCCAATTACGCGATTAACAGGCTGAAAACGAAATTACTCTCGCGAGGTCGAACATCGGCAACAGAATTCGATGCACGGAATCGCGTGTGTCGAAAATTCGTCACACGCCGCGCGGCACACGCCACATACCTTGCACCTTACACCTCACACCTCGCATTCCATATCCTATTTCGTTCGGTTATGGCTATCGATAAGCCAGGTTAAAAAAAAGTCATGTATATTCCGGACGTTGCATGGAACCGATCGCAGTAAAGTGGAAAATATGCACCGTGACTGCGTCCCCTGTGCTATGCCAACATGCTCTGATTACAGCCTTTTGTGTGCGCGATAAATCTGAATGGTCGATTTATCGATGTTTACTTAAATTTCAATCTCGATTTAAATTGCACCAGCCGGATATCTGTTTATAATGACGGTCGCAAATCACAGAGAGAGAGAGAGAGAGAGACAGAGACAGAGAGAGAGAGAGAGAGAGAAAAGAGGGAATAACAAAACTGATATAATTTTCACGTTCGATGAAAAGCGTCCTCTCTAGAAATCGCAGACATCTATATTTAATAATTAACATATATGACAACGGGGTAGAGCTCTTGTTACGAAAAATACGAAACAGCATTCATACATAAAAATTAAAATATAACAGAGAGAAAAGCAGAGAAATCAATTCTTGAAGCTATTTAGACTAATAAAACTGCAAGATTAATTAAACGTAATAAGAATGCCGTTCGATTGACTGTTATAATGAGAATAACGATACTGTACAGAATAATGGTAGTAATAAAAATAATGATAATAGTATAATATAAAAGCGAGTATAAAATTAGATAGCAAAGTATGGTAGAATAAAACGGAACGAAGAAAAGAAGGGAAGAAAAAGATTAAAAGAAATATCTCTATAAGTCGTGACATTCTCGGTGAATTGCAAACAAAGAATGCATGCGATCGTCGTCCGGATCCTCTGCCGTCTCGAAACTGTGAACAACTTTTTCGTTTTGTACCCCGTGAATGACGGGAAGAAGAGGAAGAATTCAGAAAGGTGGTGGAATGGGTGTTGATTCCCTCGTTTCGCCGATAGATCCAGAAATACCTCGACAGCGAGTAAGCTACAGCCCCATAAATCTGAAATCTGTACGATAAAACGCGCTGACACGGCAGCGATTGTAATTGCACCGAGTGCTCCGTGAACTGTGCATTTACATGGGACGCGTACACACCCTGTAAACAACATACGCGATAGAATGCCGCTTGATGTTCCACTTGGTGAACAAACTTTTCTGTTAAAGTCGTTGGGTGCAGCATCCACACACGCACAAACCTCTGTCCCATTTGCCTCCGAAGTTCGTTGCGATGCCAATAGCTACACCTTTTCCCATACACTGACATTCTGTTTACACGCTTACAAGCGTCTGCTCGTGCTCGTACGTTGCTGTTCGACCGATGTTTTCGCGCATTCTCTCCTTTGATCTAATATTAGAGGACGTTGTTCGCCAATTGCTTTTCACCTTAGAATTATGTACAGTACTTGCTGTCTCGGAAACGCACACGAGTTACCCGCCCTGGCTGCGATTTCGTACTGGTGCAATCCTTCAACGTGCTGTGGTGTTCAGGAGGCGTTCAGCTTCGCAGTCGCTGATACGACGAAACAATTACGCGTTGTCGAGTTGTCGCGCAGTCGTCTGCAGACGATGCGCGTGTGTACGAAGCTATTTGCACGTTAGGTCGTGGATTTAGGTGCGAACGT
The DNA here is from genome assembly GCF_910591885.1 of Bombus terrestris. NCBI lineage: Eukaryota > Metazoa > Arthropoda > Insecta > Hymenoptera > Apidae > Bombus > Bombus terrestris. The sequence continues at coordinate 14,396,278 of NC_063277.1, forward strand.
AAGCAATGGTAGTCGGCGAGGTTCGGATCGCGGTCGGTCGCTCAGTCGGTTATCAAAACAATGCCATTTCTCATGCGGTTATGCACGGCCCATTTAAGAGACTACGACAGTGGCGTGCTCGCCCCTCCACTTTGCTTTCCACACCTCGCTTCATTTCATCTTCGATGAAGCATTTACCTCGCGAAGCCGCGAACTGCCTCGCGATTCCATCAAATAATTCACGCTCGTTCGCCTCCTTCGCATTACCGAACTTTCTGTTATCGAATTATTATATAGTTTCGTGCCGTGCCAGCGATCCTAGTTTCTTCCTTGCTCTACCTCTCATTCGAGTGTTACGCATTGGTTTGGTTGGTAAATCGCAGACAGATATACGCGCGAACTACGATAGCCGAAAAAGTTACGGAATCGCACAATGTAGTATTTGTGTACCTTCGAATAAAATATCTCCTATAGAAGCAAATATAAACTCGGAAAATGACGTCGCGTACAACATATGGATGTACTACTCGCAGCCAATCTAATGCGATAGCAAGCCATTCGTTTTGTGGATTGTACTTTCTACGTCATTTTATTCCTTACGTTATTTCCGTATTACGTGCTATATAAACATTTTATCTCCATATCACAGAAACAGCTGATATATGTAAATCAAGTATTATTTATCTACTATGTATGAAACGAATGTATGAAATTTTGTCAAATGCTATTTTAATACTGAATAGTTAGATCTCGTAATTGTGATAGATATAAGTACACTAATATATGAACTATATTTCTAAAATTTCTGATGAAATTTTATTACAGAATACTCTTGAATCCATTTGTTCAAAAGGTTTTTCCATCATTTCTTGTTGTAAAATACATTGATATTTTTAAAATTGTAACATACCATACGTGTGCTGACAAGCACATACGCGATATAGCATTAATTTGTTCGATAAATTGTCAAAATCGAAGGATTTTTCTCGACCCGGGAAAGAGCGGTTGTTTGAAACGAGTAGCAAAGCTAACAAACTGTCGGCCTGTGTTAAAATATTCCGCGCGTTTTCCTCCTAGAGTTTCGTTATGGATTTTAACACCGACCCTGTAATTGGTTTGCTATTTCAATTAAAATGGATTTCAATTAAAAACACTGAAAGTGTCAAATCTGATATGTAGTTTTTCAACTATATATCCGTACTTGCGATTGATATTCGCTTTTTTTGTTAATTGCGTTTCTATACTAATACCACTGTATCGGTATTATAAAGTAATAAGCGTGTAACACAAAGAAATACGGTTGTCGTGAAAATAAATTTGTTTTATTTTATATTTAACAATCGAGCTTAGCTCGGTAACGAGTTGATTTTTTTCATTGTATCGCAAACTATATAATATCATTATCGTGGAAACGTAAACGAATTATATCGGGAAGAAACAACTTGATCGGATTACTTGCGACAACCGTGGCTAAGGATTTCAATTTCATTCTCATTTCAATATCAATTTTCCAGTGCTGGTCTAGGTAACGGGAATTTAGCCGAACGTAATACACGTACCAAACGTTATAATCGATGTTGGAAAAGTTCGAGGTACATCTCGAATTATATTTCCGTGTAATCTGATAATAGGCAGCGAAATGAATTCACAGACTACCCGCGTAACAGTGCATTAAAAGCGGTACTTTCATTACCTTAACAACGTAGCGTCGCTAACCTAGCGTTCATAAGATTCGGGCATAGCCTTGGTGTTGGATCGATTGTTTAAAATGCAAATATTGGCAAACAAAGAGGTCGGAGATAGGCGACAAAGTGATTCTCCACTGGAGGCGAATAATCTTGCAAGATCGTGGAAAGCTGCGTCGCCAATGGCGATCTTCCAAACGAATAAATTTTCAAGACCTGTGTACCACGTTAAGTCTGCGTTCGAACTTAATCCGTAATTTAAGTTCCTCGATCGCGAATGTATCGATTCTATTCGTTGGTGGCGGCAACGTTACGATATAAACCTGAGACAAATTTCGCAAACAACCACTGCTCCGGTGACTTCTCTTTCTTTTCTACTCAAGCTTCCTCGATCGATTCAAGATCGTCGCTCGTTGCCTGTGGAAATTTCAGCTTCCAGCCAATTTCTCACGGTTGATTTGAATCGTTAATTGGAAGCGCTTATCGTCGTTGCTGCACGTCGCCTAGCAGAGTTCTCTGTGTCTGTGCAAACGGCCTGTACATGTACAACTTAATCGCAAAACCATCTCCGTGTTCTCCTATCGCGGCTACCTTTCCTCCTGCTATTATCCACAGTTAATTACTGTCCGCATAATTGTCACCTTCTCCGGGAAATGACTTCGCCATTTAGTCCGAAATTCTACCACGCGAAACCCACTGAGATCGCGTCAAGTTATAACTCTCGGTGTCGTCCAACGCCCCATCTTCTACCACGTCCTATCACGCGAGCTAAATGGAAGTGAAATTATTATTAGCTAACTGGATAGATCTCGTCCTTTCTCTTCCTTTTTGCTTTTTCTTCAGAACTTTTTTCCTTTCCAGAGAAATAACCAATTTCCTTGAGTGAACGGTGCGCAGCACGCCGCGCTGGCACATAATATCATGAGCGTTACTTTTAAAGGCTACCGCGGTAATATGTAAATTTTGTAAGTGCACCGATAAAACGAATAGCCTGTGCTCTCGACGCGAGTTACGTCATACCCACGAGCATGCTGGAAATTGAATTTTCGTCGAAGAATGATAACTGTTTACATTTCTAATCCGCTGGACGCGCTGCCACTCTCTGTAATCCGTACTTTAGCCGACTTTCCGAACTCTACTGTTATGATTAAAAGAAGGAAAAATTGCATCGCGAGAATACAATCTCCGTCGTAATCGTAATGCAACGCCGTAACGATTTTAATCGAATTAATCGCACACGACGAGACTTGCTGAAATTTCAAAAATTGGGTCGATACGCTGAAATCTCGCCTTCATTCTCTGACAGCTAAACGTTAGCGTTAGACGAAGGAAATACATATATATTTACATGGTAACACATCTGCGCATCACGATATCTCGTTAGGACGCGAACTTACAGGATTCAGTCAGGAGGGTATTAGATTCTAACGATCTCTCACTTCTCCGATTCGTTACCGAGAAAGCTAAAAGCAGTTCAGTCAAGAGCCCGAAAGAACCGTTTCCGGCATGGTATTGGAGAGACGCAGAAGCAGGTATATCGCCGCGTCTACCATACGTCACCGGAAACTCTCAAAGCTCGCGACATAATTGGAGTTTCGAAACAGGCCGATCGGTTTCGAAAGGATAATTTATCGTGCCTGCAAAGCAAGCCGAGACAGCGGTGGTTCAGCAATAACCGGTTCGTCATTAGTGGGATCTTCTCAAACGTGCTTTATCATCGATTAAGACCTGAACTCGCGCGTTAAGCCCACCCACGTGTTATTTATTGGTACGTATGTTATCCGGATTTCTCTATTACCTTGCCTCTGTCTGTATAAATTGGGTAATTTACAGGGACATGTCTGCACCAAACGTCGTAACGAGCTGCTCTGTAGCGTTAACGATCCGCACGGAACTTTCTATTTAAGTACAGTTTCAACGAAAGGACAGGAAACTCTTTCGAAAACACGATTCTCTTTAAATAATATAATTTCTCAGCGTTTGAAAGACACGTTCGAGCAACACAAAAAAAAAAGGAATCCTCGGTTGTTCGTTAACACATTACTCTTCGAGAACAGTAAATTCGTCGGTGTCAAGAAAGGGTTAATGGAAAAAGCGTATCTGTAACGTGTCCAATATACCCCGTTTCCCTCTACTCTGTTCTACCAGAGGTCTTTTTATTTCCCTACCACGCCACGTTCCAGATCATCTAGCTGAGACTATAAAACGCTGTCCGCTTTACCCCTTCTTTATCTGCCGTCTTCGTCTTTTCGCTTCTCTCGATCTTCAGTCTCTCTATCTTTTTGCCTTAACCAGCATCCAGTTCGAACGTGTCGTTTCACAGCAACGTTAGCTCGTCCGATGCTTTTTCTACCATGTTTCACCCCTTCTACTCTCTCCCGATCCCTCTACCCACGACTCTTTGGGTGGTATCCTTCACCCTTCATCGCCTCACACGTGTACCGTAAAGTTGGACGCGCAAGTAGAAGATATATTCAGAAAACGTTTATGGTCGCGATACTTTCGCCAGGTTGAAAATTTTATTTAGGCCGAAGAGCCAACCATGTCGTTTCACCGTCGTTGCTCGCGTCGGTCGATGGAAATAATCAAGCAATACGAACAAAAAAAGGTTTGTACGGTACGACGAGAAGAATCACGATAGAAGTTGAACGTAACATTCGTTCGTTTTTTCAAAATTAAATATTTTTTTTCCACGACCGGTTTTCCATGGCAAACGTTCTTGTTGGCGATCATTGAGGTTTCATATGGAGTTCTATTTTCGAAATGGAGTTCGAAGAAAACTCATTTGCTTTTTCTAGAAAAAGTAGAAATGGCTCCCAATTATTTTAACAATGAAAAAGAAGAGAGAAGAACGAAGAAATGTTTTTTTTTTACCAGAACGTAACGTTTTCCGCATTTCGATAACTTCTGGGACGTACATCAGGTTTTCGTAAATCTTTCTACTCCGAATTACTTCGTACCGAACGACGATAGGGAAACGTAATTTTAAAATGGGATGATTATACAGCATGATCATAAAAACATTTTGTTTCTTTTGCATATGTCAGATATAGCGTAAATTGCAAACGTATCGTTAGCTTTCCCTGCCATAATTGTTTTTATTAACCCCGATATGCAGATAATGAAAAAGCAGATGCGTTTATCCATCTCGATCTAATGAAAATGGAAACCTAAGGAAATATTATTTTGTAAAAATACGCATATGACTCGACATGTTTTATCGTATACAACTTACCTCCGTTGTGTTCTCGCAGTAACTGCTGCACGTAGAATGAATCACCCGTGACAGTCGTGTAACCCCGTTGGCGACGATGACTCGTGTTAAACCTACCTTGCGAGTTTGCTAGGCACAGTTCGTTCGTAACGTTGACTCCCCATAAGCCGGTCGACGCAAACACGAGTCTGTACGCGGAATTTTCTTCCCTCTCGGCTGCCGTTTCGTTTTGTTCACCTTCTTTTAAGAGAAAAAAGATGCGCATTACAAATATAGAACTGAAGGGGAACGCGATGATAGGGTGGCTTGCACAACGGCCGGCAATTAATTTCACGGATAATTAGAAATTCCACCGACAAGAAAAATGCATCGAGTTTCGGTAGTGGATGATTTTACTTCTTTTTCTTCGCGTTGGATCGAAGTTTGCAATTATTTTTAATAGAGATGCAAAGTTGAAAGTGCGTATAATTTGAGATGCAAAATGTGTAACCTATACACAAGCACGTTTTTGCACGTGTCCGGGAAAAATCGCTTGGGGAAATTGAGCAAAAGTTTGAAACGCGACCCGAATTGAACGCGTCATGAAATTTTTTTCCACCTGGTTCGATGCGCGTTAACTCTGCTGGCTCGTTAGTACTTACCATTCTTTTGTTCGTCCATCAATTTTCCTTCCTTTCGACTGGCCCGAAAACACGGTTCTCTCTGCTTTTTCACAATCTTCCTGCCTGTTCCGATGAGAACAGCACGTCGCGAGCAGCGAATTTCAGCCTCGGTAAAACTTGGAAAAAGATGTCTTGTTTCCGGCCAGTTAGACTTAATTTGGAGCACGGCCAGTTCGCGGTTATTAAGAACCGACGGACCGTATCCGCGACGTTTAAAGTTTCAATTTTCATAGTGTTGTCAAGTCACGCGTTCGCAACTCTGTATTACGAATATTTTTCTACGTGTGCTTCTTCTCCAATATCATCGTTCAATGGTACAAAAAATATTCTCACGGCACTAAAATTTCAGAAAACAATTTGAACAACATTGTTAGTATTTTCTACGATTGCTTTTCTATCAAAAACGATCTTCCATATTCTTATTTTCGTTACAATCGCTATTCTTCCCTGCTATGTATACTCGTACAATATATGAAATTGAAACATGTGCCAATATTTAACGTTCACGGAATTAATTAAATTAAAATTAAATTAAAATAGGTTCGCTTCAAGACAATATATTATCGAAGCACATGCAAAATATGCCTCCATTGATCGGTCGTTACGATGAGAAATCGCGTTAAAAAGTGGCATGACGGTGTTGGCCGCTTAATCGGGATAACTATAAACGTTGCGCGCCTTTCTTCGTCGAAATGCTCGAGTCTTTAATTGGCGAACTACAAGTCAGTCACGTAACTAGTGCTGTACGAGCTAATGAAAGTCCCAAGTTTTTCTAGTTGTTGCGCCGCCCCGTTGTAAAAGTTTCCATTAACGAGACCAAAATGGATCGCAACGTGGAAATGTTTCTTTTTCTTTTTTTCATGAAAAACGAACGCCAGAAATTAGATAATTGCGGGAACCCGATAGTTGGTGCATTAGCTCGTTTCGATGTTTACCGGTTCGTTGTGATTACGGTGCCGTTAACAGAAACGCGAAGAATGCATCGACGTGACATTAATGCAGTGTGAAAAGGTGTCACCGATGCCAACGAGGTCCTTTGATACTCCTTAGTTACTTATCATCGGCAAAGGGAGCGTGTCGGCGATAAAGGATCATAGACGGCTCGGAATAAGTCCGAATAAAGACTCCTGAAGAAGGGCGTGCGCTGAAAAAGCTACCGTCTGTCTTCCGGGATCCGTTCGTTTTCACGGAACGACCTGAAAGATAGAAATTGCGACAAAGGAAGAGTGCTGTGGCTCGAAGAAACCGGTTCTTGAATCTACGAAAGCAAGGAAACACAGGCAACTGGCAGCATGGCTGCGGAAAAAAGCCGCGAAACATCTCTTGTCCCCTTCCTTTCAACGTTTTTATTTATTAAACATCGTAATATTATAGTATGTACAATAATATACCTATCTAATCTAACGATATCACTGCGATTACAGATTCTTCCAGGGTTTATCTTCTCCCTCTGTTTAATTCGTTCGCATTTGCGTCATACGCTCTCGTTTAGTATCGTCGATTAAAATCTACAGGCTGCCAAGTGTGTCTACGACGCGCCGTTTTCGTTTCTTCATTTTTTCTTCTTTATTTTTGGTAATCGCTTGCACCGCCGAATGGCCGTTTCGCTGTATGTAGCGAATTGTTCGCTTGTGAATTTTTCGTTTAATCGGCTAGTCTGTCGTGTCGAAGACACGCAAAGTACACGGCGTCGTTCGTCGCGGTAACGCGTGCATCGCGAAACGAGTCGAATCGCGTCGAAAGAGAATCGGGGAAGAATCAAGTGCGGCGTTTTCGCAGAGCCGCGGTCGCTACCACCGTCCTTTCGTATTTTGTCCTTTTTCCACAGTTTATGCTAGCATCGCGATATCACTTTTTCTCTGAGGAGCGATGAGAAGACCGCGAATACCGGAACAAAGTGGCCGGCACAAGGGTAAAGCAATTTGTACACAGTCAGGGGAGCAAAATCGAAGCCGACCAGCGGAATGTGACAACCCCCCAAATCGAATTCTATTCGCAGGCGCAATTCAATTCGCGACGAGCCTGTCCAGTCGGAACGAACAGAATCCGCAGTTTGTTTCGACGCGTTTCTCTTTCTTTTCGTTTCCCGTTTGTCCCGACGGAATGCAGCGTTTACCTCGTTTCACGTTTCATATGCTACGCAAAGCGCGACATTTCGACTTCGAGAAACTCGCGGAACATCGATGCGCGGACTGACCTCGAAGTGCCGTCTTTCACCGTTCATCGATTTCCTTTAAAACGCTGACTCTAAGTCGTCCCCCGAGAACTTTTATCTTTTTATACGACTATCAATTACTATAGCCTGCAACGATTCGGAACGAAATAAGATTCTTTCCTTTCCAAAACTCTAAAACGATTTATCGCAGAAGTGACAACGCGACATAAGCGAAGGAAATTACCGGACGAGATTATCAGCAACGTCTCAACGTGTTTCTCGTTTTAGAAACAACCGGTCGAGTACATCGGCCAGCGCGTAATAGAATTTCGTAAGTTAACTTCGAAACGCTATTAACAATAGGACAAATAAAGAAAGGACGAGAACGAAAATAAAATAACGTATGGTTGGGTTGCTCGCGAACGCGCAAGAGGTAAACGCGATTCGCGAGGTGAGATCGAGTCTACGATGCTGCTTAATGGACCGCGACCTATCCGTTTCACGTAGTTTCCGCTAAAGGCGAAGAAAAATCCCGAAACTTTTGCTCCCCCTAAGGTCCACGCAATTATTCTCTCGAGTGTACGCGAACGAGGCCACATTCCGTTTCGTCGGCCGCACGTGTATCGACTGGAACTTCCATTTCACCCTCGAAAAACTTCCGGATCGTTGACTAGCTCCGCTAGAGTTTCAGCTCTAGCCGTCCCTCGTTCCCTCTCTTCGCTTCGACCCCTTTCGACTTTTTCGACCATTCGCGCGCATCTAATCCAAGTTGGAGGAAAGAATCGCCACCGTGGTAGGAACAGAAAAATGTGAGGGAGATTCGATTCGTGTTGGACGCGAGGAACGATCCGCGCGATACTTTCATCGGGTATCTGCGAGGATATCACATGGAAACACACACAAATAGAAAGTGAAAATTGTCGTCGTTTTATTTCGCGAACGAAGTAGGTCCAGAACGATGATCCGTCAATCTCAACGCGGCTGCTTATAATTACGTGTGTAGACGACAGAGCCATTTTACGGCGTCACGTACGCAGAGTCGACGGGAAGCCTTTGAAAGGAAGGAAAAATGTACACAGTAGTAAAAAGATTCATAGGTCTTAGGGGGGAAAGTCGTCTAAAAGTTCGGGATACATACATACAGAGTTTGCAGATCATCGATCAGGATGAACGACGGAATAGTCTAACGAAACTCTTCGATTGCGTGGAAAACGAAGCAAGATCACCGCTTACTTTCAAAAATTCGACTTATTGCTTTCGATAGTTCGCTTTTTCGTGCGCCATTCTCGACGATTCGCGAGTAAAATCCGAATATTAGCGATGATCTGGCGTCCGATAATTAAGCCACACCGACGAAACCTGACGCAGGTTCGCACGTACAGTTTGTGGGTCGTTCACACGGAACCACTTCGGCCGCGAAACTCGATTTTCACGCGGTAAACGCGATTACTAGATCCAGCACACCGGTGTTCAGACGAGAGAGAGAGTCGGAGCGCCGTGACGAGGCAGAATACCGCGTGGCACGCAACGCGTGTGCACGCATTTACGCTCGCGTCGTCGGCGTGTAACTATCATCACCCGGCCACAATTTATAATACAGACGCTATGTACAGGTTCTCGTGTTTGGTCGTCGACGCTAATACCCGTTCAACCAACGGCAAACAGACAGATCCAGCGAGCGACATCGTCCGTCGCGTCGTAGTTTGCCAGCTGTGTTAGCTTTCAATCCGAACGTCCAGCTATGTTCCGTGTAGTCGCATCCGGAGAACCACTGTCTTTCGCTTTCCGCTCGCGTTTGTCCAGACGACGTCGTTACGACGTGTAACGACCGTAAAGACAGATCGATCAAACGTCGCAGAATTTCTTGCGTCCGACTCCTGGTTTCGCTACGATCGCTTCCGAAACTATCGTCGTCGAGCGCTTTCGATACGAATAACGCCTAATAATTCCTCGGAACGAAACGCATTTTGTTTATTCGACTTTTGCTTACAAAACTTGTCCTTCGTTTACGAGTCTATTGTCGGAGTAAAATGTTTCGTATAATTTTAAACAAGTTTGCGTTCGAAGTAAAATTGGTCAACGGATAATCACAGAGGCACGAACAAAATCGTTTAAAAGCTGGAATCCGTTTGTACAGGGCGAGCTAAAAATCATCCGGTTAATTCATCGAATATTCCCCGGTTGACACGAATCGATAAGCTTTATAAACGAACATCGTAAACGTTTGGAAATTAGAACGCGACTGGTCGTCGTGAATTCCGCTAGCTCAAAGCGCAACGATTATTTCGACTGGATCGATAACAATAATTCCCCGTAATTGTTTTCAATCGAGAAATGTTTGCGTTTCTGACTGTTAATCGGCTGGAAGGGATTTGCGAGCGTTTTTCGTCCGACACGCCACAATGATTCACGTTCAGCCGCGGTAGCCGTAATGCGCTCGCCCCGAGATATATTAACATTCGTATCACGCGTGTAGCTGTCACGCGGAACGACGATATTTTCTCCTCGAATTTTAACGTTTATACTTGCCGGGTACGCGGCAGCTCGTTAAAAATCACCAGACGATTCGACGTATAACGCGTGTTACCTGTCTCACTTGTGGTTCTATGTGACGCGACGAAAAGGCGAATCCGTCTCATCGATTAATCAACGGTTTTCGAGACCGCTGCTCCATTTCTCCTGTATTACTTTCGTCAACTGGATAGCCGTGCGTCCTCGATCCTCGAAAAGGGGAAGCACGAGATCTTGCAATCGAGTCACGTTTTATTTCCTCGTGAATGCTGTCTCGCGCATCCTGCATTTCGTAGATTCGACCAGTCGTGGAGCGTGCCGCGGGATGGTTGTTTCTCGGTTTTACACCTCTCGTAAATCGATTTCTCTCACTGTGGCTTATCGAATCCCCTTTGTTTCCTTTCCAACGGAACCAACTTTTCCTTGGCATAGCATCTTTACCTCCGGTATTAGCGTCGACGTTCTTCTAACTATACGCTTTTCGACCAACATACAATATATTCCAGCATTCTCGGCACATACAAACACATTAAATCTCGATACGCCGATTATCGGGGAACGTGTAACGCGGCGTTTTCTCCACGTTACTTGTTCCATCGTTCCCTCGTTGCGATCGTATACGGATCGCACGCTATCAGTGGTAACCAACGAGATGAAATACGAACGATTGTGACGACCGCGACGCCGTTCGGGAAGATCTGTGCTCGTTCCGCGACATTTATTCTTGCATTTACAACGAGACGACGGGAAACCTTTGTAGCTGTTGTTGACCAGAACTGGATGACCAAAATTAGCGCCAATGCGACTCACTGACAGGTACAAACATACGATCGAACGTGAAAGTTGTAAACTATGTCGGAGTAACGACTCGCCAGTGCGAATAGTTACATTGCGTTCGTGATATTCCATATCTCGAGCACGATGCTATTAAATAGACACGCGAAATTCGTAGATCGATTCGTTCCCAGTCCCATTGATTTTTGCAAACAGTAGCGCGATCTCAACGCGACTGTGGCCTGACAAACTCGAGCTCTGTTTAAGGGGCAGAAGACACTGTAAAGGGACACTGTAAAAATATCGATGTTCTATGTTTCGACTATAAGAAGAAACTATACGTGGAAAATTATGAAAATTATCGCAGGAAAAACCTATCGTCTATGGCCCCACGCGCGGCTTCTTTTGATTATAGTTCCTTTCCTGTTTCTCATCAGCGAAGTCGTTCAATTTTTTCGCAGAAGTTCAACATTTCTTTCACCATGCTGCTATTTTGTTATTTTTCGCCTACATGGAGCTATAAACGAAGGCTTATACTTTCTAAATATTTTTGTTTTCCCCTGGGGGGGAATCCAAAAAATGGATGGAGAAATTTGTTTAACCGTATACATAGTAACCGCGATAAACTATAAATTGATTTACTCCCGTCATTTGCTTCGTAAAAATTCCCAAATTTTCCCCCTAATATGTACTTTTGTATGTCGTTACAGTGTCTTGCCCGCTTAATCGTACGAGTGGTAGCAGTGACGGTGATTAGTTTCATTCGACGTTCATTTACATCGACGATATGTACAAAATGATCAGAGACACCAAAAGACAGCTGGAGGATAAAATAGGTCCCGCCGTTCCGGTCTGCATCGCTTCTGGTCGCTCGCCTGCAACAAACAATTCACTCGTTCTCATCTTCGCCTAACACGCTTCCATTCTCTTTCGTCAGAATTAAACAATTTCCCTATTATCGTTACTGCACATAGTCGCACGCAGAACCCTTTGTTCGACTTTCTCGCGTGACCGGTCCTTCATCGGTCTTCTATTAAATTAATATTGGAAGTTGTGGGATTCCTGGAAGTCAGCTTGTGGCGAATGAGGTTCAAAGATCAAACGGCTTTGATTACGTCTAAACATGACGGACAGCTCGGTTACACGCGCTTCAATACATCTTATTAGAAACAAATTACGCGTATCTGTTCCACGAGAAAATTTCATTGCAATAGTTAAGAGAACTGAGTGTTAAATTGTATCAACAGCGAGATGTTTCTCCTTTCCCCAATTATATTATTCATAATTTCTATTCGGGAATGTCGCATTAATGTACAACGGTACACCTCGGTTTCTCGACTTTAAAGAAGCCAGCAAATTCTAAGAAGGGAAAATAAGTTTTTCACGATAAACGAGGTGTTTTAAGCGTAAAAGACAGCGAGATTATTTGCGTTGATCGTGAGAAAATATAGGTGAACGTAGCAAAGAGTAACCTAAATCATTCATACTAGTCAGTGGAATGGTATCGAGACGTTTTAATCAAAGCTCAAGGCATCTTCCGAGAAAAGATTCGTCGAAATGAATGCGTAAAGAGAGAGGGAGAGGAAGAAAGAGAAAGAGAGAGACAGAGAGAGAACAGGTTTCGAGAATTAGGACGGGTGGTTTCGCAAAAATATCTTTTCAACGTTTCCGTGAATTTTTTCTCCGTGATATTTCTCAATGGTACTTTGACTGGCAGCACAGTTTTGAAAGACTGGAAACGGTGTCGAAGTTCCGTTCGTTGCTCCTTTCTTCGTTAAACGACGCCCACGGCAACCAGAGTATTTTATGCGACGGATTGAAATGCAATTTCCGCTCGATTTTGGTCCGGTTCGTGCCACTTCCTAAGAATTCCTTGACCTGCGGACGTTGGAATCCGCGTAATTTACACGGACTGAAATTTGTCGGCTGCGATCGACACGCCTCTTATTGTCCACCATCGAACGACTTACCTTCGCAAGAATTGTACGACAACGATTTATCTCTGGCGAAAAATTTTCTGTATCGATAATTTGCTTCGTGATCGATGTAATTACGTATTCGTAATTCCGTGAAAACGTATAAAGAAAATACGATAGATCGCGATCACTGAGAGAATGGAAATAGCAGGAAACAGCATATTGGAAATAACAGTGTTTATTAAAAATACCGAAAGGCAGGGACGGCAGTACGCAACCAACGGAAATACCGAAAATTTTGTTTAAACTTGCATTAACGCAACTATCTCTCGAGACGTGTTTCATCGAGAAACGGCGAACACCATGGCAAACATTCTCGCTACGCTGAAACTCGTTTTGCTCCGTGAGAGCGTCACTGAATAAACATGCAAAACTTGGCGATTGCGTAATTGCCAAGTTCTGATAGGCTGATTGCGAGGACCCAGATGCCGAGGAAATCTGGGAGAGGACAGGTGCAAGCGATACTCGCCGAAATTTTCCAGCTGCCGACGAACGGAAATAAACGTGCGAATTAACACACCCACGAGCCAGGTTCGCGACAATATTAACGGGTTAAGCGAACACTTTAACGGGATGGTTTATGCAAAAGCGAACGTCCCCCGCGAAATTTCTGTTCGGTTGGTCGATGCAACGGTTCGTGTTACACCATCCAGAGTTCGCGGACATGGTCGTTTCAAATGCTCGAATCAGCTGTGAAACTCGTTTCGGACAACGGACAGAGTTTTACTTACTACTATCGTTAACGACGGTTTCACTGGACAGTGCTAAAATAATTTCCTCCCGTTTTTACGACTCGTTGGCAAATCGTTGCGAATATATACTATTTCGCGGAGCTCGGACCAGTGGAACGAACTTTCCGACCATAAATAAATCTGCACGTTATGAAAGCCGGAGCCGTTTGTCTGAGAAACATTGTTTTGTTAGGAAGAGCTGTATAAAATCGGATCGATAGAAAATATTTATTTGTTTTTTTTTTTTTATTCCCAGATATACTAACGAAGGTATAAAAATTCAGTAATTCGCTTTTACATTCGGATCTGTATAAATATTTACAAATCCACCGATATTTACTTTGTAACAGGAGATCCGAGAAAACTAAATTGATATCCGAGTTAACACTACGCTCGACGATCGTTGCGGATCCTAAGATTACGTAATCGTGCGTGTAAACACTTACCATTTAGGACATGAACTTTGATGGACGCCGTATTGGCGTTGCTGGGTTTGCAGCTGTACTCCCCAGAGTCCGAGGGTTGCGCCGTCTGGATAAGAAGCCAAGAGGTGGTGACGTCGCTACCCTTTTCGGTTATCACCGAGACGCCGCCCCTGGGACTGTCATAGCTCAAAACGTTCTCATTGTAGTACCAAAAGATGAAGGCTGGTGGCTCCGAGCTGAAGTGTATGGCGCACGTCAAGTTTATCGTGCTGCCTGCGCCAACGTACAGATCTGGACCTCCGAGTATCGTCGCTGTCGGTACTGTGATAAAGAACGACTTCCTTTTTTTTCACTCACGGTATTTCCCTCGATCGTTTCGATCATTCGTATTATCCTTACTGCTCTACGCCTACGCGATACGAAAATTCACGAGCCGACGGAACTATTCTCGCGAGAGTGACCTCTCGGAGACGATATTCACCGAGCCGAGAGAACGAGAGTACTTTGCTGATTCGCGAGAACTAACGAGCCAAAGCTTTTCATCGAAAGCCAAGGTCATTGTAATTGAAATAGCGAGACCCGCTTCGGTCGTATCGCACTCTCTAAAATTAGGTTCAAAAGTTTCTCCCTCGGCGACGTTAATACATCTGGATCATTAATTTATGAAATGTCTGTGCGAGAAGAGCGCGATTTCAAGGTAACGAGCGTATTCCATACCCTCGTTGGAAATCCCGAGAAACCGATGCGAAACGTAATAAAAACCGGTAGTTTCGTTACAGTCGCCATACATATAGATTACGTATAGAGATTCTAATTCGAGAACGTGACAGAGTTTGAAGATTATTTTACGAACTCTGCAACGGTATAAGTAGCGCATAATGTAACGGATGAGATAAACTTACCGACAACGTTTAAGCGAAATTGGTGCGACTTGACGGGAATAGTGGAGATCTGACATTCGTAGAGCCCTTGGTCTCTCTCTTGCGCCCACTTTATGCAAAGAGTCCATTCAGACCATTCGCTATTTTGGCCTGTATTTTGTCTGTGAAGCGCTTGGAATCGCTGATCGCTCGTGTAGGTATACGCCCCTGCCGTTAAAATGTGAATATCTCTGTGCCTCACCCAGGATACCTTTGCAAACGGAATTTCAAAGTGGGTTCAATGATGGTAATCGAGGAAGATCGAGCAGACTGCTTTGAATAGACGCGACCGATCGTTAAGCGAATTCGCTGATAACAATATACAATTTCTATCAAAGTTCAAACGATTTGACTCCGATACTATTCGCTGGATGAAAGACGCGGAAATCACGATAAAACTTAGTCGCATAAATTGTTTATGCATGACACACGCATTAAGTCAAGACAGAATTAAGCTACCGAATATCGCAACTGACGGAACAACTTTGGAAAATCTTTTAAAAATTTCTTGTAAATCGCGCAGAGTGACGATGAACGTTGTCGCCTGATCAATATTTCACATTCGTTTCGTCATGTCGCGCCACTAAATATTTCAAGAATCCGGGGTGAGAGGTCAGAAACTTCAATATGGCTGCGCTTCCGTTATCTGCAAATATTTTGCGGCTGGCGTATAATACATAATTTGTTCCGACGATAGGGACATTTAAACTTCGGCTCCTGTTGAACTTTCACGTCTTCGGGGACGACGATAATTTCATCAGCCATATATGTGCTCACCTCTACCGAGAAAGTAATCCAGTAAACTTCGGAGAAGTCTGCCTCGGTAAAGTAACTTTCGTCGTGCAGACGCGAATATACCAAAATCCGAAAACGGACGAATCCAATCGACCGGTATTCATCCGCTTCTACTTTCACGGTAAACCAAAAGCTATCTACGTACACTTTAGCGAGACTTAGGCGAACGAATACGTAGAATTTCATTCGAATCTCTCGAAGACTACGTCAATGTAAGTCGCGCAAAAGAAAGCTCTCACAAGAAGCACGTCTGGTAAGTAGAATTGCAATTTTCAGAAACGCACACTGAGTAGCAACTAGCTTTGAAACGCAACAATTCTATCTACCATACTTTACAACTGGCATTCGATTCGGGCTCTTCCTCAAAGGTAACGACGTTAAGAGAATGATTCAGAAAAATTGCCGAGATTCCCCTCGTCTCTCATCTTTTAATTAGAATTGTTTGCTTCGCAGCATGGTTGTAGATAATCGTCAGTGGCCAGTCAAGGTACCTCGCTTTGACGAATTGCAATGAAAGTCAGGGACGGATATCGTGTCGTAGAAATTATTTTGTAGCCTATTGGCGCGAGAAATTGACTTTTCCGCCGAAGAACTATTAGCAGCGCAAAAGGGAAAAGGTAATCGGATAACCGATTCATTCAGCTGGGCAATCTGAATCGCTTGAAACGCGCCAGACCGAAGCACGACTTCGATGTTCGTGTTTAATTCAACATTAATAAAAGTCTCGTCGATTTTTCTGTCTACGACCTCCAGTACCGTGACCTCGTGGATTGAAACTCCTTCGATTATGCCCCAAATGAAGACTGATCGCTTTAAAAAACGCGACGAAAATTTGTTCACCCGTTAACTCGTTCGTTTAAATTGATAAATATCCTGGCAAATGTGAAAGTTTCGTATTATTAATTTTAAATACTTTTAACCCTATCGAAGATAGTTATTTTTATTACGTCTTTAACGCTTGTTAAACGATCGATGCCTGGTAGAAAATTTGAACAGTAAAATCAAGAGTATCACGCGCAGATACGAACAATGAATTTTATTAGTTCGTCGACCTACCGTGTACTCGGTTCCTAACAAAACGCCTGTACAATAGCCGTCGCAACAACGGCGAGAACATTAATAATCGGCACTGAAAGTTGGTGCACAAAGCGCAGGTCATTTGCGTGAGAAAGCTTATGAATCTTCGGTCTCGCACGTTCACCGATACATCTTCCGTAATTTATCCCTCAATGTAAACCGGGAAAGGCAGCTGCCTCCGGCGACTCTGAATTCGCATACGAACTCTACGAGGACAAGTCCGTGTTACCACTACTTAGCGTATCTGGTCGAAGAAGTTTAGGTTTGACAGCGTCTAAGAAGCTGCTATTTCTCCCTTGTATCTCACATAAGGGAACAGAAACGGTTTAACGCTTTCGAACTTAGCCATCGAAACGACGATACACCGTGACACCAAGGTAACCAAAACTACGATAGTACGTTCAAAATTATGGATATGGAAGAATGTAAAATAAAATTGTCACCTAGGTAATTGAAAATGGACTCTCGCATCCTCTTCCACTCTGATATTTAAAAACGCTACGAGGTCGATAAAAAGAGTAGCGTTGCGTTTACCGATGAATAATACGAAAGAATCAAAGCGTCTGGGTAGCGAGCGAAGTGATGAGAATCACGTATCGAGGAAATCCGTATGACCTAGCAATTCGGACGTGGGGCAAATGGAATTTCACGGCTGACGCGGAACAACGAATGAAATTAAGGTACGTCGGCCCTCGACTGTATAATGAATTTACTTAATACGGTTTACACACCCCGAAATACCGAAATTGAACGGCCTTGTTTCCGCGCTGCACCCGTATTTGCAGCTACGATCTCGTCCCTTTTAGCCCGATCTTCGTTGCACTTGTTCTTTCGGCGTAATTTTATTCGTATATTTGCTACTAATCAAGCTCGAGCTTGTGTCTACGAGCTGCAATGTGTTCGCAGCTATGAAACTTGCTGGAGAAACGAAAGTAGAAGATTTAATAACTAGAAGATAGCGCGATTTCTCTTTCGAAAGAAATAGACTACTTAATTCGACGAAACGACTATTTTTCGAGATTTTAGCTGCTATTTTATAAAATTACGAACGATAAACTATCACAGAAACGATACTCATTACCTTCCTAAAATCCTATCCATGCAAGTATGTTTATACGCGATAGCGTGAACATCGAATATGTAAAATGTTGTTTCAATGTTAGAAGCTGACACTAAGAGACTCCTTGTCCAGAATCCTCTTAGCTTTATCGTGACGTAACATCTGCTAGCTAGTACAAACGAGATACTTACTTGGTAACAGAGTTTCAAAGGTGAAGCCTCGCATCGAGGTACACATGCCATATAATAATTCGAGACCATGATCGCTGCGTTATAACTCGAATATCGCGAATACCTGCGCATTACTTTCGATCGACCAATACCTGCAACGTCGGAACCGCGAGCTGCGATAAAATTGAGTTTCCAGTTGCCTTAAAGGTCGATTAGCGTCCAATCGAGCCCGAGCAACTCGATTATTTCCTGCAAATCGCTTTCCTAAGGTCCTTACGAAGATCAGGTTTCCTCTCTTGTTCAGCGAACGGTGCACCGGCCTTTGTCGTGATTACCTTTCTGCCACAAATTTGTCGAAATTCCGTGGAATAACGTGGAGAGTATACGAGCGAGCATTTTTCTGGGACATTAAGCTGTCTCTGGCAATTTTCCGCGTTATGCCAGCATTGCAAGTTAGAAACAACTCTCGAATGGAAACAAATGTTCGGTATCGATTGAAAATTGCCCCGATGGAAGAGCACGAATCCTTTCGTAACGTCAACGGACAACAGAGATCGGAATCAAAGATGATCAATGTAGCAAAGGGTCTTACGGTTTTGTCGCCCAGGTTGCGAACTCTACACGTGAGATAAGCGGTCTTTCCTATTAGTGCTGTCACGTTGGTGTTCTGCGAGTGGTCGAACGTAGGTTCCACCTTTGATTTCAGCCCGGAAGGATCTGCCAACAACTGGTTTCGCGGTCTATTTTGACCCGCGTGTCGATCCATGTTGTTTATCGTACGATCTCCTAAACTGAGTGTATCTGTAACAATAAAGAAAAATTGCTCGATCAATCGTCCTTTTTTTTGGTAATATTTCTGACGCCGGTGGACGTTCGTAAAAACAATGGCAGGAACGTTTTAACGGACACCGTGGGGAAAAATGCAATCATTTCTGGTCTTAACGCCCAATAACATTGTCCGCGAGCATATCGAATAATTGACTTTAAACCGACATACATACCCATGTTTCTGTTATTTCACGGTGATGAAGAGTAACAGGTCAAATTGCTCTGTTATTGCGCGGTTGTCGAAAATCAGATTTCGCATTCGAGTCTCGTGTATTAAATTTGTTTCGTCTTTCGATACCATGGTTAAAATGTTTATGAAAACATAAATACCAACTCCTAAATTTCTCCGAAAGTCCGAACATTGGTAAATCGTAATTCCTGATTATTGAATTATCTATTAAAATGATCGAATATTAATGTTCCTTTAATTCTGTATTTCCATGGTAATCGTTACTGCGGTCGTTCCCTGCATTAAATTGGCGCGCACGCTTCTACGAGATTGGCTAATAAAGATCGATTAAAAATTTACAAGCAATAAATGACACCACGAGCTACCGTTAATCGTTTCACCAGATAAAGAAAGCCAGCCAAAGTTGTTCGTTAAAAGACGAATGAATTTATCGCATCTGTTGAATACCTAATTTTGCGAAACAAGGTGTATGCGCAAGCGACGCTTTCATTCGCCGTTGTTCTTTAGTCGAATTAACGAGGAAGAAGGAGTAGGAACATTTTAAACGGAAGATAACGGAAAACTATTACGCCAGTCTGTACTTAAATAAGCTGTTCCACGCGAATACAAGAATAGGGAGACTTTTAATAGGAAAACGCATATAAGACTCCATAGTTCACTGCTTGGAGAAACATAATAGCCGTTTGTTATATCTATACTCGGAGGGAGATTAGACGGAATTAGATTAGATCAGAGCTCATTACACTTTGGCTTTAGAGTGAATTAGATGGAGAATGAGTTGGCTGAGAACGGCGAAGGGAAAGGCCTCCTCTAGATCGCAGGGGTTGTATCGTTCAACGTTGTTTTTCTCGTAATCCATCATGGGGAAGAAAAGTCCGATACAGTCGTCCAACCGCTTGAAACGCGTTTGCGATAACGTGGTTTATTAATATACATGAACAACAGCCGACCCCCGATTCGCCCCTCCAGCTATGTTAATTTCTCGACGTGCATTCCTGCGTAACTTACTTTTTCAATTGCCTAGCGTGAAAAAAAAACGAATTTTCCTTTAGTCTGTTGCGTAACGTTTTATCTCTGTACCAACGCTATCGATATAACTTACCTCTACATATAAACTTACTATCGGTTATTAATTCGAAATTTAATTACAATCTTCGATTACTATATCCAAAGACGTGCAAATTATCGACGAGGAACGTTTAACGATATTAGTTATTCTTTGTCTGTACAATTATCCGTATCGAGTGATCAGTAGAATAGCGATATATTAAATCCGTCGTGTACATAGTCGGGGGCACGTTTCTACTCGTAGATATTTTATGTGATTTACCACGTGCCGGTTTTAATTAATTCTGTAGCAACAACTAAGCTCCAAGAGCTTATAACGAGCTTTTCCGTGCACTCCGGAGGTCACCTCCCCGACTTTCCCAGTTTCTCTCTCTTTGTCTCTCTCGCGTGTGCGAGGCCGCTTCCCACACCGACTTTCTAGCAATGTGTCACTAACACATTATTACGCGTAGCTTGGTCGTTGTCAGACCTACCACATAAACAAAATGAAGAAAGGGCGATGAGAATTTGTCGACACGTTCGCCTTTCGTGAGATAGAACGATCAGTATTCATAGAATAACGTGAAACGTTGAATCTTGTTCGAAAGCTTTCAGAACACGGCAAAGGGCGCAGTTTTTCTTTCCGGCACGTACAATTTACTCGCTATACTTCCATTTATCTCGATGTACACGTGTTAATGGACTTTATTTTAGCAGCTTATGAATATTTATAGACATACGACAGCTATATAATATCATGATCTATTCAAGCACGTATATGAGTACGTAGATGATATATGACAATTAATAAAATTCACACTGTAAAATAAATAAATGTACTCTGACTTTATAGGGAGGATCGTATATCGATTGCATCGAGTAGCGGTTGATACGGTAATCGATGCACGTATTTCATGACGATAGAAATTTCTTGTGCACCGCGATCATAAATATGAGATTGGGGTTCTCGTTTGAATTACAATTGGTAACCTGATCCCGAGAAATTGTCACGAATATTTTCAAGCAACTGCAGCCGCACTGCGAGATACCGAAAATCGCTTCGCTAAAGCTGCCGCGATACGAATACATATATTCTTTCGTTCAAGTGGCTGGTATATCTGTAATTCGCGCTATTTCAAATAGCCGGACGAACGAATGCTTCCCTACGTGGTTGGTCATGCGAATGTACACTCTGCAAAGATATTTCATTCAGGCAGCAAAGTTCCCGGTATTCCCTCGAGTTTACAAAGAAACTCAGCAGCGAGATGACCGTAATTGCCAGAATGATTGAACGCGGTTAGCATTCCTTATCGCCGGCAAATCGCGCTTAATGGAAAATAACGATGGATCTCGTTGAAAGTTCCATCCGGTGAAAATAAAATTACACTCGTGGGGTTCGTGATAAATTGCAATGACAATTTTCAATGACTTATGGACGAGCGCTAGTGCGACAAATTGCGGCCCATTCATTTTCAGCCAGGTGAGAAAAAACCGGATTCGTCGGTTGCACTCATCCCTGTACTACCGAGTGCCTTTTTTCCCTTACGCTGACTTCTGGTAACTGGACCCGTCGTCATTCGTTGCCGTTTGATGTGAACGGTGACTCGTATTATGTGACGCAGTTATCCTCATCGTCGACTAAAAACGAATATTACAGCCGTTGTTTCAGCGCATTAAGCGCTTGTGCGCAAAAAGCGGCTATTATCACGGTCGACGTCGAGCTACCTAGAAATTCGAGCGTTTTAATTAGTCGAGTAAGCCGTAGGATCAAGCCTGGAACTAGCAAGGCAGACGTCAAGGAAGAAAAGTATCTACTATTCGTCTCGAAGAGAAATGACCCAAACGTTTCACAAGGGAAAAGAAACGGCCGGATAGCGGCGAAACGGTTGACAGGAAAGTGCGGAT
This sequence comes from Bombus terrestris, assembly GCF_910591885.1. Lineage (NCBI taxonomy): Eukaryota > Metazoa > Arthropoda > Insecta > Hymenoptera > Apidae > Bombus > Bombus terrestris. Next base: position 14,418,382 of record NC_063277.1, read on the forward strand.
AGATATTGCATGTCGCGATTATTGCGCTGCCATAAAATGTGCGGCAATAGAGAGGACGCATAACGATATTTCACGAATATTGAAACTTCATGGATCGAATGACGGTAGGCTTTATCGTTCCGTGTGTCCTCCTCCGATGCGTCCAATGGTTATAACTTAATGCACAGCCGTTTAAAGAATACTGCGTAACGACTACACTGTGTCGTAATAATAGGAACAATAGATACTGCGTCTGTGGATTAACTCCGCAAGATCTATTATAGTTTGGTGCGAGCTCTAAATGTGCCTTGTTTGCAAGTTAAACGTTAACACCACTGTGTATGTTCTAAACGATGACAGAACTTCTAGGCTAGTTCTCTGAACGTAAGCCGACATTTGGGAATGTAAATCCGCTTCCTAATGAAGCACGTTGTATCTTTGGAAACGATGTATATAACGTATACACAAATTTGTCTATCCATAGAAAAATCGTAATTAGAGATAGAGCGACGTGTATTTAAGATCTACACCGGTTTCAACTAAAATTCCCGATTTAGCAAGGTATTTGCTATATTTCGGTGCAGACGATCCGCACGTGAATCACATTGAGGAGATTAAGATGTTTAAGAGATTTCTAGTATGCTGCCGGTCTGATTCTATCCGTATTTCGCCACAATTTTCAAGCAGGAAAATACTGAGAGGGAATTCCAGGTTTCGTCGACGGCAATCTGAATATTTAGATCGGTCTGTCCCACTCGGGAGAAAGATCGTTCTCCACGGAGTTATCGTCTTATTTCGACTTCCGCAACTTGTACTTTCCGGTTACGTTGCCGATTAACTTCGAATCGAATAAAATGCGCTGTACGAGATTTATGTATATTTATGTACACTCGTACGGTACTTACGTACGCGAGAAGACACTCGGAACAATCACGGCACAACGGTTGAAATCCAACAAAAATACCGTGGTTGACAATCGACCGAAAAATACATTATTGTCGGAAAATACGATAGAAAAGGGAGGCGAGAAAAACGCATCTATTCCACAAGGGCTCTGAACGAACGGGTCTTCATCGAGTTATTTCACGGTGGATCATCGCGAGATTCCAATTCTCCGAGTTGCATGAAAACCCCCGTGAAAGAATTATCCGGCGCAATTTCACCTCAAACTTCATCGGCCTGCGTGCCAGTAAAAATACAATTGCCCCACGCGAATTGAATTAATTTATGCAATAGAGGAATTCGTGAGGTTAATCAGCCACTGGGACGCGCGCTCGGGAAAAATGAGTACAAGCTGTTCTTTTCAGGACGCGGTAAATTATTCCGCCAAGTCACGTGCGTATTTAGTGTAACTCAGGGAATTAAATGGGGTTGGGTGAAATCGTAAGGCGGCACATCGGTCTCCCTCGAATGGCCAACCCGTTAAGCCCACAGGGTCCGATAAATAAGTTCGATAACAGAGTTCTCCTTATCTTTTAAATAGGCAATGTAATTTAATCACGCGGACCTGGTCGCGTGACACGTCACAGATTTGTCTCTCGGCGCGCGTTGCGCGATGCTATGCGGTCAGGCTGCTTTAGTTATTTTTTTCCTCCGTCGTCACAGATTGCGAGAAATAAATAGCGCGGTATACGCGTACGTGATTTGTCGGCATAACTTTCGCATGCCGCTGCAGAGATGATTTGTAGGTGGAAGCAAGACGCGAGTAAAACGACGGGAATATTGATATATGCGTCGCGATAAGTTCCAGTCACTAGTTCGAGCGCTCGAACAAGATTCGCGCAGTTTCCAACCACTCTCGTCCCATTTATGTTGCCTTTCTCATTATCACGGATATTTATTAGATAAAAATCGATATTTGCGTTTGTGTGGCGTTCGAGACAAACATCATGCGGATATAAGGGGAAAATTCGAGAGAGAGTTTGAACTTTCTCGCAAGCAGTGATTATGGTCCAGATAACATTAGTTTAAATTATCACAACTGTGTCGTTTACAGTAATATCATTATACATACGAAGGAGGTTAACGACGTACGCGTATGTTATACGGTTGTCTTGGAGTAACGAAGAATTAACGTGTCACAGAAATATTCTGGTTACGATTGCAGCTGTTACGATCGCAACGAAAGAATTATAGGACAATTGGATGTATTTTTTAATGAATACTAGTTTAAGAATATGATTTATTTATTAACGGAGATTAACAGAAATGATATCGAATTCACAGAATGGAAATAAATTTTACAAAAGGATAAAACCGCGAATTATATTTACACAATAATACAACTGTAAATACATTCGTAGAAAATGCCAACTAAATCCATCCGTTCCACCATTGGGAAGGAAAAATCAACTGAAAAATTTAAATAACAATGACGCCGAGCTTTTGTAATTTATATGGTTGAACCATCACTACGCAATTTTTAGCCGCGTTATTTGTTCCGTTGACGTTTTAAACTTCCGCTGGTCGGGCAATTATAGCTACAACAAATAAACATTCACCGTTGCAACGATGGTAGATGGCTAATTTAAAAAAAATAAAATTCAAAGATAAAAAGTCCTGCCTTGTAAAACAACGATATATTGATCGTGAGTTATGGTTACAAATTAAATGACAAGTTATTCTTCAGAGAATTATTGTTCGCAGAAAGAAAGGAGTACAATTTGTACTTGGAAAAACCTCGAAGAATTTTAACGAGAAAATGATCGCGAGAAAGTAAAATCTGTAATCGACGCAAAATTAAAACTATAGGTAGTACGGGATGTAATATGCAGCGTGTGAACAAATTTTCTTCCGAAAGGATAATAAATTGCCGTGTCGCCACGGAAGGTTAAGGAGCTAGCTTTCCAATGCACATCCTTGCAATCTATCGCCGTATCAGACCTATTAGAGCCGTTAACGATCTCAGATCAGATTTCATTACTTCATTCCGCTGCGACGAGCTGCATCGCCTCTCTCTCTCTCTCGTGCCCCGTCACCGAAACGGAGAAAAGAGAAGAGAAGAAAAAAATACAAGAAGGATGAAGGAAGAGAGGAGGACAAGGAAAAAGGAGAACGTTTCAAGAGAGTAGCAGGAGATAAAAGCGATTAATTAAGGCTCGAAGCGTCCCTCCATTTTTTTTGTCTCGCATCCACCCCACGCTCCACACAGCTTCGTCTGGAGCTACTATCTGTCTATTCTCTCTTTTCTCGTGTAAATGCAGTGTGCAAAGGTCGATTTTGCCCATCTACCATGAACACGAGCCGACGACACGACGTATCCATTATAGGACAAGTGGGCCACGTCGCGAAATAATGGAACGGCCATGATTTTGTGAGTTTATCGTCAGCCGTCACGTGACGCGGAAATGCAGCAGGAGACTAGTGCAGACTCCCACGCTTAAACGGGTCGAGGATACTCGCGCTTAGGCTCGTAATTAAAACACGCCGGAACTTAATGTTTCCTACTTTACAAGGGCTTTGAATTAACAAGGCCGCGACACCATGCACGCAGTGTGCCGCGCGTCTACGTACGTATCGCCGAATCTTTCCGAGATGTCCGAAATTTTGACAATTTTCTACGGAAGTGATATCGTATTATATGCAAAATAAACACGAGTTTCATCAGCGAAGAAATATTCAGTGTAAATTACACGAAAAGCGCTGACGCGATGAACTGAAAGTTTGGAGGTTCTTTCTTCGTGATTAAGACGAACAAAGCGAAAGCTGCTGAATCTCGCAAGGTGTGAAAATAATTACCAGCTACTTTATTTTCCCATTGGTCGGTCGCATCTCCTTCGAAGCGCAGGAAAGACCGGAAGAAAATCCGGCCGAGTAACGAGCAGCGCCCCAGGCTACGAGATCGACTCCAGACAAACTCTTACTCTGGAAGCGGCGTTTTATTATTGCGAAAAGTTATTTCAAGGTTCGTCATTCTTTCCGGGTTTCGTAGTAGCGAGATAAAGCGATTCCGAGGAAACGAAGTTTCTTGCTCCCTCCAAGGGGGCTTCTGCGACCGAAGCAACTTCGCCAATTGACAGAGCACCTGCCAACTACCAAGAAACGTTATTTCAAAGTAATACTATACTTCCCGATCGGGCAGACCATTGAAACTTTCATCGAATCGGATTGTCGAATATAAAATTAGCGCGATAATGAGAAATCATTGGCGCACGCGAAATGGTTTTTCCAGAAAAAGTTAGCGACGGAACTGCTTTTTACTACAAACCACGATGTTCGACATCCGCAACGTCCCCATAAACGGATTTATAATTTACTTGCTCGGAGATCGAATTACGTAAATGTCAATTTGCTAGCATTTGACTTCGTGTTTTCGAACTTTGTCGTTCGCTTTGGCAACACTGAAAAGTTTCCACGAGCGAGAATTATAAAAAGAAAAACAGTGCGTCTCGGAGGAATTAAGAAGGAAGATTCTACCGTTTTTATAACGGATGCCGAGAAAATGAGACGAACTCCTTGCAGTTTCAATTTCGCTAATCCCCGTAAACGACCTTTTTTCCCTCTCAACTACGCGTGAATGAAAATCATTCTTCACCGTAGATTTACTCTTTCCGTGAGCAATCGAGCAAGCAAACCCAAGACGTAACGTATCATCGCCTGTTTTGTAAATGAATTTTCTTTACGATCATTTGAACGCTCAAAAATTATAACAAATCGTTCTGCCACAAAACGGCAGTCACGATCGGTTTCCTTAAACTCGCAGAGAAAGGAGGATAGTCCAATTTATCATCCAGATAAAGGAATCACAATGGTTCCTCCGTCGACCGAGTTCGATAGCATCCACCGAAACCTACAAAACTCGGCGGCGACGAAGCGAGACAATAAGATAAGATTTCCAAAAGTTTGGCCGGGATGCCCGTGTGAAAAGAAATAGCCACCAACGGAATTGTGCGGAGACACGACGACGCACGCGACCGATAAATACAAAGGCTGCGATTAGAAGAAGTACCATTTCTTCTGTATAAAATAAGTTACAATTTCTTGTCGAAAGTCACATTTCCGTGCCTTACTCTTCTCTTCTTCCCTCCCCCCCTTTTTTTTTCTTCTAATTCAACCGTCCTTAATTTTGTTCGCACGAGAAAATAAATTCCAATTTTTTTTAACGTTGAAAATCGAGGTTAACGATAATTGAAATTTTTATAACGAACCAATAGTTGAACTTTGGCGAATACAGACGAATGATTTCATTAATACAGAACTACGAGGAAACTTGCTGATCAAAGCTCAGTTTTCAATTCCCATTTGTGATGGTTCTGAGTATCGGGAAATCCAAGCTTTTCGCAACGCGTAGTTTTCATTGAAATAAAAAATGAAATCAAATCGATTTTCCCCTTACAAATCTTATCAACCGTACCGATTTTTTAACATCGTAGTAGCTTTGCGATTACCTATGTTATGCACTCCACGATCCCGTATTTTAGCGAAATTTTCCAAGTACATATTCTTTTTTTCTTCTTTTTTTCGGTTTCTCTCGTTTTATCATGCTAATGAAAAGGGGCGAAGGTTTTTTTGCGAAGAGCTATTCTATTATCCGTCGGATGAATTTTACTTGCATTGTTTAGAGCCAGTTAGCTTGGTGTACGTAAAAATAACGACATACATAAAATGCATCGGATTTTACTACAGCTATTAGCATAAATTATATTGCAACGTCGTTGTCGTAAAATCGTACATTCTTACTAGTAAATTTGGACAGCGAAATGTCGCTGATAACTTTCCGGGCTCGTTTGTATCAATCGTTGAAACGAGTAAATGAGATAACCGGCCGTAATTAACAAGCAGGGTTGTCGATATAATATTTCGCTTTAATTGTAATTAAAGCCAGTCGCGTAAAACGAATTCGACTGTGAATTTAATCAAATCTTGATCATGACTGTGTCAATGAACCCACAAAGCGATCGAATTAACGGAACGGAATGATCGACGAAATCGGTTAAGTGAGATTTTATAATAAAAACGAGAGCCATGCGAAAAGTGTTACTAGGTCGTCGATTTACTGACCCTAGAGATAATCATTTTTCCGGATTTATGATAAAAATATCGTTCACATCCAGGAAGTCAAGAGTGAAGGAAAAATGTGTTCGCAGGCTTGAAACAATATATAGGACGCAATTTATTTCACGAGGAAATACTTTTGAGAAATGATAATTGGTGGTAAAAACAGGAAAGACAAACTCCACGAGAAAGCTCGCTACTCTCGGCGGAGTCATTTCATAGCCAAGGATGTGCGCGGTTTAATTTCAGTTATTTTCAACGAATTAATAGGTTGCTATCCAACGCATTAGCATTAGCGGAAAGTTGCGTATCTCTACACTTGCTGATCGTTGCATTCTCGCAATTAAAGCGAAACATCTCCGAACAAATCCCAATCGGAAGATCGAGGAAATAGCCATAAATAATAATGAGGTAACTGTATCCTTAGAGAGCGTTGTAAATGAAAAAATTGTTAGAGCACCGTCTGTACTTGCCACTTCTCCTCAACACAGGGAAACATTTCCCGCGATCTTTAGCAGCTTACCCGAAACTTTCGCGGTTCAACTTTACACAGTACCAGGCAAACATTTAATTTACTGGATTAAACTTCGCGCGGATTATACCGTGAACAAAGTCTGGCCGTGGTCGGGTACAGTATCGAGCCAAATTACCGAAGTCGTTCGTCTAGAACCTAAGGACCTCTAAGCGATAATGTAAACGGAGTGTGAGACACGGAATTGAAATCATCGCGCGAATGCACGGTTGAGAAAAGTAGTCAGGTTCGATTTTGAAAAGGATCGCGCGCGTGTTCTATATGCATAATACGTTTCTGAAGCGCGCCGCGTCGCGCCACTTTGCGTAATTAGTTTACGTGATCGATATTAACAGGAATCGTGTAGTCGACGACGACCGTGTTGCGTTTCACGCCGGAAAGAAAAGGCTATCCCTCTCCGAGCGTATCATTCCCAAGGCAGGGCCACAGACTTATGAATAATGCATACGATAAATTCGCGTCGCACGCACGCATGCACGCCGGTAATTCCATTAGCTGTACCATTTTGCCGCTCTATAGCTGTTACGTTTTCAATCGAATAACTTCTACTCGTCCGTTAGATCAGGTGGTCAAATCTCGACGCGAATCAGTCCAAGGTATACCGCAACCCAGGCTGCCCGACTTCCATCTAAACGGAGCAACGTAATCGTATCTAGTATTCAGAATACCGTTCAGATTAATTGATAATTACCTTCTGTACACATAAAGAGTATGGCAGCAATGGACAGCCTCGCCTGCCACCTCAAAGCCATGTCCGCGACTATTTGGTGACGCGTTCACTTTGATATTAAAGCGATTCACATCCTCTTCATTGGATGACAGCACATCGTCCATCCACTGTCATGCTAGCACCACGCGGCAAATTCCTATCGCGATCGTGTTGACATTCCACGAAAACGGTGTATACTCTTGACGTCCAATAAACGCCACGAGATTCGGTGACCCGAGGGTCACGCGAGATTAGTTCAATTTCATTCGTTCCGACACCACGACTCGTTTGCTCGACCAATTCTCCTGACGCCCAATGTTTTCGTTCACGTTTCCCATAGGACGTTTTCGATGATTGCGCGGAAATAAGTCGAAAATAAATACACACACACTCTGCTGGCCGGCGGTCGATGCTATAGTTCCAACACTACCACCTTTCACTCGTCACGATAGAAAAAAAAGAAAACGCGCGTCCGAAACGTTTCGTGGAAACTTTTCCCGTGATCGTATCGCGGAAAACTTGTTGGGACGCGGCGGTCGAATTATTTCAACGATCCTCGAATATACGTTGCACGCTTCGATCTGTTTCTGCTGCGATCTACACCTGGCAACTGGACACCAGGCAGCTTCCAATCGGGGATATCGATTCTTGAAATAGTTCTTTGCTCCGAAAACGCGTCAAGGAAGGAAGATTCCGGCGATTGCCGAATTAAGACAAAAGTCGAAAATTCAATGTTTATTCCATGATGAGGGGAGCTAGGCCGTGATGTGCTCGCGGACGTAATTCCTTCGAAGAGTTCTCGCGTTCCTATTAAACGAGAACGCCATTTATCACTCTATCCACGGGAACGAAGAATGTCGTTAACCATGCTTCACAACGTATCTTCTCGATTTTGCGGCTTTATCGCCGTTTTCGGTGTTAACCGACCGAAAGTTCGATGCACTTGATATCTCCGTGTATCTCGGTCAAAAGCGTCATGAAAACGGCGGAAAGATTCTTCTCGCGAACTGGCCCCGTTTAGGGCCTAAAATAACCGAAGTATAATGTAACGTTCCTTGAAGAATGATCTTAACATCGTCGCACGTGCCTGTTTACGATAGTATCGCAGCAATATTTCGTTTTTCGTTCGATCAAAACTTTACTACACACGATTCACATTGTTCACACGACGAGTAAACGCGAAGATACGTTCCGATGGCGATTGCCACGCGATTTCTCTTCATTTTCACGAGAGGTTCGATTCGCGAAACAAAATATTAATTTTCTCGAGAAAAATTTCGCGTCTATATGCGCGACATGGTATATAGGACGACGCGACACGCACCACGTCTTGATTCGGTGGCAGATTTACCCTGACTGGGGTGATTCTTGGCCGTAGGAGCATGCGCGCTTCTGATCCACCTCCTGTGATGGTGGAAACGCGCAGAGGGTCCACGAACAAGGTCCGCGCACACGTAAACTTCTCTCGACACACCGAGCTTCGAAACACACGTATGATGCCACGGATGCGAGCGAACCTCACCGACACGATGCTGGGTCAGCGTAGGTGTAGTGTTAAGGGTAGCTCGCGTCGGTCACGACGTACGGCACTGTGTGTCACGGACAGAAAGTGTGGCAGGGCGTGCAAGGAGTACAGAATCGAGGTACGAAATCTACGATACTCTTTAGAGGCGCGCGATAGGCTTTGAGATTCAGCTGCGTGTCCATTTCGCCTGTCAGCCTGACCGCCAATCTTACCGGCTACCCACTGCGAGAGATCGCACGTAACCTCGTTGCTTGCTACGTACTTTCCTTTGGTTGATTCCAACGAGGATACATTGCACGCGGATATAACGAGCACTGTCGTCATCGCCATCGGTACCGCTACCATCACCGTCATCGCCATTCCAACGATATGCTAATGCGCCTTGTATACGATAACACTGCAATAATAAGGAAAGCGACCTAATTACGTGGTTGCCGGTTATCGGGATACCGCGTCGACATGTGCTACTTCGGACTCGCCTCGTGTTCTTTTCCTCTTTGCCAGGCTGTGAATTTGAGCGGTGAGCTGAGGCGAAGGTCGATAGTTAGGCGCAACGAAAAGTCTCGATCGAGGTAAACGTTGCTTCGCCCGAAAGACTTCTGGTTAAAGCATTTTTAACGAACTCGCTCCAAGTTTCCGCTCTCGTCATCGAGATTGATTACTTCGAGTAGCAAAAACGTGAAACATCGTGCTTCTTTCGGCAGACGCTTGCGTATTCGACGTATGCTTAAGGAACTTGAAGAGCAGCGTCTCTCAACGTGGCGCTTATAACAGGCTGTTTTTGTTTTCCATCGTATAAATCTGTTTCCATGATTATCGAGCACGCTATCGATGCATGTTATTAGACGAACCACGTGTGCGTGATCACGCGAGTGTATAATGACAGGGGGTACACGCGATAACCCGCGCCAACCACCGGAAACCGCTAGCGATTAGCTGTACTCCACTGTCTATCGGCTATAAGAATAATTTCACGGTGTTACACGGTGGATACGCAAGTATCCCGTATATGTTCGTTTCGTTTGTCGATTCGATTGTTGAGTGGTTGTCGCACGATATCAACGTAAGATCGATGAATATTATAATACGTCAGGAAAACGTCACGCACAGAACCTTGTCTGTCGGTAGAGAGGGCTGGGAATTGTGGTAGACGTAAACGCGCAGTAAAGGGGTTCCGATATTATTTCGAAAGCACATTGCAAGATTAAAATCGAAACGAGCTGCACGTTTGTAACGAAAATGGCTATCGCGTAACACGATGAAAAGAATGCGAAAGACTATGACGAGCGACAAGTTGAAAAATCCGCTCGTAATCCTAATTTTCCGCGTGTCACGTGCAATCAGATATGATTAGTACTCGCGTTTACGACATCGTCGAACATTGGCGCTTACATCTCATGGTCGTAATATTTCGACGACATCGTGAAACAAATGACGTTAGTGGAACTCGTGTTACATATACCTCAAGCTTAACAACTATCTAGCAAAGTTTGATGAAATCTACTTTATAATCCTCGGTTTCTGAAATATTTGCAGTGAAATTTTGCGCATATGGGACACTGATATAATAACTTCTGCTTTCACGCAATGAATACACGTTCTCCGTTCGTGCAAGCTTGCACGAGTTAAGGACGAGAATTACGAGCCAATGTCGGTATAATTCATTTGGATGGATAGTAAATTCCTAAATCATTTCTCAAAGAAAAACGTTGACTGAACTTTCGCCAGCGTTTGTGCATAACGGAGAGTGGCTGCTCATTGCGTTCCATTGATCCAATTTCAGTTTGATCCAATTTCTATTTAACCGTTTAAAAATTCTTCTAAGTGACGCGAGAGCTTGCAAATTAACGAAAGCTGTGGTTTCGTGTTTGAAATCTCGTTCCACGGTGCGAACTGCAAGACGTCCATTGAAAAAAAATTGCACTGACTAACCGTACAAGATTCCAAGCCAAAGTTATAAATAACGTTTTGCGTGACGGCCGTGCCTTTGCACACGCGGGACCATTCATCAGCAACGCCTAGCACGTGAACCTACCGATAACGACACCCTACCGGCAGATTCGATCGGTCGATGAAAGGGGCGGCTGTCGAATGTACCGCGGATCAGTCGCCTCGTCTCGATCTCGTGGTTCCATCGGCTCGTTTAACAGCCTCGCTCTGTTGTCAGGCACGGGAAAGAAATTGAAGATAAACAAAATTATCGGAGCTACCTTTCGTTCTTGCTTAAATTCGAAATTGTCGCATAAAAACTCCGACTCGTCCGCGCCTCCTCTCTGTCGCATTTTTTTACAATTTGTTCGACGCGTCGAAAGATTCTGCGCGTGCGTAAAGACGAAACAAGCGATACCAGCTACATTTTGCCTGACCTGTTTCCTATTTCCGCCGCACTCCATTTCGTCAGTATTTCGTAACATTGATCGGCACGCCACGCATCGCAAATTAACGCGACGATAAAACGGCGCATAAACGCGGTTACTTGGTAGAAATATGGGCGACGATCTCGCGCAGAGATCGTTTCACAGCGAAGCGGTTACTTTCCGAACGCCTATAATCGTTCGTAAGAAGACAGCAGCTGCTAATTTCGAGACGTGCGACCGTATCGGCCAACCAACGATTAGAGGCAGTAAAACTCGCGGCTGTGACTCGGGCTGCATAAGTTTCTAGCACGGCACGATAAATCCGCCGATAACGACGTCGGCATGTGTGCACACGAAATTCGAAGGAAGCAAGCAAGAGGCAGATTGGGGGTGTCGAGCTGCATGGCAGCCAAGTAAACGTTTGTCTCCACGTAGAAGGCGTCGACCTCCTTTTTCCGTGACGCGCGATCCCTTGAACACGACTGCAACACGCTAAGATTTTCGATATTTCGAAATTGATGCCGATAACAAGCTCTCGCTAGTCCCCGACGTCTACCGGGCGTTCTTGTTTCCCTGTTATTTTATCGGTGCTACGCACGAACATTTCCGCACGAAATTGAAAAACACCGCGTTCCGCTGAGAGAATACGTCAGCCATGAATTCTTGCTACCCGATAGCTTACGAGTTTCTTTCCGCGTTTGCACATTTCTCCGGGGCGAATTCCAAATTGAAATCCGCTCGAGAGTATCCCCGGCCTGTGGTGTGCTAAACGATTTCATAACTCGCCGTGAGTTCCAAACGGAGCCGCCGTCTGGTCAAGTCGCGTTTATGACCGAAACGAAGGCGCCTTGAGCTACTCGCAAGACTTGGCGAATCCACAGGGAGTTCGTAACGAATGTAAAAGCTGCACCGAACGCGGCCAGTCCGGAACAAAGGCAAACGTGTTTCTGTTCCGAGCGTTATCCCGATAAGATGTGAAATTGGTTTGCTAATAATGGAATTGATTCTCGAAGGAAATCGTGGCGAAACGTTGCACAAGTGTGCCGGAAAAGCGTAAATTCTACCTACGAGCGGACCCGTTAATTGCACAGCTCTATAAGCAGACCTATATCTTTAAATAAAATCCATAGAGTTGGTAATGCCGCGCACGATGAAAACATTACATCGTTGTCCCAGCATTTATAGCGAGCACGCAAAATACAGTTTATGCGGTGATAAACATTCCTCGAGGAAATTTCTATGAAGCATTGTACCAGTTATCATCGTGGACACCGATATTCGTACTTTATAGTTACGTACCGCCGTAGCCAGGGAGCGAGTGTGTATAGGAAATTTTGTATCCTGGCCGAGATCCAAACGCATTTTTCCACCGAAAATTACAAATGCCTTGAACGTTTGTTTCAGAGGGAAGCGTATTTAGTTTACGATCTTCATCAATACTTATTGCCTTTTGTGCAACGTGTCGCGTTAGTAAAATAACAGTCTTATTGTTCACGGCTGGCGTAGGAACTTTATAACAGTTTATAACACAGTCGCAGAAACAATTATAACTTTTCTCTTTCGTGCCGTCTGCCAACATGCATTCGGTTTATCTTTATCTTTCAACGAGCCATAACCGTAATGCTAAACACGGTATCTCGTGCAGAGACGTCCCCATCGAGTGGCGCGACAGAGTTCTTGTTAATCAATCAAACAAGTTAAAATCAAATAGACCAGGGCCAGCGTGTCTCGGTTAATAGCAAAGTTACATTTCGATAGATTTGTTCCATGCACGTGTATCTATTAGTATGTCGGAGGACGCAACTTCCCGAATGTCGCACGGTCAAAGGACGGCCAATATCGGAGAAGTCGAATCCGATGAGTTTCGCCGTTTGAATTCTCGCAGTCCGTCTCTCGTTTCCTTTCTTGACTGGATGACAATCGAGAAGGGTTACACGGCTATTATACAGCTCGTTACCCAATCAGCAAACTTTACCAGCAGTTTACCTAGAATTCCGTGTAGATTCGCTTCTTTAGATTATCGATCTCCTTTATCACGTCACTGTCCTAATCCGCCGTTACCTCTCCCTTCTCTGTACCTCACCTTGGATTACTCGTATTTTTATGGATCTCCGCGCGATACAAGCATCTTATCTACCATGTATTTTACATTACAAAACGTAAATGGAATTTTGAAGTATACGTATATGTATACTGGAAGGTTTGGTTCGTAGGAGGATCTGGATATTTTCCAAGAATTACCCCGTCATATTGAATTAATCCAGCCTCCGGTTCTCTTTAAACCAAAAAGTTTATCTGCACGTTACTTTGTATAATCAATTCGTCGTTTGCGTTAAACACGGGAATTGTATTAACCGAGTCGGCCAACTTTTAAGTATCCGAAGTTCGATGGCTTTCGAAAAGCGCGGCTTTTCCGGCAAGATTTTCGTCGGTATGCTGACAGGAACTGGAAACGGAAAACGTTTCAATACGAAACTTCTCGACGTCGGGAAACTCGAGACGGCTCTCTTACCGGAGGAGAGCGCGATCAAAATGTAGTCTAGTTTCTACGAAGTTAATAATACACTGGAGTTCGGATAGTGTCAGGCAAACTATACTTTCGTCGTAATTTAAAAAGAAAAACCACGTCCAACGTAGAATAAAAAAGAGGCGAATAGGAAGGCTAAATTATCTGTAACACAGATTATATCGAAGTTTCAAGGTAAGGGTAATGAAAATTCCAGCAACTTTTCTCTGCAACGCCGTGACTCAGAGAGTTATCATTTTTTATATTCGTGTTCCCCTAAAAGATAATGCACTTAGCTTCCGGCTTGCCGTAAGCCCCGACTTAACAACCTTTGCTGTTATTCCGACACGATGGTACTTGGCCCTAGGAGAGGCTCGTGCTCGTTGAGTACCTGGAGGCCGCGAACTGTAAGCTAACTGAAAATTAACGTGCCAGCGAAACCTTTAAAGCCGACGAGAATTTACGTAGTCAGAGGTCGTTACGCATAGATTTCGGACGGTCGTCGATCTGTTCCGTCGCCCATTCCACGGCCCAGTTACCAGATAACATTCCAAAACGAACGTCTATTCCGATCTCTCGGGCGAGCCTGCAATTCAGTCGCGCGATATTTCTTTCATGAAATTCCACCGGCCATTCTTGCCGACGTTCAACTTCTCGTCGGAGTTTCTTGGATCAGAAGCACGAACGGCCGATATCTCTAGGTCCGCTTTTACAAGAACTCTCACGAGAATAATTGAAGCGGGTGAGAGCGTGGCGTTAGTTAAAGTTTGACGCGACAAAGAGGGAGAGATAAACGCGAAATAATTTCCTCGCCGCGCCGGTTGAATGGTAGTTTTCGAGAATTAACGAATTATCATCGCACCTGTTGGCTCGGCAGCGCAAAGTTGAACAGGGTTTAAACGCGGGGAAATTGTTTCAGGTTTCAAGTTCTCGAACAATTTTCAGTGGATTGGCGATAAGCGCTCGCGAAGATAAAGTTTGCTCGAAGCTCACGGCGAATAGCTCATCCCGCGAGCGAGAGCTTATCATTTCGTTAGAAACGTAACGAGCTTCCGAACTTAGACGCATCGTTGCCGATATTTCTCGCCCGTCCGGATAAACGGCGAAATGGAAAGAGGCTGATCTGTCGCGTTAAGATTTTGAGAACGGTGCAACGCGATGTTGTCGAGCCGCGTCGCAGATGTCTCGTACGGTATTAGCGTCGAATATGGGACAATTTCGAGCTTTTGAGCAGCATATGTATACGTACGTCTAGTTTCACCCGAACGAACGCGGCTAATTACCTCGAAGGTCCTTCGAAATCCTTCGCTGAGGAACTAGGTCGTAATTCGATGTTCGCGACGTAACGCGAATTTACGTCGAACAAATTTACGTGGTTTCACAAACATGTACTATGGAATGGCTGATCGATTCTCACTGGATGGCAGTGCAAAGTATTCTATATACTTGTACAATGCAGTATATCGGCATTCGTCACGAAACACCGTGTTCGCGTAAACCATTAATCATCAAGTTGTCACACGACGACAGTGCACACTGTTCCGAATGTCAATATAATCCGCGGTACTAATGAACTCGCGTGTATATTAATTCGTCGGCCTTCTGGCACACGAAAGCACGCTAATATAGATATCGCTGGGAAAAAATGTTGCTTTCTCCCGATGATATTCGAATAAATGGAAATTCCGAATATTAACAAATCGCAAATGTTTGGGAAACAAATACGCGGATCTCCTTCTTTGTCTCTTCCTTTTCCCTTCAGCATTCGTCTCTTATTTGAACCAGTTGCGACAATGTTTATTGCGGGTCAAGCGGCTTGGCCATGCGTTCACCTTTATTTCCAATGTTATCCTTCTGGTCGAAATTTTTATTGTTTCAGCAATTTCTCGAGCACGCTTTATCTCGAATTGGCAAGGATGTTCTAATAAACGAAACGAAATCAACGCAGCGGAATCGCCAGCTCCGGCCACGCTGCGAATTTTATTCTGCTCCAGGGAACGTTCCGTTCAAAAACAATACGTTTTAAAAAGCATCATCGGCAAAACGAAAGAATCTTTTTAAACGATACAATAATCAGCGGTGACGGAGCGTTGAATTCAGGATTCGTTTCTCTAAGGAACGTTTGTGCAATATTTCTTGCGAATGGAAACGTTTCCTTATCCGCTCGCGACCTCGCTAAAAAATCTCTAGTCAGAGATGTACAACATTCCTTTCTTCCTTTGCCTAAAGTCGCATCCTTTGATTAATTTTCTACAGGCATCTGGATCCGCTGGAACACGACAAATATATCCGCCCAGCCGTCACCCACCCCTCGTCCGCGGCCGCATTTTTCTTCCAGTCCTCTGCCCATTTCCCGGCTGCTCTTTCAGCTACTCAACCTTCTCGTGAATTTATCATTTTACGAATTTGCTGCCGACTCGCTCTTTTTTTAAACTTTTCGTCTTTCTTCCCTTGTCGCGTTACGTTGTCTGTTACAAAGGAAACAACCCCGAAACGCAGAAAAATCGCGCGATCGATATCTTTTTATCGTTACTCTTAAACTTTATGGTAGAATACAATTATCGTCGTATAATCGCCTCGAATGACTTAATTACATTCCACCGATGCTTTTTACAGCGACGAACAACATTCCCCTGTATTCTCTACCTTGTATCACCGAAGTCGTGTTTTTCGTCTCAAGTCTTTCGGGCGACTGGTCGCTGAATACCTTAAAGCTTTCAACCGGTATTAGACGACAGAATTCCCACGAACGACAAATTTATTTATCGATCCGTCCTACGCCTTCCCCTGTTTTATCCTTTCGGTTGATCTCTCGACCACTTGTCCGACAGTGTTTCGACGAGGGCCTATATTTATTGCGATCCTATACCGCGATAGCTCCTCGTATTCGTCGACTAGCTCCACTTCGTCTCGAAGTTTCTTGGATTTTTTTCCCTCGATACCCCACTCATCTTACCTTCTCCTCGCTGGTCTAAGCACTTAGATACCTGACAAAGAAGAAACGTTCGCGTTCAAATTGTTTTCCAATTCGATAATCGTCAAACATATAGTCTTCCGACTGTAATCGTACGAATTCATCTCCTTTTATGTTCATATATGTTATATATCTGAAGAACGATGAAAATTTTTACGACAGAGCGAAGTTTTAAATCGAATTATTTATTTCGTCGAAAATTGACAAACTTGATTTAACTGAACTTGAATTGGAAGAAACTAACTTCAATATTCGTGATACTAGAAGATGTACAAAAGACGCAGCGATTAGTGCTTACGTAGAATTTAAAAGCAATAAGGAGATTTACTATGCCGTTTATGCGTCTGTATACGAACGCTTAAATGAATGATACAACTTAAGAAGAAGAACAACAATATACGAAGACTTCGATCGACATGCCTTAACAATACACGTCTCTAAAGTACTTGTCCCATTTCTTCAAAAAATAAAGAATATAGAACATCTACGGCGTGGAAAAATGTTGAAAAATTAATCGCTGCCTCAAGACGAAATCTGGTAATTTCATTAAAACGATGGTGAACGTAATTCGATTGAGGGAGTGATTAAAATCGGGGTCGCAACGAGACGCAATCAATTAAATCCACGTAAACGGAATTGCAACGTTATTCGTGAAACGAACGTGTCCTTTTTGGAAATTATAGTCCATTCATCAGTTTCCATCGCAGGAGAAGGTAAGCTGGTCGTCTGTATGCCAGATATTAATAATTAGAGTGGATAAAAGGACGTAATTGAATCAGTGCCTTAATTAAAAATCGCAATTAGTGTCTTAACCAGAAGCCTCGGGGCCTACCTTACGTAAGCAAAATTAAATTAATATGCAGTCTGGTCCAAGCGACGGCACTCAACGGTTTTGCTTAATGCTAGAATTACGCGCGATACCGGAAACAAGAGGCGAATGACAGTAGAAAACAAAAGGGGAAAAGCGATTTCGCTTTGCAAGCAAAAAAGCAAAACGAATCCGGAAGCTGTTCTCGCCTCGAAGAATCGTGCAACACTCGACACTCGTAAATAATGCGATTTTCCATCGCATGGTTAAAATCACCACGGCGTGTGGTGGTTGCCGTTGGTCTGTCGATCTAACCAACGCTCAAGTTTGTTGCTGAAATCGTGGAAGAAAAGTACAGACGATGGAGGAAGAATAGTAGCGGCGGGTGGACTACTGATTGCCGACGAATGCGGATTGCATAACGAAGAATAGACTTAAATCTAGCACGGCTGTTTCTTTTCATCCTTCTCTCTCGAGCTTTAATCCCGAGCTTTATATCGCTCTAAGGAATTATAATCTGATATGGTTCCAGTGCACGTCTCTTATTCGTCTGCTCTTTCGCGTTTCAATCTTATGTTGCTTAATCACATCGGAATTGACGACTTATGACGACCAAAGCGATCGTTTTTCAAATAGATGCGTGGCGATTAACCCGCAACGGTATATATCGCAAGTGATGAAGATCATGGTTGGAGACCAGCGTTTGGCTAGCGAAAATGATGCCGCTGTACAGGGTGTTTGTAGTAGAAGTATATTTGGCGAAGCTCGCTCAAAGCAAGCCTAATCGCTAATTGTTCTCTCGATGCAGGAAACGTAATAAGCCAGTATTGTATTCGCTTAGCCCTCAAAATGTTGGAAATGCAATTAGAGTCCGGCAGGTAATTAGTACGTGATACTCCAAAGTAAGTACGGATTACCGATACCATTGCGTTATACGTTCACTTTACCAAACAATAATAGTGTTGTTAGTGAACGTGACAATTGCCAGTCTTCGAGAAAAGACTTTGCTCCGAATTCAGCGACTACATTTTATAAATCTTCGACCTGAAAGACAAGTTCGTCCCAGCGTTACGATCATTTCACGGCCCATTTTCGTAAATTCTCGTTTCCCAGAGGATCGTATTTCTGGGCTACAGCTTCCTGGAATTAGAGTAAGATTTTTACAGTGTAATTCCCTTATTATTCGGCAAGAGACACGAACACGAAATGCAGAGACATAAAAGAATCCGTGCAACGTGTTCGAAAGAGTTTTCTCTTCCAGTTTCTATGATATGTGCATTTACACTCCTTTTCTATGTGCTGGCAGTTTTCCTCTTTCTTTTCTCCGTTTCAAGCAACTTTCCGTCGGTCTTCCTTCCACGTTATCCTGGAATATTGTAATTCTGTACCGTTATATAGGCTACTTTATTTCTTTTCTCTTGCTTCTCCTCCTTGTGTGTACGCGAGCATACTTTCGAATGCAGTTCCTCAATCGCTTTGTCTTTTAATTACCAACTAGGTGGTCGTTAAATTTGTTCCACGATGAAAAACCAATTTTTCACTGCAAACAGTATACAGTGTAAATGTTTCGTTAATTGCTGCTCGTCGAAAGAAGGGTACAATTTTACATAAGCAAACTCTGATCGAATTAACGAAGCATTAACATTATATGCAGCATAACAATAAATCAAGCGACTACTATGCGCTGAATCGAAAACAAGGATTGTATAGAGAATTAAGAATCGTTCGATCGATACATTTACGAGAAGAGTTAATAATACTAGCAGATTCAAGCAACGCGGTAATCGATCTAATTTAGAATGCATTAATAACCTGAAATTCGTAGAGCAAAATATACACGAGACTCTTGTCTGAATTACGGTAAGCATTTCGAATCATCGAAACATATCGAAAATATATAAAGCTAGATCAAACTATAGACGTCGTAACGGTTCGAGCAAGTGACGGGAAATACCACGGGAAATTTCGGGAAATAGTTGCCACGATGTTTAACATAAACTCGACAAAAAGCATACTACACGGTATACAGTTTTACCAATGAGAATGTTTCCGTACAGTTAGCGAACGAGGGGATCCATTCGCAGACGCCGAGGGAGTATAAAAACGAAGGAAAAAAAACAGGCAAGCGATCCTTTTCGTCGACGCCTCCGTTAATTCACCAAATTACCTACGCCTATCCTATAGGGAGCGACAGCCAGAAGCGTAAGAACGAAAGTGGTACGACACGCATTCCAGACAAAGACGTTCTCGTTTCGTAAGCGTCGATTCGCCTGACCACCAATTAAGGAAAAACGCGTGCATAAAAGAACAGTGAAGAGTAATCCACCTAACGCTACCCAACTGTGAGACGAATACAAAACCCTTTGACGCTTCCGTACGTGTCGCAATTACACGGAACAAAACAGCAGCCCGCGTCTTTCCTCCCACTCTTCTAACTATTCCTTTTTTTTTTCGCTGTCGCCCTCGACGTTGCCTCGCTGCAGTCTCACACAAAACAGCCTCGAAATTTGCGTGCGCGAGTACCTTTGAAATGCAACGAATTCTCGCCGTTAGCTTTGTGCTTTTTAAAGGAGAATTGTGCGGCCAAAATTTCAATGAACACGCGCCACGCACACGCGTGTACCGATGTATGCGTTCATCCTACGCGCGGCGTCCGCGTTTCAGCTACCGGTAATTGCACGATGGTTACGAGAAAACCGCAGCTTATGTGTTCTCGTGTTGATAATGCAAGTCCCGTGATGCGCGGCCCTTGTATCCCTATCGTTCCCGCTCCCGTTTCCACTCCCATATCCTCTCGTCTCAAAGAGGATTATTCGATATTCCTAGTTTACTGGTTCATACGTTCATTGCGATGCGGTGCCTCTGTTGTTGGAAAAATGGCCGTAATACGGAAAAGATAAAATCGTTTGTTTGACGAACGTAGTTACGCAGTTGATTCGCCTCGGTCTTTGCATCCTTTGGAAAAATAATGAAACGCGCTTCCAGCATTCATCGGTCGGCTTTTGATCAAACTTTCACAAGGCAAACTGACGAGTTTCCCTTCAATCGATAGATTTTATTGTTGTAATACGATTTATCGGTAGCAGCAAAGGATTGATAGATGGAGAGAGAGGAATACGAACATTCGCCACACCATCTCAGGGATCTCCAAAGTGAATTCTTAAAAAAAAAAATACATATGCAACGAAAAATTGTCAAATTGTTGAAAGATGTTTCTTCTTTCCTTACTACGCGATTTTGTCGTCGCTTGTCTCTTCTTCGTCGCATTTCCACACATTTTCGGACTTTCCCTTGAAAAATC
Source organism: Bombus terrestris (assembly GCF_910591885.1). Taxonomy (NCBI): domain Eukaryota; kingdom Metazoa; phylum Arthropoda; class Insecta; order Hymenoptera; family Apidae; genus Bombus; species Bombus terrestris. Next base: position 14,439,067 of record NC_063277.1, read on the forward strand.
AGAGTCTGCACGTTATAACCGAAAATGGTTGCGGTAACCGAGTAAACTGTCGGCGTTCTCGGCCATGAAATCCTTGCGAGAAATTCAATAATGGTATCACCTCGAGAGAATGCTCCATATCCAGAATTCCAAAACGAAGAGAGAGAGTGTGTGTGTGTGTGTGTGTGTGTGTGTGTGTGTGTGTGTATGTGTGTGTGCGTGGGCGCGTGCGTGAGAAAAGGAAAAGAGACGAGCGTGTGTTGGTAAATAGAGAAACTGTCTGCAACAGGGTAGCATCGACGGTTAAGTCACCGATGGTCGATACTCGCGGCAATTTCATTAGATCTTCACGAGCTTTGATTCAAACATCGCCAATGCGTGAATTAATACTCGACCAGCGAAACTCGATACCGAAACCTATAACATAAACTTGGGTCGAGTGCTGTGCACGCTCTGTCGCATCGAAGTTGGATTAAATCGTGATTCGTCTTCCATGGAGAGGCGTAATCGGTGTCAACCGAATCAAGGATAGTATTAAACTGCCACGGAAACGCGAACCCGTACGACGAGTAGAAAATGCAACCAGATCGTAGGTCGTGCTAAATACCACTCGAGGATGCAATGCCTGTTCATCGTATGGAATCGTCTAAATCGGTCGAAGCGCAGCGCGAACAACAGAGGACGGGACTCTCGTAGATTATAGGATGCAAGTCGACCGACCTGGAATTTATTGCGTTTCGATTAGAGACCGAATAACGGCAGGTTCGGTCTATTGAAGACGCTTAAGGCGCCTCGAGTACTCTGCAACGGAAAGGTTAGCTCGGAGGGCTCGCATAAGAGAAACGATGAGTCTCAGTGGGTGCTTCACCAGCTAGAAAAGAGGGCCAGGCCAGCCTGAACGAGTTGTGCAGTCAGCGCAGTTTAGTTTGCACTCTGGTGTTTTTCCTCGTTTCCTCGTACATTTGGAAACAAAAATGAAATAGAAGAACGGAAATAAGCGAGAACTACGGAAGTCGCAAACACGGAGCTGGGAAATTTGAATCGGCGCTTCTCGGGAATGGACGATGGATGCGGCAAAAGGATGGAAAAGGTCGACAAGAAATATGAGAATGGAGACACGCACTCGAAATGAACGAGAAACGGTATGGGAACGCGCCATAGTTCGGCAACATTAGAAACGGAAAGATATCGCTTAGGTGGTTCTGTCGAAAACAGTTTTCGGCCGGTGACTGGCGTTGGCCATTTGCCAAACGAACCTCTCGCGGCTACCGTGTGCACGCTACCGGTCGAAAACGCCGAGCGAACCTGAATCGCGGAAGACGCGCGCGGATGGAAACAGGACACGGGATAGGGGTCGACGGGATAAAATAAAACGAGGATAGTCGCGACTCCCAGAAAATAGAAAGCGCGTAAACATATAAATCTCGTTGGCCGAGAGACCGAGACTACTAGGTTAGCTGCAGTTGGAAGTTAACGCTCGTTCCGTTTCCCTTTACTCTTCCTTCCTGGTTCCTTAACCGCGTTTTATCCCCATTCTTTCTCTTCTATTCGCTTTGCGACGACTATTTGTGGAGAACGCTCGGAACCTTCGATTCGGAGAAGATGAAACGGATACAAATCGTTCGAGTTATGCTCTTTAACGTGTCCGCGACTGAACCGACGTCGTTTTGGCTCGTCCATTGGTTTCCTTTTATTTCCTACATAATCGTCTGTGCAGATTTTTCCTGTCAAAGTCTGAAGGAACAATCAACACGACGATACAAAGTACAGGAGATACGCGGTACGGAGGTACAGAGCCGAGTACGTCAAAGAAATAGGATGCGATTAAAAGTAGACTTGTTCCGGTGTTGATTTAATCGACAACTTTGTTTGTTACAGTGAAAGAACGCTGACCTAAATTGAGACTTTCTAGCGGCAACGAGCTAACACCGACGCACCTTTCGCTGTGTTTTAAGAATGTCCCGTGAAAGAGCGAATAAATTTAAAAACATTTCAATTACATCGGCCAAATAATCGTTTTCTATAAGAGATTAACGCTTTCCAGACTAGTAGTAGCGAAAATAATTTGTAACGGCTGTATCGTGTTATAAGTACGTATAAAATGTTACCTTGATTATAGAAACTATCGTTTAAAAAATTATCATCGAAGAAGCCCGTGCAGCGCTTAAGGATGACGTTTAATGCCTGGAACGGAGGAGCGTAAGGTTGGTAATTCGATATCGGGCTAATGGTTAGCGTGGAACGATAATCTGGTCGCGATGCGCCGGCAAAATATTAAACGCATCGCTAAATAAGTCGAGAAAAGAGCGAAAGGCTGTAACGATGGCGAGGCGCAGCGGCAAGATATTTTCTCTGCATCGCTATTCGATCCATGGCTGGGATCTCTTTCGGGATAGGGAATTCCTCAAGCGTCATCCGTCGATTATCGGTTGATTTTCGATCCAGAAGCGCTCCTGGTGAAATAAAACCGGAGCGTAATATAGAGATGCCATTGCGGTGCGTGGTATCGCGGCTGTAAAAGACGAAGACGGATAACGACCAACCGACGTAAATACGCTGCCTGGTGGCTCGCGATCTCTATAGGCAGGTATTATCTACACGGACCGTTTAAACCTCCTATATAAAACACGTATTCATATTTCTTCCTATGGGAACCGGGACCGTCACGCGATACACGAAACTCTGTATATCCCGTAAACGGTTTTATAACCCAAAGTTGAAGGTATGCTCTTACTACAAGCGAGCATAACGTCGTGCTTGTAAAGCGCTGCTAACTCATCGCCGTGACTGCGCGCGGAATTTCAAAGCTTGTTGTTCTTGTCCGTGCGATTGCGACTCTGGCCGAGGAATTTTTGTTCCGAGGCAATGCGACGTCTCCATCGATCCCCAACTTTTCCGACCCACAAGATTACCGTTTTCATCGATCGTGCAATTTTATTTACGACAGGACGTGATACGGGAACCTAATTTGTCATCGACGTACACTCCGTCGTAAATTCGAGAATCTGGACCAATGATACCCATGGGGAAACGCGAAACACACGGATGCTGATTGTGAGATTGTCGAGAAAGTAGATTAATTCTCGTAGTTAGTCGGACATAGCTCGTTGCCTCGAATAGCAATTTACCGGAACCTATAATTGACTAATCCTTCGTTCCTCGTAACTTGAACTTGCTTAATTTAATTGTCACTATGTAATTCTCACTTACAAGTTGTACTTTGACAAGTTCGTCTACGCTTCCTAGAAATTTAGCCCGGTCGACAAACAAAAACACGAATGTAAAAAGCTTGGAAGAACGAACCTCGTCTCACTACACATCGGATACTCCACGATACGATTCTCTCTATAAATTTATGAAACGTATGGAAACGTGTATGACTCCTTCGGTAGAAAGCTATAGGAGATCGATTCCGATCCATCTATGTTTGAACCAACTAATTACGAATTTATTTATGTATTTATTTATTTATTTACGAATTACAGACGACTTTCTTTGTGACCACACGAGTCTAAGTTCACTCTCGTTATACTTTACAATCTTCTACGAAAAATTTCACGAACGAGCGCCTTATTTCCTGTAGATGGACAATCGTAAAATCTTTATCACAGTTTAATCCTTTTAGGGGGTTTCTAGGCCTCGCAATAGTACCTACTGATATACGATCTCACTGAATGTTCCGCGTCGTTTCGTGACGTGGAATAAAAATTCAGTCCGAAGGATGTCGGTTGAAACGAGGCATTAGTCTTTGATCGCGTTTCGATGTTTACCCCATATTCAAGAAACTCTGGGGTACATTTCAGGATAGACGCGATGAAATTTTCATCAGGCTCGCCAGTAAACGTAACATCGAAGGAAATAATTCTTTGCTGAAAGGCAGCCCAATGCTTACTGACGTACATATGTAAATCCTATTGTAGGATTTTTTTATTTATTTAGAAATATTAGAAATTAGGGTTTCCAATAATTTCTATCCTATATGTTAATTTTATTGATCCATAGATCTACTTACAATGGATTAAACAAGAAACCACGGTTATTTAACGTGAACTAAATACAGTAATGTGTTATAACTAAGACAATTAAATAGTTAATTCACAACTCTCGTCACCACGGTTCCAACGCTTTATTTCACGCGGAACATCCTCTTCGATAACGCTGACAACACTCTGACTTCTCGACTCACGACTGCCTGTTAATTCGTCTTTCTCCCTTAAGTGTTTTGTGTTCGCCCCTTTGTGTTTTCTCATAGCTCCACTACGTACGTGTTCCGCGACCACGGCCACGTAAGCCTTTTTTCCGCCTAACTATTCGACTGAAGAACCGACGACACATTGGTGGGCCGCTCAGCCCATTGAAGTTTCCAGACCCTTTTGACCTGTCGGCTTTCTCTTAACATTATTTATGGTTCACCCGATATTTCTTAGACAATCTGTCCACGATACTACGCTATTCTGGTAATTTCACGGATAATTTGTGCAGGGCTGTATTCGACTAGTCGAATCAGCTATTACAAACGAATGGCACAATAGCAGCAACATCTAATAACAGGTATTGCGATTGGATATTGCTCTAACACAAGATTAGGGATAAATTTATCAGTAATTATCGATAAGCCAATTAGTTAATGCGGACGCATACGCTGCAATCTGTTCAGCGGCCTGTTTACCGTCGCTAATTGAAAGTAATGAAATTTATAACAGCGGCATAAAGTTTTACATGTTCTTTAGACGTGCACCAAGCGGAATACGCTGGAGCCATTCGTCGAGCCTCGCGATCCGCAAAAAGGAAAACCAACTTACTCATTCTATGAATATCCGTTAGTTACGCGCCGGCTTTTCATTCGATAACATTATTCCGTTGCGATGTTAACAAGTTGCTTCGAGCATGGTTGAAAAGGTACATTTTCATATTTAGGTTGACGAATTCATATTTTACAATGGTATTATTCGCGTTCATAACGCGTTTACGTACGTTTCCAACATAATGTCGTATCGTTCTTTGAAACTGCGTCTTGACACAATTTACCGACGCTACTAATTTGCAAAAATGTTCTAATTTCGTCGATGCCGAATTAGTCATGAACAATGGAGACGTCGCGAGCGTCGCAACGAAAAAGCTCGTTCAGCTTAAGGATTATAACTGTAGCGGATATAACGTAAAGGGAAAAATTGACAAATGAAGGGGTGTAGAATATATACATATACGTAGAGCGTCAGAGAAGGTGAACATTGCTCTCGAGTTGTTTCTGAAAGTTAAGCCGGCTTTGCAAACAGAGGTTAACAGGTTTGAGAAAAGTACGCTGAAAAGAAGCGAATGTAATTAAATTGAGAGGCGTATCCAAAATTACGGAAGCGAACGGTAATTTAGTGGACGTCTTTGCGACCATTTCAACTCCAGTTCACTTCCCTTTCAAAGCGTCCGTTCGTCACAGAAGGAATAAGCGAATTTTAACGATACCTGCGAACGTTATTGTATACAACAACGAGTATGTGATCGAAACTGGTAGTTCCGTTTACAGTATGAAAATATTTTTAATTATTCTTTGACGGACACGTTTTTCAGCCAACGACAAATTAGGAACACATTGCACGCTATAAAATTTCGCGCGTGCTACGTCTGAGCGTACACTGATTCTATTTGTATCCCGTTTAAGTAAGCAAGTAATCAATAGCCATTATCCTTCTCCGATCATAGTAACGTCATTAAAAATAACCTGAGGTCAGTTGCGCGGCTGTGAACCGTTTCTACTTAATTAGAGGGTTGACCAGTTTTTAAAAAAAAAGCCATCGTTGAATTCGAGTAGTAGCAAAACATAGAGAGTCGTAACATTTATCGTATCCTAATAATAGTGCGCTCGACAAAGTAGAATCAAGCACGTACGTAGTCAGACGGGCGAACGCTAAAATATCCATATGCCTGGTCAAGTATAATAAAAGCGTACGTAGCCAGGTATCTGTGTCAAAGGGGAAGCAAAATATATAGATAGATTAATATCACTGTACGTGCTTTCGAATTAATATAATAAATGTAAAATTTCGTGAAATATCCTCTCTGGTTATTTATTATAATGCTATAACCAGTCGTGATTGAATGCACTTGTCGTTGGTTTTGAAAATGCAGAGAGAAAGTAAAACATTGTCGCTGCAGGTTGCCAGAGTAAAAGCAACACCACGTAGATCTATCTTTATTTTCTGTACATCTTCCGTGAAGGGCAGCAACGCTCATTCGCCGTGAAACTCCATTGTATTTGCAGCTGCACCAGAAACACATACAATGGTTTCTAGGCGGTAGTATCTACTGCAAGCTGAGTGGGTTAGGTTGCAAGCGATGTTGAAACTGCCGCAGTTTCAACGGGAGACCCCGGTTTACATCTACAGTGAACCATATTGTGCATGAGAGAATGCGACACAGAGAAAAGATTCGATCGTTGATCGACCGAATGCCAAGGCATTAATGCTAACTGCTGATTAACTCTATTGAACCAGCAATTCGGAAGCAATCGTGTGACTGATTGACAGGACAGTTATTCTAGAGAGATAAAATGTGTTGAGAATCGAAAGGCAATGAACAAAGAGTTTCGTTTCGTAACGAAGCTCGTTTACCTCGACGACTGAATCATGAAAATAATTTGCAAGCGGAGCACGTGAAAACGCAAAGTGCAATTTACGGTCTAAACAGTTTTCTCTGCTATCTAGCATCAGCTTTGCAGTAAAATTATACAGCTGCCTTTATAAAATTACACGAAGGTGGATGAAGATTCTTCTTCCAGGAGAATGAAAGCAGAGTCGATTGCAAGAGGGTAAAGCTGTGCAGCCGCGAAATTCCTTATCCGACTCGATAACAGTTTCTCCTTTTCCATTGACTTCTAACGCGCAATTTCTATCTTCGCCCTTGTAAAATGCATTCGACGAATGGTAAATTTAAACGTAAAAATAGCTTGAGAGGCGTTCTTTCATTTTACTTGGTCCGTAATCCTTGGAAATGTCTAGAGAGTAACTCGAAACGTTTTCTAAACGCTTTTTTACTCTCCTCTCGAGAGGCAAATGCGAAACTAGAAATAAGTCAGCTTTCAGCGGGAAACCGATTTTTATTCGGCGCATTGGAACACATATCCGGCCCCAGGAGTGTGCCAACAGTTTCCATTTCAGAATAAGTCAGAGGAAAGTCGCCTTTCAACGAGGCCGTTTGTAACGAGACAAAGGGACGTTTATTCGCCGCTACCGGAACTCGGTGTCTCCTTACGAATTACTTTCGCGTCGGGAATCGATTTCCAATCGCCCGCGGCCAGGATCTCCGCTGTTGACTCGGCACGAACCAGATAAGATGGGACACTCGCGAGAAAGAAAGAGTACAAGGAAGAAGATAGGAGGATTTGCCGAGTCGAAAAGTGGAAAATGGACTGCCCGGCCTCGGGCTCTCTCGAGCCCACAGTGGTAAATATTCCAAGATCTGGCTTCGAGCCGCTGTTTCCTCGAGGAAAATTGAGGACTTGTACACATGCTGGCCTGGTAACGCGAGACGCGATGCGTCGCTATTGTTCTTAATCTGCTCCACTCAAATTGCCAGGATAAAAGTTTTGAAAAGGCGCACGGCCGAAATGTAAATTCATCGAGCTTTCGAATAGAAGCATGGATAAAAGGAGACGTGGAAAATAAAGGATGGAAAAGTTTCGTGGCTCTCGGAGCGGAAAATCGCTAGCTTCCGAATTGAAGAACACCAAAGGACGGAAATTTTAACAATGTCTGGATAAAGCAAGCATTTTAAAATTAGTTTGGATTAATTCTCTTTTTCTCTCGTAACGTTAGGATGTCAAAGACAGGATTGTATATTTGCCAAAGGCATCGATAGATAACACAGAGTCATGACTGTCCATTGCAATTTTATGTATCGAAAAAACCGATTCGATGGCTAACATACCTTTCATCTACTTCGAACTGTGCTTCGATTTCAAGAATGCAAGTCTGTAGATTCGAGACGAAAGAGATAAAGATGGGTAACGGTGGAGGAAAGGAAATACAGGAAGAGAAAGAGATAAGAAGCTCTGACGACTCGCAAAGTGAAAAATGGACAAAGTGACTTCGCATTTAAAAGAATCCAACAAAAGTGGATCTTCGGACAACTTTCGTGGTAACATGAGTTTCAATTTTCCTAATGGACCAAGAGCTAACCTCCTTAACAATTATAGCGACGAGGAAACTCGATGTCACTAACGACAATATCACTGCAATCTCGAGCCGCTTCAAAATCACAAACAAAAATCTGTCTAAAAATATTTTTTTAAAGCGAATTTATTCCATCGATTCGTATCGATCGACACGAATACCCTTTAAATCAATTGGAGTAAACTACAAACAAAGTAAGCTTTAACAAAGATCAAACGCGTCGAGCGTGCTACAGATGAAAAACTAAAAGAGAGAGCTGCTGGCTTTGCAAAGCTACAAAAAATAAAACGAACGAATTAATTAAAAAAAAAATGGCCCTCATCTCTCGACGCCACCAAACTTGAATCGGTGTTTTCCTTACGTTTAGGAAGAAGTGAATTAATAAAAACCAACGATCAAGTATGCAATTATTTATTGTGTATTAATATAAAAATTGAAAAATAAAAAAAAATAGGTAAAAAAATTGGCGAAAAATAAAACGAAATAGAAATAAACGATTCGCGTACAATTTGAAAACAGTTACGCGAAGTGAAACAAGAGAGCGTGGCGCGGGGATCTAATCGAAACAAGCGGCATGGGACTTTTAAAAAATGCACCGCTGCAATCTGTTTAATGGATTCGGTAGCTTGATCGTACTTGGTCGAGTAATTGAGATCGTATGAAAAATATTTGTTTGCAAAGTAAGCTCTCATTAATCTCAAAGTTGATATAATACGTCACCCAGTGAATAGATCGAATCTTTGGCTAATTGAGTAAATGACAAACGCGAACGGCTATTGTCGTGACTGGATTTCAAAACAAAAGAAAATGAGCGAAGTAGCAACTTAAGAAAACTGTGAATCAAACTAACGAGCGAAGACGCGGAATTTAAAAGCTACGTGATAATTAGGTGTCAATCTTCAAATACTCCGTTTTAATCCTTCTTTCGCGATCTTTCGTATGCAAAATAGAAATTCTACTTTAAGATTAACCGTTATCGTCGCAAACAGAAATCTTACAACGTGGAAATTACGCGCGAATATTAAAACAGACAGGCGACACTTGCGTGAATTACGACTGTGTCACCAATAATAATGCGAACGAAGTGGTTATTAATAATGACAGGCTACATCAAGCTTCATCTCGCGATGGCTTCGATGGATCGATGTTGTCGAACAGTAAAGTCGGATAAATCTAAGATCGGATTGCGGATTACGGAGACAAGTACCATAGAATTGTACCGTCTTGGTCAAAAGTTTGACGCATAGGTATTAATATCTATCGTTGTTTGAAAAAGGTCCATTTGTTTCAATAATTTACAGACCATTTGATCGCAACGTTCGTACATCTTAGAAACGGTGCAAGACGTCTATCAAATGATAGGATGATAGCGAGGTTTCCGCTCGAAATTCCAACGGTCTCTCGAAATTTCTAATTCATGGGAATGTAATTCGGAGAATCTTACGGCAAGGATTAGATTTGATTATCTTAGCTCCAATGATAGATAACCGTTATTAATAATAGTCATCGTGGAGGTCTTTATCGCGGCATTCGGTGGATTCTATAGCTCGTTTGCCAAACACCTGCGATATTTCGTAGACGGATTGTACCGCTCGAGGATTTCGCAAACCGCCCCATTGGCACTGCCAGTGAAGCATGTTGCTGACCCACGTATCGACCACCAGGGGCTTCCCCAATCCCCGCTGCTTCGGCCGCTACGAACGGGGTAGATTTCTGCACAAGACACGCTTCTCTGCACACGCTCCACCCCGCTCGATTCTCGACACCGATATTCCTTCGTCCTCGCTCGTCCACCGCCTGTTTACATCGTTCTTCTCTCGACACCAGTACCACGTATCTGTTTGCGCGGACGTAAGCCACCGACCCATAGCCTCGTTTCCCTTGCGTTTCTATTCCTTCGTTGCTTTTCAAAATAACGCGCTATTTTTCTTCGGTCGTTTTTTTAAATTTTCCCGAAGATAATTAAAAACAGCAGAGTTTTTCTCGCCGATATGTAAAGCAGAGAATTTAAAGTGTTTGCTTTTATCCTGCCCGTATAAACGTCATTCTCCATGATGCGTGTAACAAGAACACGAGTAGTCTGATTTAAACAAATTTTGCAGCACCACTGTCTCGCCGCGGTGAAGTTTTATACGCTGCGATTTTCGCAGATCCGTTACTGTCAGCTCTTCCCTCTCGCGTACGCAGTGTATCATAAATCCCGAAATGCGCTCCTAGTAGGAGATTTCGAAATAAAATATTTCCGACAAGTAAATTTTCTTAGAAAGCAAAATAGAATAAAGGGGGAAAAATCAAATTTGCGAACTATCGCAATTTCTCTTTTCCATAAAATTGTTATTTATACGACGATTATAAAGGGATCAGCTCTGGCGTTAGCACGCGGATTGTTGCTAATTTCCCGGCAGATATCTTTCTGGTAATTCATAGCAAACGACTGATTAATTGGCAAATTGATCGATTCGATCGATCGTTTCATCGATTGGCTTTGGATCATGGCGTCGCTCGGTACGAGTAATTTTTGTTAATTAAATAAATCCTCTGGAATTAATAGACGCTTTTAATCGACGATGCTAATGAGACCGATTAAAATATTTTTGGCATTAAAATCCATCGCTTTGAAAGCGTTTTGGAATTCAGCCAAAGCAAACGTAAACGTTATCGTTAAATTTCAGGGATAATCTTCGATGATTAAAAATTTGTTTATGACAGTTTATCCGGTTCCTGTTTACGAGATAAATCACGACGAAATAATACACATTTATAACACGCTGATACGTTTTAGGTTCTTTCGAGAATCTCGAGAGAAACTCCATTAAAAGGTCGAATCATTAGTTTTATCGTGGTGCACGTGAAACCGCGATATTCACAGATAGACAGTGATACGTAGAGATAAACGAGCACGCGAGAATTATTGAACAACGTGTGTAATGAAACTCTCTTTCTTCGTGATTCAACTCCTTGACGCTCGAGCACTCGAGAGCTGTCGCGACTGGCGGAAGTATCGAAGTTCGATACGTGGATGAATTGCAGCTCCGTTGTCGCTGCGAGCACCCTCTTGTCTCGCACGTGAAACGATTGTCAGCGGCAGTCGAGCGTTAATCAGTCTTCAATTTGTCGCCACCGTAATTACGCTACGTGTTCGTGAACATCCACAGGCGATCGTGTTGTAGAATTCTCATGATGCGATCTCGCGAAACCCGTAAACCTGTTTCTACAGCGCGTAAATCCTACTATCGTTACAAACAATCTCCGTTATTAATATCGATCAACCAATTACAGTTTAAACATACGGCTATACTTGCACCATACGCGTGTAACGTTGAATTTACACGGATATTCTGAACACGAGCGAAAAGAGAAAAAGCTTTAAACGCTATGTTCCACTTTTAAGTAACGTGTCAGGAGATTAGCAAAAGGTACGTTGTATCTTTAAAATCCTCGGTTAAACAGCGATCGTCCGCCTCCCCACGGTACAAAGCGTGAAACACGGCCAAGTTCTCGAGAAGATACGTTCTCGATTAACCTCTAAATTGAGATTTACTGAGAAAATCCCATACACCTTTCCTTTTGTCGGCTGTATTTTTTTATTTTTTCCACCGACGGGAAAGATCTCAAGATGTACAATAGTAATAGCCGGCCGGAAGTAAAGAAAAGAAGCAACGGCGAACGGTGGTTGGTCGCGTGCGAACGTGTCCCGTCTGAGTATCGCTGGGGAAGTAGCTCTGCAAGGAGACCAGGAGGATTCGCGAAGAGTACACGAATACGTTCTTCGTTTTCCAGCATGGTCACCCGAGGGAGTTCAGTAAACGCGGCAGGATTATCCGTAGCGGCAGTAGCCCGGTGGTTGCAACGAGCTCGAACGAGGATCGAAGAAAGAGAAAGAGAACACTCCGGGGGCACAGCTACTCCAGACGGTTAGCAAGAAATTAATTCCCGTTTAATGCAGTCCCTGGTTAGCATTGCAAATCTCTGCCGGGCCAGAGCACCCGCGGCTTTTCCCGCTTTCCCTCAGGGTCTCTCATTTTCCTTCGTCTTTCGCACTGTCTGCTTGTCTGTCTGCCTCGCTGCCTCCACGTCTATCTACCCGAGCCACCGCTTCACCTATAACCACTTTTCCTTCTTTCTGCGTATTAGGCAAATTTCCTTGAATTCGTGCTTCGTTCTTTGTTCGAATTTCCACGGTTTCGGCTTCGACCGCGAAGCTTTCGACCTGCTTCAGAAACAAGCCCGGTTTTACTTGTTTAGAATCGTTCGTTGTACTGTCAGTGAAAATAAAATTCGATTCGCCGGAGGTATTTTTTTAAAAGGGGCTGCTTGATTCTTACGACTAGGCGCGAACCGTTCTATCGGACCGTAGAGAAATATACAATCGCGTCGATCGGTTCTTTCGCTAATTACATTCCGTTCGTTGAACGAACAAGTTGAATTAAAACATTCTTCGACATGTTATTAAAAATAATATTGGTTTTCAATATTCAAAGTTTGAAGCTGGCTGATTAAACATTCCTATCCACATGCCAATTAGATTCGCAGCTAAATTAAGACGGGATATCTTTCGTTTGTTAGTCGTTATAAATCTTACGGGGCAGCGAAAAAGGAAAATTCGGGCTACTTAGCTTCCATAAGGAAAGAGAACCTTCCGTTACTGAATTCCTAAGAACACTTTGAATACATTAATACCGACGGCTTTAAAAGGAACCTCAGTTATTATCATTGATTATACTCGTAACTTTCGAGTTAAGCTCGCAATCTCCGTTGTAAAATAAGCTCCGTCTTAAACGCTTTGATCAAAGGCTGCGAAGCTTTGCGAAATATACTAAAGTCTGCTAATCGAAAGATAAAAAATAGCAAAGGGAAGGACCGTAAAGAAGAGACTATAGCGTACACAAGTAAAAGAAAGACGTTAACGACGACTTTTAAAATTAAAAATTTTTTCCCCCGGGATTAAATGAAAATAGGCATCTACGGGATTACGAATCCGAGAGTAATAATTGATTTTATCGTTAATGATAAGAATTTCTTCACGCGTTATTTAAAAATAATCTTTTCAATGGCTTCCAACGGAATCTACAATACGCTGTTCATATATTATTCCCATTTAGTTCTATAGTAAAAACGTTGCGTTAATATACTTCTCGTACAGGATCGTGAAAATGGCTCTTTGAATTATCACAGATTTTATGCTTGTCGTGTATTTCTACTATACTGTCAAGCAAATGATGTTCGACGATGCATTGTGTACGTCGGTTGAATCTGCATAAAAAGCAAATTACCTAAGCGTGCCGATTTCGTGGCACTTTTCGTCACACACGGCATTAACATTGAATTTTAGCTACGCACTTTACGCAAATCATTCATAATATTTCTGCGAATCGAATTGCTCACAAATTAATCGCTTCCATTGAATGCACGATATTCGTTCATTTTCGTACAAAATCATTTCAACCATCATTTTCGACCGTCTATGTTTTATTGACGATTCGTGTTGGTAAATTATACGCCAGTAGAGAGCCATAAAAGAGAAAATAAAACGAGCCAATAGAAAGAGAAATAAAATAAGATACTATATCGGCCGGGACACTTGAATAAAGAGGACGTTCATCGAATGAATTCATTTATAATGTATGGCTCTGTGATCGAATATGAATATTAAAAAAGAATGGTCGTAAATATGTTTTTTATCCACTACCAAGTTTCTAGCGAAATATTCACAAATTGTATAGTGATTTATCGCTATTCATAGTTATTGTATTACGGTATCGTATCACATTTGTTGAAATTTCTGTTCTATCAGAGGTGAATAGCTGATCGCTTCGACAATTTTCAGCCATTTTAACACGACGACGATTATTGCTTCCGTCATTCGACCGCATATCCATAACACTGCTTTCTGAACGATAGAAACAAAGCTATTACGAGAAACGTAAGTTGTAGTATTTTCGAAAATAGAACAGCGTGGGTTCACGCGCGTTTACCATCGATTTCGCTAGTGTTCGCGATAGCTCTCGATACGATCTGGAAACCGTAACGGTTATCAACGGCAATTATCAGCTTGACGTCGTTAATACGATGTTGATACGAAAATAAATACGAAACGATTTACGTAACGTTTTCCGCGAAGAAAAGAAAGTTTCAACGAGCAACTGTTCGACCGTTTTCGAATCATCGTCATCGTCGTCGACGATCATCGTTCTCAACGAGAATACGTGGGTATATTTGATAGATTATTTAAGGGATATGTATTTCCGATTCCCATTTCCCTTCCAGCATTACGGGGGCCAAACGTTCCATTTCCCTCGGTATAGATTATTGTTCTCCAACGATAAATTATGTGATCGCGCGAATCATCGATGCAACGCTGCAACGCGTTGCCTAGATTCGGATAAAGGTCGTTGGAGCATAGGAGAGGTGTGGAGAAGGAAGCAGAGAACAGGAGAACAAAATTGAAATTATCGATGCCAATCATGATCCGCGCAATTGCGTCCCATCTCTCGAAAGCCAGACCGAGGGAAACTATTTATGCGTGGGGCTGTCGTCTATTTATGTGGTTTGCCTGAAAAGTAATAGTTGCCTTTCGCGTAGCATGCTCGGTCGTCTGTTCGTGCATGGCTGAATTCGACCGATTCCGTCGTTTGCATGGAACAGCGCGGCGGAATAGATAATAGTCACGATCAGCGAGACGAATCGGCCGGGATCACGCTTTGAGACGAATTCGCTTCGGTGAGCGGTTCGGATCAGCCAGACGCGCGACAACCGAGCGTTATTGAAGCCTGGGAAACGGTAATATATCGCCGAAATTATTCTCGTCGAGCCGCAGGTCTTCGTTTGTTTCGTTCGCAGTCCTGAATTGCAATTACGATAAGCAATCTTCTTATTCATGGCTCATTTCGTAGTATAACTATGAGCGCGTCCAGTTCTATGAAATATATTTTACAATGTGATTTTCCAGCAGGTAAAAACACGCTGGAGATTAAATGCGCGAACCACGAGGAACGAAGTTACACAACTGCCGTACAGTACGGTTCCTCTAAACTTTTATCAATACGCGGCAACGTACTTTGTTTACTCGCCATTTGTCAGCAAGAACAAAGCGTGTAAATTAAAAACCTTAATCGCAGCCCTGCAGGCTGCTGCTCTCACGGCCAGACAAAAAAGTATATCCGCGGATTTCCCATCGCTCTGTCTCTGAATCGATCGCGATAACGACGACGTATATTAGACGTTCGAGCGACGTTAAGAACAAAGCTACACACAGAAACACGAGGACGAATTCGAGGCGAACAGTCAGTAGAGAAATCAAGGAGATGTCAGACGTGCTAAAACTATTCGGACAAACGAACGAACTCACGCGCTAGCGAATAATTTTGCATGCAAAATAGTCGCAAAGATTGAGCCGCGTCCAATGCACACCATACAAATCCAACATGTCCGCGTTCTCCTGTAACGGATTCCACGAGTATAAAGTTTGACGACGAAACGATAAAAGTTGTACGAGCTGCAATAAACGAGGCCGTTGACCAATTTCCTATGGAGCAACGATGTTATAGCATGTCGAGCGCACACTACCTTATGGGAGAGGCCACGTCGAGATAAGTTTCGACCACGGTTATAGCTGGTCATTTAAAGACCACGACATAATTAATAGACGCTGGCAATTATCGCGTTTAGCCAACTAATTTTGGGCTGGCGTCGCACCAGAGTGCATGGAACGTAGAAAGCCATAACTTCGTATGGCATATAGGCGACCGACCGTATAATGCTAAGTGGCATTTGCTCAGTGCGTCGAATTGATACACTTCTGTTCGGAAACGGTCTGACGTGTGCGACTTTACGAGGCTATGTCGATCGGTCACGTACGAACACGCGAATTCTCTTCTTCAATAGCATCAGAATTACATACGACGAGTGACGAACGAATAAAACAAAAATAGTACGAAAGTCATTAAGTTTCCCCTATACGCTCGTTTTTTCTTGAGTGTACACCATCGTTAAGCTCCGATTGTGCCTTGGCAACGAACGTTTCAGTCTTTCGTTGTCTTCTTCCTTATTTCGAATGGCAATAAAAGCGCGCGAAAATTATACGACAAAGTCCGACTGCGACACGCAACATCTATTCTAAATTTGCATTTGCATATTCTAAAACGCGGTTGTTAAAATAGAAGAGGCGGGAAGTAAAGAACAGCGGGAAATTCCTGGGCTGTAGAGGATATTTTTACATTGCAGATTCCCACGCAGCGTAGAAACAAGGGGTTACGCGGGTCGGTCGCATGTTAACGCGCAGCACGTGTACACGGGCTTTACAAGGTATTTATAAATTGTGCTGGTCGAGGCGCGAATCGATAGAACAAAAGAAGTATGTATGTCCGTGCTTGCTCTTATATACGATATCGCGTTAGGAATATTTTTACTCAAGCCGTAATTATAGACATAATTTCCTTCTACCCTACTAATAATCAAGATGAATAGAAACCGTGGTAAAGGTCGTGTGCTGCATGTATTAAACGGGACCGATGTTTCGCGGTTCAACGACGAGGCCAAGAATACTTCTTTCTTCGCACGAAATACTTCGTGACACACGAGACTTTATAATTTTTATTTACGGATCATTGCGGAGAGGTTCAGAAGCTGCTCGATAAATTCATCAAAAGATTTTGTCGTTGCATGAAATCAAGCGTGTTAAAAGGCGGCTAATCACCTACGTTAACGCGATAATTATCTTAACATTTTTAAGGTTTACTACGTCTAGCAGCAGCTATGCAATGCAATGAGAAAATATCGATTCACGACAATGCGACGTTGCAAATGTCTAGCATGCAGATAGCGACAGAAATTATCGCGCGAACATCGGCCATTTGGTCATCGAGCAATCGGTATCCCAGAGTCGATCCTACGTCGAATTCGTAATCAGAGATGAGTGAGAGGCTGTGTCCATGCGACATCTCAGCGGCAGTTGTCTCCCTGCAGGCATCTCTCCTTCACCGATAACCCGATTAATTCATTAGCGATAGACGCTGATTACGTCGTCGCGCGTAATATCCATTGTATGTTGTGGTGTTATCGAATCGTTGCACCAAGATATCGGCATCCACGATCGATTCTCAGAATCAAAACACGTCACTGGAACTCTTGACCGTACAAAGCGATTACGCGATATATCTCTGTATGGTGATATCAATAAGTCTTCGGATCTCGAGCACGATCCTTCTACGAGCTTAGGAGGCGGATCAACGCTCTTAACATCCTGTAAAGATTTGAATCCGCCTACTTGATCAAAGCGGTGGTTTCAAGAGTACTAAAAGTACGTATTACAAAAGTGAATGAAGACCGCATTTGCAAGCTCGCCATTATTCATTCACAGACCACGTTGTATTTAATATTCTACTCGCATTACCGTTTTTGCGGCATACGGTTACGATGCATATCTCTGCTTACATTGTCTTTTGCTTCGCATTGTATCTACGTTCACCGTTGAAAATCGGCCTCAATTCGTTACCGTTGACCAGCCCATTAACATGAAAACTCGATTAACTGCAGAGTGGCAGCTGTCAAAACGGCGTACTCTGCGAACGTAACCACCTTCCCCTATCCAACTCTCTCCATGCATCCCAACCATATATGTTACATGGTACCCGCCACACCGTATCCACCATCGTTCGCATTTTCCAACCGTTTCCAACCTTTCGAGTATACACACATTTGCATTTAATCGTACACGAATGCGATTCGCAACGCAGCATTGCACATGACTTATCATTCACACGGTATGTATATATTTGTTGTGTGGTATTATATAGAGATTGATTGAACAATTCGGATTGGTGCGAATCTCTCTTTACACGGCAGGAAATATACGTGCAAAATAATTTGTTCTTTTTATATCGTTACTCGCATTTTATTTCAATTACGTTTCTTAATATTTTGAATTTTTATATGTAATATAATGTACGTTCTTCGCTATTAAATTACTATGAAAGATTTATCAGATTATCACGTAGTCAGGATATGTGAGTGTTGGCACTATTTTGTAATTTCAACTCTGTCTCCGATTATTCGTCTTTTCTATTTGGTCGTTATTCTATATCGTTATATATGATTCGTGCAATTCGTAATTGATAGAATTTTGACAAATACAACGGTACGTTCGAAATCGTATAATAACGCGTGCGAACAATAGACGGTTCTACTTTATCGTTATCAAGTGGACCATTATGATTATTCGGCGCAACGAATGCATGCAGAAATTCAGGTGCACGCTGATAACAAACAGAGAAATTCTCGACCTATACATACACGTACTCTTCAAATAATACCGGTTGAAGGAAATTCAGTGAACCGTGAGGTAGTTTCACATCCACAGTCAAACGGACTGTTTACGATTATAACCTGGAGAGCGAATTTCGGTTTAATAGTCGCGTGTGTAACCGGTACTGTATGATGGACGATCTCGCGCGATCGGCTATAAATGAAATTTGATTATTTCTCGTTATTATCGCGAAGGCTCGTCGATCACAAAAATAGCGCGTCACATTTGTCGATCATGACGTTATAATAATTATACGTACTGATGATTGGCATTATTATTAAAACATAAGTGATTGTACGTCATGATTTCCTGTGTTCGATGAGTTGACATATACTGAATTTTGCTACATTTCAGTCGTGCAATGAATTACCTGATTTAATTATCGAACGATTTGAGTCTCAGAGTCAACAGACGTGTATAATTTCTTCGTGTACCTAATCAACTGTACGAGCACACGAGCGTATCATGCCGGGCGATATTAATTTACATAATTTGAGGAAAAAAAAGGGTATACTTTTACGAACTCGCGTACTTTTTAACCCAACCGCTTAAAAGGGGTTAACATTACACGCAGGTGGTAATGTTAGTCGAAAGAACCGCGACGATAGGGGCCCACTACTTATTTTTCGAAGTTACAGTAATCCAGCTACTTGGAAGGCGTTACTAGGGCCATTATTAAACTGAATTGCGGTCATCTATCAAACGCAGCACGGGCCACTATAATTTGCGACTAGGCATGATATACTACCGGTAGATATCAGCACGTCATTACATCTTTCCGCGAGAAAGTGACTTTTTCCTTCCGTCTTTTTTTCTCGCGGTTCCGCAAGGGAAGAAATTTTTCCAGCCGACATTGATTTCATAAATTTTCAATGACGTTTCGGTACATGGTTTATATCGGATAATAGAGACGCAAGAGACGTCACAAGTGCCAGAAACCTTCTCGTAACGCGCGCAATAGTTGCAGATAGTCCTGGAAATGCAATCTTGCCGGTGATAATTCAATTAGCGTAATTCCAAGGATTGTCGACGCCGCTGTCGTCACGGATATATACGGATACGTTGGAGCGCGAATTATGGTCCCACGGTAGAAAATACCGATCGATGGGCAAATGGGAATTTAATGGCCGTATGAAATCCTGTAAATACACGGTCCTCGCCACTTCTCTGTCCCCTTGCTTCACCGTTACTCCACCCCTACGTCCGCAGCTCGTCGCTCGCCTTGTATTCTCGTTTATTTATCCTGCGTCCACGACGTCTGCGCGCGACCTTAATTGGACGTGCGTGAAACTCACGGTTTGATCAAACGTGTCGCTTTTGGATCATCTGTCGAGGTAAAACCATCGGACTGAACAGAAATTCCTGTCTATCCGCTTTTTATATGGACTTTTTCTCGTAGTCAAACTAATCCCGCAAAGCTGTTCTTTTTTTATTTCTTCGCCATCCCAGGTTGTTTGTTAAGGGAACACAAAGTAGAAACAATTAGCACAAGAATTTACGTTTGTTAGACTTTGACTTAAAGAGCTTAACAAAGCATAATATGTACAGTCGATAACAGGAAAATTCCATGGCAAACATCGTGATCGAATGACGTACACAAAATGTTTCATCGTATAACTTTTCAGGTCTAATGCAAGTTTCTACCGTCTCGAGTTTCACATTTTTATAGTTGTATACGATAATTGAAAGTTGATTTCCAGCTTTGCAAGTTCTCCATTGTCCGTTGTTCATCGATTCATCGCGAGAAGTTTTGAGGATGCATACAGGTCGTGCACGTTGCCACGAAGTGCAAAGTTCTAGGGTAGAATACATGGCTAACAAGTTCCCACGATGGCAGTGGAACCGGTTGTTGGTGGAAGAGACGGGGGAACGCGAACAGAGGAGATGGGCAGAGTCGTTGTTTAAACGAAGAAGCGAGGAAACAGAGAGAGAGAGAGAGAGAGGAAGTAGGGAGTCGCAAGACGAACTAACGGACAAAGTAACAAAGTTTGCTTGATACAGAGTCTATTTTTTCACCTGCCTTTTTTCCTATGACGCTTACTATGCAGCTTGTTCGCTGAGAGGATCTCTTTGTAATTTTTATTTATGACTTTTCATTATTACCAGCTACCAATCTCCTTCGTCTCGGGGATACCGTTATAAGGGTAGAAGGAATGGATCGAAATGAACAACGAGAAGCTTGATCCCAGTGACAAAGAAAGAGAGACAACTTTTTCCATGCTAGTTAATGAGAGGCGCTAAATGCCACGACACAATTTGAAACTTTATCCGATAGTGATAAATAGGGAAGCTATTGCAAAATCGTTATGGACCAACTGAATACGCGATTACGTGAATTGGGTATTTGAAGCATACAGCTTTAGAAAACAGCAATTCATCGACTCGCCTGAATAACTTCGGTTATGAAGATGAAAGACTCAGTTTCAAATTTCATTCGAACATCCTGTGCGATCATACTTAATTTAGTATGCTTTGCTATTAAACACGTATCCTTCGTTCTCATAGAACCCGATCAGTGGTTCGGTAAAGGCCAGGCGGAAACCCTTTCTCTTGACAGCGCTCGTCTCCGATACGGTATATTTTTCAGCACGGTTGGCATTTTTTCTGACAGCCAGCGGCGCCAACGTTGCGCGATACACCGTGGAAACGATCCGTGTAATTTTCAGGTAACTTAGTGGAAAGCGCTGTCGACGACCAACGCCAGTGATTTATACGCGTTTAGCGACCAATGACGCGAAAAGATTTCACGGTCGGACGAGCACGTGAGCTGGCTCGCGCGACCGATTAGCAAACGGACGCGTGCGCCTGCATACGCAGCGCAATTTTCTCTCTTGCCTAATGGCCCATAACCTTTGATTGGACCGTGTTTACGTTGCGTTTTAAACGATCAGTCCTCTCTTCTGTATTTGCCGCCGTTTTATTCCGCTAACGAGTTACGTCGACAACCTTGAGAGAACGAACCCGAGGTAACCGATGAATCATAGCCGATGGACGACTAGGTCTTGCTGCGCTACGTAAAAATTTCACGTTATAGCGAGACGCGCGGAACCAAACGACGACGACTGTGCGTATCGCATAGTTGAACTTTTACGCTGAAGTACAAAGGGAAGAAATTTCCCTTGTCTTTCCAGTAATAACAACTTCATTTCGCTCATTTGTGTCGTAAAAAGTTTTCAGTTCGTGTAGAAACAACGGAAGCAGAATTTTTTCTTTCACTTGAATTATCATTTCGCAAGGATGCTAGCGTTAGGAGAAATAGAGCCATAATTTTCTCCGAGCATTTTCCAAACTTTTGTTCGCTTTCGTGTTATCCTTTGTAACGCGAGCCTCAGTTGGACCCGACCACTATATCAACTTTACTGTCTTGCAATATGGCTGCCATCTATTCTGCCGGAAGAGCCGCAGTTATGTGGTGCAGCTCTCTTCTTTCTCTTAAGTATTTCGCTGGGGAGTGATTAAAGGCAACGATTTATACGCTTCGTTTATTCGTTAGCACCGTTAAAAGAGAATCGAGTTCAACTCGTTGCTCGCAAAACGATAAAACTATAACATATAGCTTCTGAAAACCGTTGATGCGTTTCGCCAACTTTCTTCGTTTCGCAAAGCTTCCCAATAGCGAAGAAATCTCTCGTTTTTTTCATTTTGTTCCTTGTTCTTCTTGCGTTTCTCTACGACGACGGTATAGCCACGATACTGTGAAACGCAAACACACGATGAACGAATAAGTAGAAAATAGGAAGGATAGGGTCTGGTATTCTCTGAACCTCGTAGAGCTCTGTCTCTCTGTATTTGCTTGCACCTCTGTGTTCAAGCTTAATAAACTACTCGGTTTACTTCGTTAATAATTCTTTTATGTCTTTATCAATGGCGTACACCAAATGGAAACCGTTTGCTCGAGATTTTTTACTGCAAATTAAAATTCATCGAGATGCCGGCTGTTTACACGATGTGTTTAGCTTTCGAAACATACACGTTATCGAAATTACCATTACGAGACCCCTATTTGCGTGTCTTTCGTTTCATATTTCGTTTATTGTCGTGTTTGAACATTGCAGAGGATCGTAAACAACAAGCATCAAAAGCATTTTTTCTCGGAAGAATTCAGCACCAGATTCGACAAGTTTTAGGAAGAGAGAGACAGCAAAATACAATCGTTTAATTTATCGCCAGCACGACGACCGGAATATCGCGTCTGCGCCAACGAGCATGTAGAACCGATTGCAGCCGACAGTTACGGACGCAAAGGGTCCTCGTCGTTCGCGATTAATCAGCGTGGACATTTCGTAACGACGTAGCAACACAACATCTGCCGTATGCCTCGCCACTAGACGTCAGTTCGGAACTACGATTAACAAAAGCGCTACCCGTTGTTCACGAGTGCAGCTTTACAGGACCGAGAATAACACTGCGGCTCGAAATAATCGGGGAGTATACGCGAGGGAAGAAAGTACCGTCGCCAGGATGTCTGATCGTCGAGACGCTTCCGGCTACTCGATGAATGTTCTATCTTTTCGCGAGCGATCGAGTTTACCGAATTTCCTGTGGTCTAGGAAACACGAGATGGCAAAGTACTTTAACCGATTCTTCGTTCCCTGATTGACATTTCGGTGAAAGTTCTGGGATATTAGAGAGCTAATTTTTATAGATATTTATAAAAACATGGTTCGTCGCCAGAGCCTCTATAAATTTTAATTCGTAAGATCATAAATACGATTTTGCACAGCAACTGCGAATAAAAATTATAAAACTTATGCTCGAAAAATGTAACCTTTCACGAGATGGTGGTTCGCGCCAGCGTCCCAGATGGAGATGGAAATGAAACATGGATGCACTCTTTTCGCGGCTGCCGCCTGAGAATCACCATCGCAGCGAGGATACCGAAAGAATTTTAGTACGTTCTGTCTGCTAATACGCTAGTGGACACGCGCTCTCCGTGAAACGAGCTGCTTTCTCACGGGAACGGGGAATTTCATGTTTTTCGAACTCGAGTTGTACGTTGAACAAAAACTGTTCCGCGATACAACCACCAGGACCGACCGGTCTGCGCTCTTCACGCTCTGACCTAACTACCGCCGCAGGATGTTTCCTTGACTGAAAAAATGTACGTGAAGCTTGCAATTAGCCGCGCACATCTAAACGCAACACGTACGGATTACTCTGTGCGCCGGAACTTGGCGAATGTCTGACTGGCTGTAAAAAAGATCCATAGAGGTACAAAAGAAAGCTGTTAAATATTTTTGCCGAGACTGTAACGTGTTCGGGAGTTTCGACATGAGGATTTAACTACACTCCGTGCGAAAAGAACCAGCCACATTGAAACGGTTCTTCGTGTTTAAATTTTTCACTCGACGTGGTGGACCGTAATTTATGATGGTACAATTTCGGATTTTATTCTCGTGTTATCTTTTACGAGGAATTGCATCGTTGTCGGTGAACTAAATTCAGATATCGTTCGGAAGTCTTGCAACGTGTGCAGGAAAAAATCGTTGCTGTTATATGTCTATAAAGCGTTCCTTGATTATGCATCTCGTATAGTATCGCAAGGCGAACGGTCTCTCAGAGACCCGATAGAAGGATGGAAATAAATTAAACATTAGGCGGCGCATTCGTTTAAACTTCAAACCAACGACTAATCCACAGGATATACACAAGTTCGAGTTGCATCTAATTACCGTTAGTACGTGTTACGCGTACTCGTACCTTCAAGTTGTTAAGACTTCTTATTAACTCATTACACAAACTCTGACATAACGTTGCATTTCTAAGATTGTTCAGCGAGTTTTCGACTGTGAGACGACGGAACGGAAAGACAGTTGTTATCAAGGGGAATGTATAATGAATGACAAATACTTGAATTACATAGCGGTAATAAGACGGTATTAGACATTTCCACGCATAAGGATACGTTTCTTGTTTGTTCTATTAATCTTGTTCACTGTTGCCGTCAATTTACGTTGTACTTTGAGAACTCAAACTCTACTATATCGAAAATTCGCCTTATTCCTAGAATTGGAAATTCTACAAATATATACTTCCGATATTTTAGATCGCCCGGTATACACGTACTTTTGTTTCCAACCGATTACACGGAACACGGAGTTTGACGCGGTGGGTAGAGCTATTATGCGACGGATACAAAATAACGCGCGAATTTGCAAATTGTCGTACGTGTCAGTTTCTTTGCTTTATTCCCCCGTGGCAATCGCAGCGGAATTTTTGTAAATAAACTGGGTAACTGGTGCCGCGTTGTTTTACAAAACTGATCGCGCTCTCTTGACAAGTTTTTCGTATAAAACGAACGAAACACGTCTCGCCCAAACAAGCGTACTTGTCAAAAAGATTGTAGCATTCTCTCGTTTCGCGAAAGATATCGTTTATCAACGCGAGCGAAATGATACAAGATATACGCGGGAATCGAGGTCAGTTAGTTAACAAGTAAAAAATCCATCCCTGCGGCAGGGTACACTTTACGCTCGACTCTTTTTAATCGGCCACGACATTATCCAAGGGGATTTCATCGTCCCACTTCCTACAGAAATCTCAATCGACGTTCGACAAACAAAAGAAGGCAAAGTCGATTAAGTCTTGACGCCGGGACAATTGTTCCGGGAAAGTATTTCTCTATGCGACTGTAATTATGATCCTCTCTTAAGATTATCCACGTTCTTTCATCGGGAGAAAAATGATCGCTCGTCCGGGCCGTGTTTATCGAGTCCAGTCAAAACTGCCAGCGAGCGTCGATCTCCTTTAAAATTGAAGCTGTTCCTTCGATGCATTTTCCACGATTGACTTCTCAAAAGTACGAGCGTACTTAAATTTGTCGAATGTTTTCAAACTTTTCCGAGATTGAATTTTATCCCTGAGAGTAAAAAAAAAGTCTTCTTGTGTTCGGAAAATTTGAACTATTTAAGTCGTTAATCGACTTATCAAACTTAAACATCATACAATTCGTCCATCAGCTCTGCTATGTGATCCTTTAATATGGAACTTTGCTATACGTCAGAGGCTATCATTTTTCTCAGAATATTCTATAGAATAATATTAGCTTCGAGACATTTGCCTCGTAAATTCCTTTAGATAAATAAGTATCTGCACGCAGAGAATGTATATGATTAATAGTTCTAAAATATAATATTGATAATATTACGATGTCGGTGTAGCACAACAATCTAGAAGAAAGATTGGAGCCAAGCCTCTTTTCTTTTTGGTTCTCCGTGAACGAACTGCACGATAACGTAATGGCCGACTTCCTGCTTCTCTAATGGCTGGACGTAGCCGGGAGGCTAGGATCTAGCGCCAGCTACAATATCCTATACGCGATAATCGAGCTGATTTAAGGCCCCGTGCTTCCGACCACGCAGGAAAACACTTGGATGTTAGGCACACCTGGCAGGTGGTACGGTATACGGTGTAGACTCGGTCGGGACGGCCACTGCTTAGCGTGTTCCTCGGTAATATTGGGTAATTTCGCGTAATTTCGTGCTTCCTCCATCGAGCCGCGGTATTTCATTCGCGATCCACGTTTGTCATACGTCTCGCCTGACGTTTCGCGTTGATAAACGATCGTTTCTACGTCATTATTTTCAGCAGATCGCCGCCTGTCAGCGGTTGTCTTCGTATTTTTGTGAACGCGTCTCGCTTTCGCTCGAGGGACGTTCAATCGCGTTCAATTCACTCGCAATCCTCCGAGACTACGCTAAAGCTACCAAATATAACAGTCGCTGTATGATTCAGAAGTTACTTCTACCGTTCTATGGAAATCGAGTAAAGCCTGTGGATGCTTATCGGACTGGCCTCTCGTAAATAATATTTTGTTAGTCGACATTTTCCTTCGAAAAGGACTAACTGCTGGATCTATCGAAAAATGGATTCGATTCTCTCGTGAGAATTCTCTACTTTCGTTCAATCAATAAAGATACATTTGTTCATAAGACAAGTTATAGGAAAAGAATAACGAGAAGTTAGAGCCGCTCGCAAAGTTCTTTCACACAGAAATTAAATTATTAATCGTTTCGATGCGAAAACTTGCTTCTATTCTAAGGACAGCAGGACGGTTATGTCTCACTCCACATTGTCAAGAGCGTTACATAGAGCTGAGTGTAACGCCGTCGTGTAACAACCGAGCGATCAATAATCCATCGAGAGTAGATGCAAGATAACGAAAATTGTAGGCGCCTCATCGAACTTTTATACACGGCTTTCGAAGCCAGTGACTACTAGTCTGCCGCGACGTTGTCGACAAAGATACGAGCTGGTCGTGCATTATAAACGGAGGCTGCGTATCGATTTAACGACGTGGATCGAGTACGATGTACGTAGTACCATTGGAATTTATGGTCGACCGTATGGAGGACGCACAGCCGATTAAGTTTGTCGGGTAGACTCAGGATACGACGTAAGCTGTTGCGCATATGAATTTTCCTTTTCACATAGTAAACAGAAATTTCTCAAAATCGATTAAACCAATTAATTGCAGATCGCAAACTCGATAAAAAATTGTTTCGCACTCCTCATGTAGAAATGTACAATTTCTCGGTGTAGAGACTTTTCGCCTTTATCCTTCATGGATGCCGAGCTTACCGATAAGATATCGCTATATTATTCAGAGATGTACCTTAGGTAGAATGTCCGAGAGCAACGAGGGTCAAGCAAGCGGAAAAGTAATCTTCGCAATTTCGTTTCTCCTCTCGTAGCGGCTTTCTATCGGCACGACACCAATCACCACCCTTGACCTTAATCCCGCTTCTTCATTTAAAATTACGATGTTTGCGTGTTTTATCAATTCTTTTGCACGCGATAGATAGAACACGATACACGTCGCCACATCGTATCTGGCTGTTGCTCTTGCGCGGAGCACGGTGATTCGCGTTAAGTCTCTGAATAATGTATTATTCCAATCTGAAATAGAGTTTGATCGTGACATGGTTTTTCACACGTCCTCCATATCAACAAGCTGTGGATGAAAAAATATATTTGAAAATTCAAAATTTGCCATCTAATTTCGAGAAAGAATTTCAGAGAAAATTGAGAAGTTTTACGTTACTTATAATTCTCGTGTCTCTCCTTCGAAATTGAGAAGCTTCTTCGAGTCTTACGCCATACATAAAAAAACCAATGATACTTTTATTGTTATCCGACACGATGGTCCGTCGGAGATTCCAAATTTGATAAAAAAAGAACGACCTGCGGCTTGCGAGATCCATTCGAACAGAGCTGAAGGAAATATTCCTCCTGGAAATCATAAATAACCGATGACACGCGTAATCCAGCGACCCTTTTCTGCGGCCTTCGGACAGCTTTTCGAAGATATCGGGTGGCATTGTAACGCTTGCTCAAGACACTCAGGGGCTAGAAATGACCAAGTTATCCCGGATAGTCGATGTCCCTTCAACGGTAGCAGCGCAAACTCACTCTCGACTGTCCGTACTCACGCAACGCTTCATGGTTAGAAGCGCTCGCGTGAAAGACGCACGGACCCTGTTAAAATTACCCGATAATAGACACATAGCCGGAAAATTGAGTCGGAACCGATTAAATATTATGACAGTCTTCCCATGAAATTGAATCTGGAGTAATTAAACGTTAGGAAGTAAAGAACAGTGACATTGATCCGAGAAGAAAAGGGATAATCGGGATGGTTCGCTATCAACGTTGCATTAAAAAAAAATATTGCTATGGTACGACCTGCTGAATACGTTTTCCGGTAGAAAGTACGCGACCATCTCGCGAGTCCTCTTATCTCCATTAAATATAATTTTCTAGGAAAAACTAGTTAACGAGCTCGGCTAAAGCGCTGATACGCTATCATTAATTGTTATCTCGGAAATACGTGTATTACAGGAAAATAAGGCAAATATTTCTATAAAAATTCAAATATTAGGTTGTCCGAAAAGTGTCTTTCTTTCGCAAACAGCAGTGTACCTTCGTACAAACGTGAAACCAAGTCTGTGAAATGTCGCGGTGTTTATCCGAACAGGACAAGATGGATCGTACGTAATTCGATAAAATAATATAAAACAAAGAACGTTGTTCGTCTATTATTTCCTCATAAAACGAAAGATACTTTTATTTATTATTTATCTACTGTTATTACTATTATTATTACTGCTATTATTATCTACTATTTATAGATACATCATATTGAAGTAAAATACAAACCAGTCGCTAATTTAGTCGATTCAGCGAACAAACGACGTTCCCATACGTAGCCGAAAACTTTTACTCGTCACGTAACATGTACATGAATAAATCGGAAGCACGTGTCCAAGAATCTCGACTATCCGTGAATTCATCAGCTTAACGGTCTAAATGAATACGGTACTTGACGCAAGTTCATGCATTCGCTACGAACTTCGTGCATTCTTGAAACCCCAAAGAGCTAGGCGTAAGATGACTAGGAAAACTTAGTTTGGAGAAGCGGATAGGTAGCCGCGCGCGCAAAGAGATATTAATAAACATTTGATCCTTTTCAGTGGAAGTTTGAACGTCTACCAAGACGTTTTTCAAATTCAGCAAGAGACTCGTGAAAGAGAGATCGGGTCTTGGGAAAGATCGATCAACTTTTTAGCGAATGTCAAACTGTGTGCAAAAACTCGAAACTTTTTAAGGATCTCAAACACATGGTTCCTTGGAAATCGATAGTTCGAATAGCTCTCGAGAAATTCGAGCGTTCGAGACCAGAGAAATCGATCATGCGAAGGAACTCGAGATTTATCGAGATACATTCGAGACGAAGGAACGTCTGCAAGTTCTTGTAAAACTTCAATTTCCAGCGATTACAAAATTTTAAAACTTTCGACGTATGTGCCCAACGATTCCAGGCGTTTCGAGTGCATCGTTAACAAAGGGCGCCAGCGCACGCACGCATACAAAGGGCAATGAGACGCGCCTGGAATCAAGTGACAATAGACGCGCCAGGAAATTGAGTTGGCACTGATTAGACATTGCGGGCGTGCCATCATGCCGCGACGGTTCGTTGGAATCTACTCCGGCATACCCCTGGAGTCCAATTCCACCTTGAAGCTCCACCGATATTATCTCAGACTTTAGATCAAGCTCCCGACAACTCGAGCAAAAATGTCAAACTTTTCGCACGGACCTTGATAAACCGTGTTGATCTGTTGCTCCGCTTTTTCCTCATTAGCGAAAGAAAATTAAAGATGTTTGTTCGCCGAAATGGAGACAAGTTTCGAGGCGAGGAAAGAAGTTACACGTTGCATAAATCTGTGATGCCACTGGCCACGGATGTTGCGATCATCGTCGTGCAATTTGTTTCCCTTTGAAACGCGAAACGTTTTATACTACGGGACAGAGTAATTGAAAGCGAGGAAACAGTTGTGAATACGAAAGAGTATTTTACCATGCGCATAATAGGCCATGATTTCATTTCCGCCCGGCAGAAAAGTTGTTCGCAACGACGAGAAACGTTGCCGTAGATTACGGTAGAACTAGACGCATTCTTTACGGCTACGAACGTATACAGTTTATGCAATGCCATGAATAAGCGTGTCACACGCCGTGGTAAAGCTGCGCACGTTTTACGAAGCTTGCGCGGCGATCATAATTTTCGTTCCAATATTCTTTTGTTAGGTATATATTCACATTTTATAGTATCGAACGTAGTAGCTTTTATGAGTACTGAGCCTCCACGTTAGCTCGAAAGCTGCTCTTTCTGCAATAGCCCAGTAATTTCCCTTTAAATGTCAGCTAATGTATTCGCCATATAAAAAGTTAGTAACGGTATGTCGAATATTGTCAGGTGAAATTTAAATACAGGCGTTGGTATGCTTCGATATTTGTGATCCATATTTGCATGTTCACATTCCCATTCGTAACCACGAGATATGCATGCGTGCGCCATGACAAGCGAAATACGCGGATTTTTATAACAGTTTAAAACCGTGCATCTGGTCCTGCGTGAAACGAAAAAATAAGACCGGCACTGGGAAAAATAACGCGACAAATCGAACGATGCCGCTCGTATGAAATTTGCAGAGTGCTGCGAGCAAAATAAAAAAAAAAAGGAAAAAATTGCAAAAGTCATTTTACATCGTGCAGATTAATACTTTATTGATCGCGAATGTTTCCCAGGGTTTGTTTACGTTACAGTACGATTATCGTTATACGTATACGTATATTTCCCTATGAAGCAATATTATCGTATAAAAATGACATATTCGCGTGAATTTCAAATAATTTTTTTTACTCCTAACAAACGAAAAGTGATCACTTTTAAATATATATCGTGTACTAAACGGTTCTAAAAAAAATATACACAGAGTGCGTGTGTCATACTTCGAAGCGAATATATCGCGGCAAAGATTTTATTTGGAAGATATCGAATACCGAGTTACCGCGTACAGTTTTCGATCGCAAAAACCCTCAAATATTTTCCTAGTCACCGTTAATGTTCCACTGATCTTCGTTACTGTCTATTGCCCGGGATTCCAACCAAGTAATGCTCTCGCATTTTATGCGATATGGAAACGCAAGAGTTGGAGGCTTCGGCAACCTCGAATAAGATAACCCTGCAGGTCGAACTCTGGGCCGTTATGCCGATAACGAAAATCCGTTTCCGTAAACCAATGTCCTCTTCCATCCCTATGGGGAAGCAGCTATACATACTATTTCAATCCTTACGAGGATTACGCGGATTTTCCTTCGTTCTCCGCTCCACTACCCATCCTTCTCTACTTCGATCATACGTACACTCAGCCGTTTCATTAAATATTAAATATTTATTCTGGCAAATTTATTAATTATTCGGAAGCTTCACACGTCCGATCCTTTGGCCGTGAAAGCTTCGAAAAATGAAAAATCTTCTAATAGTAGGGCCGAATGCACTTGTGCCCCATTTTTTGTTGCAACGATAGTACCGTGGTCTTTATTCGACAGGACAAGCCGATTCACGGACGTTCAAGAAAGGAGAGACGAGGGAACAAAAATCCAACCTTCAGTGCGAAAACACGGAGCTGGAAGTTGCGGTGAATAGCGGCTGGCGCGACGTTCGGATTTCCTCGTATGTTTGGTGACCGTATTTTTTCCACGATGACAGTACGGGCCGGCTAACAGAATCCCCAACTTTGGTACCGCGCCAAATTATTATCGTCCAGTGTGCTTTATATTCTGGCCGATCGGGTGGTTCGACGCCCCGTCGGTGTCGCCGTATAACCTGGTTTTCCTCCGCAAACCGAACATCCGACAAAGGGTTATGTAAACTTTCGAATCGCTCGAATTTCCCCAACACCTTGAAAATTCTTCACATCGTTTCAACACCACTCGATCCGACGCGTCTCTATCGCGTCGTACATCGTACGGTAATACTACTTACAACCTGAAATAGTCTGAAATAGAATTAGTTAGGATAATTAAAACGTGTTGAGGAAGTTTCGACTTTGACGAGGCGTTGTCCCCCGGGATAGCTACGAAATACGCGTTCGCGTGATCGCGTCTGCATATGCCGTATAATCTATTTTTATCGCAATGATAAAATTACAGAAGCATGCCGAGCCCCTACAAAATACATCGTGGCCGTATGTTTCTAATTATTTACTCAAGATAATAGCACGTATCGAGCAAACGATAGTATTAATCGATTATAAATCAAGCAGGTCGTCGCGGACGCGATTATTGATTCGATAAATTTCTGGTCTTTCGTTCGTCGAGTATGTTTCATGGCAAATTAATTCCTGCTTATCGGAGAACAACAATTGCGTGCCATATTTCACGTAGTCTGATATTTTGCAATGCCACTGGCCGTGTAATAAACGGCGCACGATCGTTATCTCGTAATATAGCCCGAGATGCAAACCGCTCGGGAAAGAAAGATTTAACTTCGTTTCCGTGATGGCCGACACGGAATTACATAAGCGTCCGGCTCGTTTCGAAAACGAATTCTACAGGGGAAACGAACGCTCGAGGTAGTAATTTTGTACGGCTAGATCGCGAAACAGATACCACTTTAAATCGAATAATTAATTGTGGTCGGTCAAATTACAGATAGGAACGTCGTAAAATAATGGTCGGTACGCAATAGTACTTTGCCAGTCGAACAGACAATTTATGAACGAACTACGCGCAACATTCGAAAAGGCAGTCAAAGAACGATTCAATCCCGTGATGTAACGCGAACGCGTAAGAATTTCCGGGAATTTCGGATTTCGAAATGGGAAGCATGTCGGTCGATCTTATTCGCGATTCGGTCCGCGCTCGGGGGAAGCTGTCCCGTTTCGTAAATTGTATCGTTCGAGCCATTCGTTCGCGTTTCGCTCCTTTTACTTTTCGAATTTACTTTAAGCATGCAGAATCGAGTATCGTTGTACGAACTCGTACAGTTGTCGATTAATTGCCGACCAACCGGCAATCATTTCGAGATAAAGTAAACGGAAGTCAGCAACGTATCGCGAAAGGCGTGTACTGGCGAATAACTTTTCAAGGGGATGCTTGCTTTACAAAATCAACAATTGTATCGCTGACCTACACCGTGCTTATTTCGCCGTTGTCCGCATTATTGTTATTCGTATTGCGCAGGAACTTCGCTGCATTAATTGCAACACGATCGATTCTATATGGTGCTTTCGGGTTGTTTAACTTCGCTCTGTGTGCACAAACTTTCCCCTTAAAGATAGCGAATTTATAAAGTTGACGCTCCAGTGCTGATCGCGGTAAAACTTTTGATCGGATCACGAGCAAAATTAATTTTTGATTCTAAGTTATCACGCGATATTGCGAAGACGACAGACAGCCATAAACTTTAAGCGTAACAACGTCGTACACGTTTCGTTTTCCCCTTTCGACTTTCTTTCCCTCTTCGACCCCTATTTCGAGAATGAATTGCGCAAGCCCTTTCGCCCTTTTTATCATTCCTTCGCAGTCGCGCCTTTCCTGGCGACAAAATTGGCTTTGTTATGCGGCACGAGGTTTCAATTCCCAATACAGAACGGTCCAATTTGTGTCTGTCGCTGGTTTCGTCTCCCTACTTCAACTTGGTCGATGTTGTGTACGTCTCCTAATGAGACACAGTGAACCTGCCGGATCGCTCAAACTACTGTCAACCATACCAGCGACTAGTTTGCCGGATTAGAAATTCCGCAAATCTTCCACCGCAAGCGGCTGAATACAATGCCAAGCCGTATGTTTGAGTGGCGCGTTCGTGTGTACACGAACGGCACGATGTAACGTGTACGAATCCTCATCCTTGTACCAGCATACATTTCTCCCTGTGCGAATCTATGTACACCATCGTCTCGTCTATATTCGCCGAGGGATTCGCGATATCGGATCGGAGCTCTTCTATGGGACTGCTTTCGGTCTTCTGCCTTTATTCGCGGTTTCACCGCTGAAATAGTACGGCCAACTTGGGAAGCGCGTTGACTTCGTAACGTTGCAATCGCGAAACGTTACAATACGCGATACGACTATCTCTCGTAAATTTCTATTCCGACCAATAAATAGTATCGCGGCTAGAAATCTGGTAGAGGTTGTTGCCGTCGATTAATCGTCGTGTCTCTAGACGAAGGATGACCGTAACTCGACGATCGCCTATTAACCGCGGCGATCAATCGAGTACCAGCGAGCAGGCACAGTTCATTTGCGAGCAGATACGATCGAGCATTCGTGCTATTATCAGCCGAGCCATCAGGTACTTAACTACAGAAGCATCTGTTGGTCGTGCGTTAGCGAGTTTCTAATTTATTTACTCCGAGAGAAACTTTGGCCACAGCCGCAAACTCAAAGACTTGCCGCTTTATGGCACGTAAGTGTGAAGATAAAGTTACGCTGAGACGGGACTATAAAACACACTGGGCTGCATGGATTTTCGCGCCACTTGACGCATCTCTAGGAGTAGAATTAAGCCGGTTTTGTTGCCACAATAAACGCGCCGCTCTCTATTAATAATTCATGCAACCAACGCGACGGTCGGATCGTGGAGAGCCGCTTCGATCTTTCGTACCATCAGATTCGAACCTGATTTCGTGTTTGAAGAAAGTAAAACGAGAGATTTAATTCCTTTGCGCGAGCACTTCACCGAGATTTTCGATTCGAACAACATTTATTTCAAGAAAAGAACCCTTGAATCTAGTAGCGAGCTATCAAGCTTGAATGCTTCTTTTTTAAATTGTTGTTCGAGTGTCGCGTTTCTCAGGATGCCTTGCATCTTGTGGCGAATAAAATCGATGACCGTACCGTAAACTCAATTACATCTTCTAAAGGGCTATCGAATTGTTAATCGGTGCAAATACGAAACGCCGAGATACGTCGGACTGTACAGGTATAAAAAATAAGGTGTCGAAAAACACTGTAATAGGCGGTTAAAGCAGCGAAATTTTTCCTGTAATATGTCCAAGTGTGGAGACGCTTTGATAAATGGACTTTCGCGCAATAATTGTTCGCTTGTTCCAGGAAAATATACGACTAGGTAAGCAAGGCAAATGTAAAGAGAAAAAGAATGAAAACTGAATGAGCGAAGAAAAAAGGGGACACGAGATTCTTTTTCAAATGATCACTTTATCAGACAGGTGTTATTTTTACACTCCACTAATACGTCTCATTGTACCAACCTTTTAACATTGTCGCTTCTGTGCTCGTTTCCTTTTTAAAATTCATTGTACGTTCACGTTTTATCATTGAATACTCGCATTTTCTCACCGAAAGACGCATTTTTCTGTTCGGTAAATAGTCTTTGGTCGGTGAATTGTTTATACGATGAAAAATACACGAGACAGACGAAATTAATTAAGCAAATGCAAACAAGAGAAACCAACCTCTTTACCCGTTATGACTCTTTCTACTTTACGCTTCCCGATTTTATTATAATATATTTCCATCTTTGTTTCTTTTACGCAGACCGAGGTGGTTACCAGCGAATACGAGTAAGGCGAGAAGAAAGCAGAGAAAAGAAGAGAAATCTTTGTCGTAAACGTCAAGCGTGCAAGACGCATGACGCGTCTCCGTTCCGTCTTATACCTTCTATCCCTACTCCGCTTTCAGAGTCATTCGACATTTTTTACGGGCTGACTTCTCACTCGGCAGATATAAAAATTCAATTGCTCCTGGAAAAAGGAGAATACTTCGCTAGCTCACCTATCTAGACCAGACAGAAGTTGGCCGATTTCCAAGTCGAAAAGACGAATACTGCACGCCGCGTTGCCGATTTCGGTTTTTCTTCCTACGACTATTATTTTCAGTCCGATTCCGCGAACGTGAGATGTTGCGTTACTCGCAACAGTAACGATTCCCAATTTTCTCGACGCATTCGTGCGTTGCTTCGTCGCTCTGTGCACCGTATACTCGTACTGATATGCACCGTGTATCCTCTTTACCGGTTATTCTTTGTAACGACGATACACTACCGCGATCCCGCTCGAGCATTATAGCATTTTCCACGTTATGTTGTTATAACGAAGCGCAAACACACTTGTTATTTTTTATTTCATTAGTGGAGAACGTGAGATATTAGCTTGTTTTCGTCATTGCTGGATAAACAAACTTAACTCGAATCGAATTGCCTCGAATATATACGGACCAGGCTCTGAAATTCGATATCACTAATTGTCAATTTATATCGAATTAAAAACAACAATATCTAATATCTGAATATAAATTTCGATGAAATTAAACACCACCATATACCTTGTGGTGTTAGTTGCAAAAGAAATTAAGAATTTCTGTCTAGGGGTGTTTCTAAAGGGAAAAATTATTCCTAGGTATGAACAAATTTCCAGTCAGTCGTCGTTCCACCCTCCAGGCATTGAAGCTTACTTTTAGTTTCCTTTACGTGAAGAGAAAGTGTTCGACCGTAAAATATCCGAAGAAAAAGTTTCGCAAGGGTGCCCTCTCAACAACAAGTGTTCGCAACTCGACGCGTGTCCAAAAACAAACTCTGGGGCGGCTCTCGATAGAGAAACGTAAAAACTGGCCGTAAGACGACGCAAGAAGATTAGACGAGAGAAAGCGGTGAGAAGTAAAGGACAGAAAGCGATAGAAATGTCGATAAATATGCGTCGTCACGCGCCACGTACAGCTATACTCGCTGCCAGATCCTTCAATAATACACCAAGGATACAAGGGGATGTTAAGTGATTTTCTTGGATTTATTTGGCAATTGCTCCTTAACTTCGAGGCCGGACACCGTTTTCTATGTCACAAGAAAAGAAGGAAAACTATATATTGTATTATTCGTGAATTTGATTTCCAAGTCTCCAAGTAATTTGAGCTGCAAAATATTCATTAACGTTAACACGAAGCGAGAATAATGCCGCACCGAGGAGTTTCTAAGTTTAACTAAATGAAATGCAGTAGAGTCGTTTCAACCATATAATTTGAAATGCGAAAAGTGCGGCCAAAGTGTTTGCCATTCTGACATTCGTTCGGTATAAAAGTCTTAACTGATTCGTTACAATTCCTATGTATGTTAGTCGCATTAAAAACGAGAAAAACGTAAAAAACGAAAGCCCGTTATTTTACGGAATAATATATAGTTCTAAAGACTTAACCTTTTTATCACCACTGCCTTTTAATGACTATAAACAGTACTTGTGCTGTTTGCCAAGTTGCCGACTAAATTCGTACAGTTTCAGCCAGTTAAGAACGTGACGATCGCAAGGTGTTTAAACGGCGCCCCGTTTAAAACTCAGCAATTTTTCGTTGGTTTTGTCTTCCGTGTTGCTTCGCTTTTTACTAGACTGCCCAAACCAACAACTGTATACGTTCTGACATCGTCGATGTCGAAGAAAATACACGACGTATAACATTGCCGCAACAAGCCGTTTAATAAATAAACTTGAGGAGAATGAAAAAAGAGTAAGAGAGAGAAAGAGAGAGAGGAAGAGTGGCAAACGGAACGGTAATCGCGAAATAGCAAAAGAGTTGGAACGAAATGAAACGGAGGCTGTGTTTAAGAGCGAACTGAATCAATAGCACTACGACCCGTAGGCCAAATATAGGTCATACCGTGATCCCTTTTTCCTTCTCTATCTTTTTTGCTCGCCAGTTCTTTCTGGTTGCTCTCTCATCGTTTTCCTTTCACAGTGTTCGTTCCCCAGTGGAAGGTATACGGTATACAATATATTATTGCATCGACACTCGGTTGCGGTACTCTCGTTGTCGGCGCATATGCATTTTTCATAAATAAATTCCATGGGTGCTCCAAAGTCGATCCTACTGCACACTATTGGGTTACGTGTGCCTCAGGAATTACGTATTTGATTGGAAATTATAGCACGTACTACGAACCGTAGGTACAACACTTACTTCTTTCCTTTTACCTACTTTTTTAACTTACAATCAAGATCGGTGCCCGCATTCAACGTTTGTCAAATACCATAATCATATCAACGTATTTGATCGTCAGGTCCAAAAATAACATTCGTCTTCCATTATAAGGAGCTTAGTAGGCAGAGCTCGAAAGATTGACGACGTTGTTGCCCTCTGGGTTGGATCCAGTGAAGGAGGGATGCTTTCAGCGTCTGACATTTGAAATCCATCCTCTTTGGTGTCTTTTCTGTCGTGAGAGAAAGTTGCGATTAGTCGCCAGAGCTATGTTCTTTTCGATGTGACTCCGGGCTACATTCATCATTATTCTCATTTTGACAGAGAGAAGCGACATCACGCTGTCGTCTTCTTACTCGTATTCGTGTCGTTGTTTTTGCTGTTTCGCGGTTCTTTTCCTTTAATTACAACCCGCAGCTACTTCGTACGCTTCAATATTTTCTAGTGAACAAAAAACAACAAGCAGCTTGCCTTTGAGACTTCGCTTTAAAAATGTATGTAACTTGCATCCGGAAACGGAGATGCTGGTTGAAAGCGAGTAATACCGTGAAATTGTGAGTAAAATTCATCCTATTCCGTTTCGACAGCGTGTTTTTGCGAAGCTCGTTGTTACCGAACCCTGGTTCGTGGTAGGTACACAATCCAGTTCCGTGCATTCCGATGTAATATCAGCAATGCAAACGGTACTTACTTTCGAACAAACTCCGGAACTAAACGTAACTAGTCGCACGCGATAGCAGTGGAATTAACGTGTTACTTCTGCGGCATAGTAGTGCAGAAGGCAATCGCGTCGCCAACGGTAAATTCATTCGTCACTGGTCAAGCAAACGAGCCAGAAACAAGCCGGCCAAAAATAATTGCCGTTATCGTACCGAATGACAAAGACCGACCGTTACAGCGAGCCAAAGTTTTTGCAACCACTTCGACGAAATGTGATTGGCCGCGGCCCGAACAAATTAACAGTTAACAAATTAACAGTGTCACCGGCGGGCACGGTAGACGAAACGCAAAATTGCCACAGACCACGGCTTCCTAACGTTTCCGGTCGATTGAAATACACCACTCAGCCGTACGACCGTCCC
Organism: Bombus terrestris; assembly: GCF_910591885.1. Taxonomy (NCBI): domain Eukaryota; kingdom Metazoa; phylum Arthropoda; class Insecta; order Hymenoptera; family Apidae; genus Bombus; species Bombus terrestris. The sequence goes on from NC_063277.1 coordinate 14,477,865, forward strand.
GCCATTCTATGCTTCCAATGGCAAACCTATTGATTATCCGCTCGCGTTCCTACCGCGCTGTCCATTTGCTGGCTGATTCATTATAATTGCAGCGTCGAAATGGGAGACCGGTGTCCACATCGCGGCGTTCCGCTTGCCCTCTAACCTCGGCTTCGGTTACGAGCCATCGACTCGCGTGTCACCTTATTTCAATTTTCTTTCTCGCTGGTAATTCCACAGCATCGATCAATCGAAAATGAGAATATTCGTTCGCGTAGTGGGAAAACTATTCGTGCACTTGGTTCTGTTTTCACGCGAAATACTGGAAAATATCGCGCACGGAGAACCGTGTAAGGAAAATACACTGCACGTGGAAGAAATAGAAGATGAAAACCGGTACAATTATCAAACCACTTTCGAATTATGAAACGTATTATATCAAGATCTTAGTTTAGTACTTATTTAATCTTTTATTTATCACTTACAAAATTACGAAGATCAGATTGTATATAATTGACTCAAAAACAGAGAATAAAATAAAAGAAAAAAAGACAGCCGATAACTAGTTCCCAGAAAAGTATAATTCAAACTTGGAGCGTAAAAGAAAGCTTCGAGTACAAGGATTCAAATAGAATTTTCCTTAGGAGTGACGTTTGAGTCGTGTTAATTCGAACTATATCATGTAAAGATAGGATTATAAGTTTTCTCTAAAACACGTTAAATTGTCTGAAAGAGAGAATCGAATGTATACCTACCCTCACAACGTAAAACATTATTTATTTCAATCCCCGTATGTTAAACAAATGGAACGGTAACCGACCATTTGGCAAGCTAACATATTTACTAAATGTGTACAAATGTAGTAATAAATTGCAGAGCCGTGTACTCGTTCGGCTCTACGCGATGAATATATCAGAATTATCGGTCGTCAGTAGTCGTAATAATACTCGATTTTCTTATTAATTATTTTCTGGTAGCGAACAATCTAGAACATACGCAATGTATGTCGCACAGGGCTCACAATGTTTTTCGATTAACTTCATGGTTTGATCGGTGAGCATATAAACCGAGCCAATGAAAAGGTTATGAATAATATATTTATACGATTTTTCAGGCAGTCGCATCGCCTTCCTGCTGACCCACATTCCTCCTCTGCGATTAAACACACTGTGGCGCGTCGTCAAATTTATTACGGAAACATGAGACGACCATGTTTTGCCATGGCGAATATTTACGTTGGAATATTGGCACCGTTATCGCCGAAAATCACCGCCAATTCGCCATTGTCGCCCTGCGTAATCTCGTTCGCGAATGTAAATTCAAGATACTCGACAGATCGCACATTGTTTTCGTTAGTTTGCTAGCGAACCACGTGAAAAAAAACGAGCCTTACGTTAATCGAGGTTCTGCAAACATGAAAGCGCTTCACGCGACTGGTGTGCACGATTATCGATTCAACCGGCCACGAATTTTATTCGGAACAATGACACGGAATAATGAACCCTGCAACAGAACGACTCCACGTGTGTCGGTTTGAAAAATTGTCGATATATATGTATGTCGAATCGTACAAATGTTGCCCGATGTTTCAATTGGAATCTACCAGAACTTAGTCGACAGATGTATTCCAGGATAACGATTATCGTCGATAACCGGATACCGTCGGAGAGGAAATTCGGAACTATCTACTTACATACACGGTGTGGGAATACTATGTAAGTACATATATTCACTTTTCAAAAATTATAGAGATTTGCGTCGATCCGTTTCGTTGATTTTGGCGAAAAGTTAGCAAATTTACACTAGCTTCATAGCGGAAAGTTAGCAAATTTACTCTAGTTCGAACCCTCTTCTTTCTTGCTTTATCGCGTCAAATTGATTCGTCGGCTAAAAATAGTAATTTACAATGTAGCATTACCAATCGGATGTAGACAACGCGGTATGAATCAAAATTTGTCCAAACTCCTAGATCGAGCGATTTCATCAAAGCAGATCCGAACTGCCGTCGATCAGGAGCCACTATTTTCAACTAATCATTGGGATCTGGGTCTCGTTAAAATTACGATATATTGTCCTGATGTCCTGTTTGCCGAATAGCGATCAAAGTTTGCTCAAATTTAAGGCGATAATCTAACAGAGCGAGCGAACGACGTCGTAGTTTTCGGTCCGGAGATAACGTTTGCCGTTGAGCAAGAGAGAGCTCCGTGGTACATTGACACTTCATTAACCGCATCGGTGCTGCGAAGGAGCGACACGCGAGCGTCTCCCCTTCTCCCTCCACACTCCCGCAATTTGTTAACACGATGCAACGTTAAAGGAAGTTGGTATTTTGCGCGCCATCGTAGCAAAATCGTGTGACGATGTTCGATCACCGGCAGCGACTCATCGGATGATTGCGGTACGACGATACCGTGGGTAATTAGTAGCTGCCTAGTTGCGCAAGAAACAACCACGTTACCGAATTATCCAATTTATCCCGCAATCCATATGACTGTTTGTACGGTTGTTAACGCGACTCTAACGTCATCCGGGCGATTACGCGCGAAGATTTCATTCTTCCGCGTCTTGGACTTGGCTGGACGTCCGTGCCAAATATTTCGGTGTTAATTCGATCGTTAGCGATTTAACGATGTAACATGGTCGCAAGAGAAGGTGACATAGCGCGGCACCGGCCTCTTACCAGCCCTTATCTACTCGCCGGCCTGTTCGCTGTTCTTTTTGTTTCCACTCTCCTCTGCCTCTATCGGCATGCATTCGAGGCATTGTTAGCGCGCGGACGAGCCTTCCTTTTATCTTCTCTGCTGTTATTCGCTCAGGCCGTTCTACCACCCTCGCCCTATTTCGCTCCTTTTCTCCTTTTGTCTTTATCCACTCGCGATAACGACGTTCCGTTGGTATCAAATTGATCAGACGAGACGCGCCTTAACGACGTGCCGCGTATGACTGTGCTCGGGTGTAGCCGAGTTGCGCTTCATCGACGATCGACCTCCTTTCGCGACGACTATCCTTCCTTTCGATCGCAAATAATTACGTAACGCTTTATCCATTTGACATCTTGTATTTTATGTCAGGATAAACGATGCCTGATGGAGCATACCGTGACGCGCGGATTAAACGCGAAGAGAGTTGGTTTCAAAACGTTCCACTCTGATACGGTGGTGTTTTATTAAAAGGAATGTTCTATATTTACAATATAATCGTTCTCCGCGGCAATCTACAGGATGATAAGCAACGATGAAAGCCTTTGGTACAGTGAAAACATGAAACAGCGAAGCGTAACAAACAGGTACAAAACGATAAACGATCGATCGATCACGAAAGGATCAATATCCTTCGTTGGTGGTGTACGAGGCGACGTAATCTTGGATGTCTTGTTCCTGTTGCGCCGCAGTTTGGTGATCGTGAACTGGAAGCTGGCCTTGACCGACGTAGATATCAGCCGAGTGGTCGTTCTTGCCGGAAGTGTGCACCACGGCATGAAATCCATCCTTGTCGGCGCGGTAGCTGACCACACGAATGCTACCACCTGGTTCCTTCACGCTGTACTGGCCGGACACGCTGCTTCCTGCGGAAAGGAACGGTCGCGGATGAACGGAAGCCGCGAAACCAATTGTTGAACTTGTAACGAAACGTAATTGAATGCCAGAGAAATTTCGCCTGAAATAACTCTATTAGCATAACAACGCCGAGGAATAACTCGACCGCGCGGATACAGTAGGGATCGCGAGCCAAACCGCGCGGAGCCTGTCCTCCTTACTTATTTATCCGCTATTCGGTATCCCTCCCACATATTCATGACGCATGTACGAGAAAATTACTCTCGCGATCGAATTACTTCCGCCTCTATTAATCGTGTTGGAGTTTTCGTGTCAAAACTCGCATGAACAAACATGATGGAAACGAGGAAAGGAATATCGAATCTCGAACAGTTGCTTCTCTCTCTCTCTCTCTCTCTCTCTCTCACCATCTCGCGTTTCTTTCTGAGCATGGAAATCGCCAGTCTGATGATCCTCGACGCCGTACGAGAACTCGTACTTCGGATGCGCGACATAGTCAAACTCGTAACCGTGTTCCTGTTGCTCGTGTCCGTGTAAATTGTTCGAGCTGTCCTCGTGATTCTCCGCGTACGGTACTTTCACCTCAAACACTGGCCCCTCGACGGGCCCGTGAAACTGCAGGTACGAGTTGGCCAGTGAACTGTGCTGCACTGGATCCTGTTGTCCGTGTAAAGCCTCCGCTTCGAGGGATATCACGCCGGCTCGTGATCGATGGCCGAGCGCCAACGTGATGGTCAAGGCGATACTGACCTGTGGAATAAAAAGTCACCTTCGAAAGTACCTTGTAACCTGACGTTTTTCTTCGATCGGATCTGGTACATCAGTCGTTGGGAGATTTACGCGTGATCGACGTGAGAAAAGGTGACGTTTAACGGGTTGATTTTTCAGCGACCACGGGATTGGTACGTGATTCTGCCGTCGATCTCTTTTATTTTTTTACGTATAACTATTCACGCATCGCAGATTGAACTAATTTGAAGATATTGATCGCGTTGCAAATGAAAAACGAGTCGCTATAGTAAATTACGGACAACGAATTTAAATCGTACGATTGCGAGGAATTCGATATTGTCAGGAACGAGGTACGATTCGATTCCTTAATTGTGAGCTGTGTATAGAATCGTGTCAAAGCGGGTTGCACCGTGATGAAAGCAATCGAATACATGCTGCACTTATAACGATCAATTGAATCTCAGAGACAGATGCACAAAGAGAGCGAAAAAGAGAGGAGAAACGAAAACGTCGATCTGAGACGTCCCATTTTCAATTACTACGTCGATTGTCAGCGCACAAACGTTGACTATCGCGTCGAAAACAGTCTCGACTCGTCGATTATACAAACCAATAAAAGTTTCGCGTTTCATCGTGGATTGAAATTCGATTCTCTTCGTTTCGTTTGTACGCGTTTCGCTTTGTTTGCTCGTTTATCATGACAAATAAAATTACCGAATACCCATCGCCGCGAAATATCGATAAGATTATCCAACAAACGGAGGTAAAAATGACGCAAATCGACGCGATCTAATATAATTTTTAGCATGGTTACACGCAGCTTTCAATTACATCTCATTCGTAATGTTGTAACAAGTGTTGAAGCTTGTCAAACACGAACGAGCAGAATCACGGTATAAAAAATGCCAGTTGGTTTTAATTACCCGACACAAACCCGGAATAATAAGCAGTCCAGTCCGGTATCTCATATGCGACACGATTATACGACTCTCGAAATCATAATAGCGTATTCTGCAATATCTTCGCTTGTCTCGCACGATGCTTTTTCTTATCGAGAAATATGCTCTTCTATATATATATGAACTAAGTATATTTTTATAAAGTAATGAGACGAATCGAAACGAGATCTAAGAAGGTCGTCTTCTCTCGCGCTCGGTTTCCTCAAATTTTCCTTTGCACGTACTTTCGAAAATAAATTCCGACTAGAACTCTCTCTCTCTCTCTCGCTCCGGTATTTTTCTTGTCTCTGATCGTCTGCTCCTGCTTGATTTCTCGTGCCCCGCTTTTCTCCGATTCACGATTCGATTTCTTCGTCGATACCGTACCTTGATCCTCGTGTCTCCCTCGTATCTCATGGTATATAAGGCGGTCAAGTGAGAACTGCAACTTTCCAACGTATTTTCTAGCCTTTTATACCATGGCAATGCACATTCTGTTTATACACGACGCTCGTAAACAGATGTGAATCTGCCAGTTACGTTGGACATCGCATGCGTGTGCGATACGTGCGTACACGTTGGTGAATTTCGCTCGAACATGGTCAGTCTGGCCCTCTCTTCGTCTCCGCTTCGCGACCTTTCACGTACGAAACCGCTGTAACGGAACTGTTTGTCACCAGCCTCTGACGACTTCGCCGCTTCTATACTCCAAGATAGGAACGACGTTTCTCTTTTCTATTGAATCGGTATTAGAAACTTCATCAGACGATCGTAAGGATCGTCCGATCATACAACCGATTAATCGTGTTCCAATTGGCACAACCGATCTTACCTTCCTACGAATAGCAATTTTGTTCTAATAACGCTTCGACTTCAGTAACGTGTAACCAGTTATTAATAGATTTGCGTTTAATATTATCGATCAATCCTGGTTACGGTGGCTTCCTTACATTTTCGAAGACGCCACTCAATGGCTTCCTTTTCGTCAGCACGAAGCCTCGTGTCGCGTCGCTGGACGACACTAGGGTCGAATAATCCGCTTATTCCGTTCGAGCCAGGATTTATTTGGATTCTTAACCCCCTGGGAGATTCGGTGCTTGGATTGAATCGCGTCGGATCTACTTTAAATGCCTCGATCTCCGACAGTTTTTCCTCTCTACTTGAGAAGCTGGTTGTCTCGTTCGTTTAATAGCGCAGTTTAATTCCTTTATTGGGCTGTTTGTTCCAGCTCCAAATACCTTCGCGGGCTCGAACAACGAGCTTACGTCTCTCAAACTGCCATTGCGCTAATCTTCCGAATCCGCTGCTTTCGAATTATTTAACAAACGCTTCGACGATTTACTCGACCGGGATATACATCGAAACGAGATCACCGGTGCTAATCAGCGTCAGTTTGATTATCGACTTCGATTATTCGTAGTCAAGCGCAACGAGTGGCAATGTATCAAACGGAAGTATAATTCGGCGGAGCTTCTTCGTGCGACGTGTTTGAAGTCAAACATCAAAAGCCTTGATTTCCTAGATTCGCTGCATCTAACAGGTAGACCGGAAAACATGGACAAACGAAAAAGAAGCGAGACGCGAGTGTAAAGGATATATAGACGTATTCGTCCGTGGATGTTTACAGAAGCTACTTTGAAGCAATGAGAAAATAAGAAAACGTCAACGTCATCGAAAAGGGAACGGTTGATCAGAAAAATAACAAGTTCTACTCCAAGACCTCTGTGCTCCGTGCTGTCAGCGTTTGGTCTTTTACACTTGAACGATTGAATTTCTTCCTTTCCGTCCTAGTTCTGCTGTTTTCAATTTACAAATTGAAAATCCTCTATTATATTTATGCGCGTCGATTAATGTTCGTGACGCTATTGCTTTATTCGAAAGGTATCGGGACACGAGTCGAGTAGCACTGTCGTTTGCCAGTAACCACAGTTTGTCGATGTCTCATTACGATTTACGTTTGGCCGTCTCTTTGACGAATCGTATGTGTTGCCTCGACGAGACAAGCTACAGAGAGCCGTCAGTGGATTGCGATTTCGTTGGAAATCGGAAAAGCAACATGCTATGTTCGAGCGTGTTTCGGTTCTCGTGGACGTTCTTCAAAGGTTGAGTCACTGAACGGAAGATCAGAGTAAGAATTTCGTCTTTGTTACGTCGCAAGATGATGTTGCGTTTATCAGAACTATCCAAGTTGATTTCAAGTTATTCTACACAACAAAGTATACCGATCGATGCCAGATAGTTGACGTACAGACCGTATGACCGTTCAGGTGAAGTACATAAAAGATTCTGCTTTCACGAAACGAAGCCAACCGGAAGTTGGCTAGCATTCCAAAGAAATCTTTTCTCTCCGCGCTTTTCTCATTGCCGGTAAAAATTGCTGAATACTTTTACGCATAAACCATCGGTTTTACGAGCAAAAAGTATTTTTCTCATCTAACGTCGGCAACATAAGTGGTAATATTTTACGAACGAGTACGCTTCAAATAAGAACCGACGGTATAACGATAACGTACAAAGCGATAACGTGCTTGTTGTTCGTTATTGTCGACTGCTAATTAATTCGCTTTGTAAGCAGTTCGGTCAGCGTGGATTTAAAAACATTATAAGCATCGGATAAAACACGTTCAAGCGCAATAATGTACCCATGGCAAATATAAATATATTCAATTGTAGTGGCATATATATGTGGTTGGTGTCGACATCTCTGCATCAAACGATCATTTGTTCTACACAAACATCGTGCATTATTCGTATTTGCTCTATGCGTCGTTATTCCTTGCGATTCGACATAGGATCGTTTCATCTGCCGAAGACCAATTGCAACACGTATCTTAACTCGAAATTAATCCTTTGCCCGTAACAATTATATTCTCGCAGTCCGATACAAGCGCCACTACCGACGCTAATTGAAGTGCTTCTGCGTGCTTCATCCGAAAAACAAAGACAAGAAAACAAGACCAAACTTCCTGCTTCAAAGAAAAATCTCTCTTTGACGCAAATACGCGGATTCTCATGCTCGAGCCGTTTCGTCTCGGGAACAAAATCTTTGACGCGAAATTGCTAGGTGAACGTACGATGGCGATGAACAATGCATCGTTGCGGCAAAGATGGGTAGCTTTGTATCATTGACGCATATTTTTTTCTTATCCTGTTCCTCGAAAAAAGAAAAAAAAAGAAGAGGATGAAATTTGGCCAAGCGAAACGAACAGGTTTAGCGAACGAAGGGTACGGATAAACGAAAACCTTTGTATCCAACCATTTCGATGGTTCTCAGAATGGAAGGATAATAAATGCTTTTATTTCTTGCGGAAGTGCGGAAAAACGGACTAATGTATATCAGCCACGTTGCCGCTATACGTATATCTTAAAAGCAGGGTCTTTTTATCTGATCCATTCTAGAGGGTAATATGGTATGCGGATGAAGGTAAAAGGATCATAACCGTGATAAAATTTAGAATACGATCAAATAAATGTGGTTAAATGGAAAAACGGTGTTTCAATATTTCCTCGTTCTTTTGTCGAAACGAGAAAATTTTATTGTAATCGTTCTTCCGATGCAATAAATACACCATTTATTTATTTCAAATTCTTTCGGCCGTGTCGCAGACTGTAGATTAATCTTTTAATCAGAAGAAACGAATTTCATTCCCCGTGAGGATTTTCTACGAAATTTTGTGAAAATTTTAGTAACGCACGGAGCATCTTGGGTGGATCGCTCCGAGAACAGATCCTTAAATTTTGTACGAATATATGTTCCTTCTTTATTAAAAGTTCCTACGGAATATATATGGTGGGTTAAAATCCACGAGGTTAAAAGCAAGTTAGAACAACGACAATGTTGGTGCTACGATCTAAATAATTCGCGAGATTATGTGCATACGAGTTCGACTAGTAAAATTGTAATAGTTTCGGTATCTGTATGATATAAATTACACGTCGAAATAAATGTCAAAGGGAAAGGATTGGCTAAAATATTTTCGTTCGAATGGTTCGATGAATGGATAGACTTCTGAAATCGAGAGGAATCCTAAGACTCTAACCCTTCGTGGACGAATGAACAGCGTAATTGACAGGGCGCCTAGGACGTAAAAGAGAAACGATGACTAGGCGGATTCCTTCGAAGCTACTTCTTCTGCTTTCATACTCCGGAAAGCTTCGGTAAAGCGCATTGAGTGCAAATTGCGGCAGACATCCGATCTAGGTCAAGCCGATGCGCGAGACAACTGGTACCGTCGGCTGTTTCACGATTAAATGAATGCACCAAGTTCGAGAGGAACAGATTCCCTCGTTGCGACGCGGTCCGGTGACAGCGTACCGTTCTATTGCCTCGAGCTTCTTCACCGACTTCATATTGCATCCATGCTTGAATTCTTTCTCGCGATATATGAAATCCGAAACAAGAAGACGTATATCATCAACTTTATTATTATCAATTTTATTCTTTATTCGACTTATTGTATTATTTATTTCTACGCGCATGGTGCGTATTTTTTAATTCTTCGATCGATTCCGGTGAAGCGTTACCTACGTATAATTGATAAAATGCAATTTAAGAGCAACGATTGTATAAGATTTCATAGTTGTTAGAAGTCAGAAAAGTAAAACGAAACAGAGGCGGTACAACGTTAAAGGGCCAGGCTGTCGGCTGACTCAATTAAAATTCTTAGTAAAATTTCTCATTTAGCCGGAGCGCTTGGTTCTCGCGACCGGCTATCCGCGAAGTCGTACGACAAACGGAATTTTACCGACTCATTTTTTCTGGAAAACAGTTAGCCAAGAAAGGTTAAAACGGGTAATGATAAGGAAACGCAATTCCAACCATTCTTTTCGCGTTATTGCGGTTGTGTCAGGCGTTTCCAGAGCGTGACTCGCCAAGCACAGCAAGGCAATGAAACGTTAAAAATGCGGGCTATTAAGGGCCAATGTGCCAGGATACCGTTTCATTTGCATCCACGCTACCGTCTTTCTATTATTAAAATACGGAAGTGGTCGGTGTCTGCCAACGGTTCCTCCTTATTCCCTTTTCCGTAGATACGTTCGAAGGCAATTACGCGTCGAGTATACCGAACTGGTACTATGCATTTCCGATGTATTTTCGATGCATTGTCGATTGTCTTTCGAAATATATCACTTGCAGCCAACGCAGCCAACAAACAACCAAAAACTCGATACAAAAACGCAACCGATGCTTGCGAGGGTATACGATATAAAAACGCCGAGGTTCTAACAACGTTACTAAGCGTACAGTTAATCAATCTTCATTCTCTGCTACCTAATTACCGCTACATCGTATAAAAAGATAAATTAGGCATTGTTCCTATCTATAGCACGAGTAAAAGAAATTTTATTTATATGAAAGAGTCGCGATTCAGTTAATAAATCTCCAATGCTTTTAAAAATCATTTGCAAAACATTTTCGTTGGTAGATCGAAGTTTATGCAAATGGATTACAAGATTATGCGATCTATCGTTTCGTTAGTTAAACACAGTGAAATCGCTTTTATTTAAACAACCGATAAAATTCACGGAAGAGAAATCTGTGGCAGTTCGAGGAACGTCCACTGTTAGTTTCTGTTGGTTTCTGATAGGACGAGTGATAATGCGCGATTCAGAAGCATCGGTGGAGGCACGGCGACTCGGTGCAAATGTGACACGTCACGATCAGAGATTAACGCGTTAACAAGTTGTCAAGGGAGAACGTGTATAGGTAGATGTCGCGTCGACGCGTAAATCAAAGTTCAAGATACCAATTTACTTGCACTTATCACGGTTGCGCAGCCAAGCGCGACACTTTCTCTCACTCCTAGCTGCGATCTTAAACCTGTTGATCGAGCACAATCGAGTTCCTTGTCAGCGGACAATGTCGTTCACACGTTTCGTGGCGAGGTGCACACGTTACCGAACACACGTATGTCAATTTGCTGGTGCCTAACTAATCCTCGAACCATGCTACCAGCTGGACAACACATGTGACGTGGATTGGCCATTATGCGTTCATCGAGAGTAACAAGTTTTCAGGACGAGTCGTTAACGACGCGAATAGCGCTTGCTCTTCGATCTCTTATCTCGTACAGATTTCGACAGAATGACGCAACGATGAAATTGCATTTTTTTCTAACGCGATAAACCGTCTATTTCTTCTCTGATTAAACTACCATCTTAATTGGATTTGTTTTCGCTAGCAGAAAATTATAATTTTTTGCTTATTCCATAGCAAAACCAACGTCTATCAATGATGAGCGAAAGATTCTCGATTTCACGTTTAATTAAGTGGAAACGCCCGCGAGGAAGTCGTTAGGTATCGCTGATTTGCAATTAGAAAGATGCTTTGTCGATAGTAGATTGCAATCCGGCTTCTATTCTCGAGATATCGATAGATTTTCTTGCCAGAGTCGGTCCTTGAGCGTTGATTAAACGTGAAACGCGGCAGTTTCTTCCGTTTCACGTCTACTTCGTATTAATTTGACGAGTAACAGTCGTTTAAACTGTCATGGGTTTGTCAATGTCGGACGGTGAAATATATCGATAAAGTGCGACCAAAGTGCGACATATCTCAGAGTTTTAATGCATTCGAACGACTCGCGTTATTAGTGGCTCGTCCACAGCGGTTGCGGTAATCCTACTAGCAGCAGTAAGCACTATGTTGAAGTCAGGGATCAAAGCCTTTGTAATTCTATAGGACGCAACGTGAAAGCACTTCGAACGTGTCACCCGTGAATGTGTATTTCGTGTACACAGCGAGTTTCTATCGAAATCCCTCTAGGGTTACCAAAACAGTATCAATAAATGTTTGATTTAATTGCATGCTCGAACTAATCCTCCATCGAATTTTCTAACAATACAGAAAATTAAAAGTGAGAAATTCACTCGACCGCTTTTCTTTCTAACGGATAACGTGTTTGTGAAACGTAAATGTTCTATCTTACGAATAGTGTTCCCTCTTAAACGCGTATCTATCTACACACATAATAATTAAGCGGAGTATTTAACCGCATCGCCTGTTGAGGTGTAACGTTTACCAAGTATTTCGTAAATCGTTGCCACGATTACGATACCGAAGACTATAACTAGGATTAATTTTCGCGGTATTATTAGCGTCGACGATCTCGTTCAAATCCGAGCACGATATCGACAACAGTTTGAGGGTGTAACCCCAAAGCAATTCTCTTAAGGATCTTCCAAATAACAATGCTCTTTGTATATTCACGGATTAATATTGCGGGGAAATATCGATCAAAGGATACCTTCGAGCAACTATTTTCATCTCTGTCGTGCATATATGTCTGGCAGTGTGGATTGAACGGTAAAGCACTGGTTATAAATGAATCATGACGTACCTACACGCAAACCGTGGAAATTATGACCAAGCGAATATATAGAAGCACGAATTATAGGCAAGTTGTAATATTAGTTCCTCGTGTTATCAGCCCTCTTATGCGCCGAAACCGCGTGATGTATCGCCCAAAGGGTTCCTGCAGAGTTTCCCGTTTAATTAAACTTCTGATTGGTGACGATCCAGCGAACGCAACGTAATGACCAGAAGCAATCAGCAGCTGCCTGAAGGGGCTGCGCACTTTTCGAAAGCCCAAGCAGACGGAAAGCTAAGCGAAAGGTCAGTCCTCGTAGAGATCGAACGATCCTGATTAAATCTTAAGAGCTTTCCTGTTTGCTTTTCCACCATTCAATTACATCTACTGCTGAAATTATTTTTTCTCTTAACAATCTCCTTTTAATAAAGTGACTTTCCCCGTAAATGTTTATCCCCTCGAACGTATCTTCCACTAATTTGTATCTCTATATGCAAAGTATATTTATCTGCCTTCGTAAACATCGTAATCGAGAATATTTGAACGCGAGTACAAAGGGGTTATCGATTCATATATCATTGCGTTAAACCCTTAATTAGCGATTATCGTTGACCGGTAACGACAATCAGGTGGGCAAAAAGTAATCAATTTGCGATCACATCGCAGCTGGATCGCGTAGGAACCCGGCCATGAACCGATATGAGCAGAGATTCAAAGTCTAATTAAACTTCAGATAGGTTCAGCCAACTCGATACGATATAATAGAGATCAAGAGATGCTGGAATATCGGTAGAAGATCATTAATCTATTATGGTACTGGGGTAGTCAAAACTCATCCTGAGAGAAAGAGTTTTGCATATAATTAAACTTATCGCGAATTCGTGTGAAATCCGCTCAAATATTGTACTCAGTTTATCGTTGAATAAATATAGCATGGAATAATGCGAAACGGTCTCTGCTCTGGACCGTAACAAAAAAGAAGAGCATTAACAACGATATCGGTTGGATTTTAATTATCGCGGAATATGTTTGCTACTCTTCTTCGCGAAATCGATTATTCGAAGCCGACGTTTTAATTAATCAACGCGTTGGTTAATGCACCGATGCAGCTGCATTTCGGCTTCGTTATTCGTTGACTGTTCTTATCGCAAAAATGAGAAAGTAATAGGCGGACTTATCGATTTGCTTCGATCAACTACAAATTTCGTTCTACTATACAGGGGACAAAATAAGGGTTGTCAGGACGAACACAGAAAAAACGCCTTCCCTTCGTTTCACTTTTTCTTCGCGTAACGTCATAACCTTGGGGATTTTTAGACGATCTGTCTACGGTACGGATGTTCCGATCAATCACCCAAGTCTGACTGATATTGCACGAAGCACGGCAGGCGTTGGCATCAATCTTTGATTATCCAACCTTCGATGTTTCTATAGTTTTGTTTCTCGACTATTTTCGTAATAACAATATAAAATTAAACGTTACATTTTTTTATAATTCCAGAGAAAATAATTATAACGAATGTTTCTCAACTTTGACCATACGTTATTTCTGTTCGTATACGTATCTACAATATGATACGAAGTAAGATATCTTGATGCTGAATTTATAGAGGTTATTAAGTCCATACTCCATACCTCTATACTAAAGCGAATGCTTTTTGTCCAATCGCACTTCGTAAGCAAGAAGTAAAATATGACAAAATTCATATCCACACCGAGTAAACTAGTCTTGTTTCTTTATTTTGCGTAACATACAGCTCTCTCTTTAATGAAAGTTTCCGTAAAATTGTCATAGAAATCATTCGTAGACTATTACGTTAACGCTGTGCGACACGCTTGTAAACAGTACGTACACGCGGATTTTAAAAGTATACTTTGCAAATTTTATGTTTACAGGAAGTTACTTTCTTTAATTAATTACTCGCTATTCCCCACGGAAGTCCGTTATGATCGCTGATTAGCCGTAAATATGAAAATTATGTAACGTATTATGAAACAAGTTGTAATGTGTATTGTAGTTGTTCCATTAATTGCGACCAACCAACCCATGATGATGGTCAGCGTAATCATGATTTAGCTCATGGTGATGATAATGGTGGCCACTTGCGAAACCAGGATAACCTTTACCGTAATTACTATCGCTTTGACTATAGCCATAGTGATAATACGGTCCGTTGTCACCAACTCCTTCGTTATGGTCATGGTCAAGACTATGTTATGTTATTGCATATACTCGTTGTCTTTACACCAACTGCTACAAACGCTATGGTTACGCTCGTCATACTTTTTCCCATTGTTTCTTATACTGGTGTGTACTATATTTACTATAACCATAATGATATTGATAATATTTATAATTTTTTTCTTTTTCACTGTCTATGATCCGAATATCTTCTTTCCTACCCATATTTTGATACCTATTGTTCGATTTATTATTATTATTGTTCGCGGTTACAGTTCAATAATACAATTATTATTGTTACATTCATTGTTAGGCATTAGATGTGTCTGACGCAAAATGAAATTACAAGAATACAGAGAGAATGGGAATTAAAAATACTTTCATATTTACGTAACGTAACTTGAAGGCTTATGCTTAAAAGAATTTGGAGGATCAAAACAGAAGTAGAGCAAAATGCTATACGAATTAGCTAGTTTCATAATTCTATCCATGGAATGTCTATGGCTAGTTTTAAAAACTAACGTATCAAACAGAAATCTTTCCCTGATATATCTTGAAGGTATATAAACTCCAATTACACTAAGCAGATCGGAACAATTCGCTTGATCGCTTAATAATCCCATAGAAGTAGGACAGATCGAATATCTTCCTACGACTTTCCAGTATTTTCGTTCCAAGTTGTTCTAATCGGATTACAGTTATGATCGTAATGTAACATACTCAGACCCAATTTATTAGCTGTGAATCTTACAAATTTACTTTATCCACTTTCTAGTAATCATTTATTCTTGTTAAATATAGGAGATCACAGTACTGAAGCATACTCTAAGTGTGATCTAACTAATGAGTAAATTGTTTTAATAGCTTCGGTGTTAGAGAAACCTTTTGAGTACCGTTTTATAAAGTAAAGAGATTTTAAAACTGTATTAGTGACATAAATTGATAATTGTATTAAAAGTCGCTTACGTAAAATAATAGTATAAAAACCTGATAACCGGACAGAATCACTCTAGAAGTGGCTACATGTTATACTAATGAAATTTCCCTCAACAGCTTTCAATGTATCAAGTAAATTAAAAGTTTTTCGAAACTTACGATATTTTTGTTGCCTCTACTTAATTATTAATGTTCATGCATATATTACTCTATTATACTTATAGTCTCTATATACAAGACACTTGATAAGATCGTCTTTAATTTCTTATCTAGATGAATATCCCTTATTAAGTTTGTAACCTTCGCTATCGTCGTTAACCTTATCTCCTCAAACTGTTCCCATTATTTTATCTCTCCTAGAGTTTTCAGTTGGATCGAATGTAAATTCACTGTTCGATATAATACGGTTACGGTCAGTAATAATCAATTCGAAATCTTGTATAATTAAATATATTCATCGATATTTTGGAAAATCGTACGTACATTATTACATTATTCTCATAATATGACTCATAATATGACGATAGATTTCATTCGAATGATCCTTTATAGAAGAAATACTCGCCGAGATAATTATGCGAAGGAAATTAAGGTTGAAAACCATTTCAACATTCTATTGGTAATTTCATCAACGGACAAAGGACTATATATTTGATTATATAGAGTATAATTCGGTACAATACATTATCAGGACACAATTGCGCGTAAATGAAATAATAGAAAGAATCGTTTGTGCTTAAAATTATTCGGTTTTTTGGGTTGCAATCTAAACTTTTGGAATCGAATCGATATTGGCAACATTTAGAAGATAATTACTCTGAACTCTAAACGAATATAGCACAAAATTTTTACGTTGTTGTTTCCGTCATTTTTCAAGTTATATCCTTTGCACTGCACACGTGACCATGAAACATTATCATAAATTGTGCGCATACTAGAACTACAACGTTTATTACTTTCTTATTCGGTCTATCGGAAGGAAAAATTTACGAGTTCGTTACATTTTCTTGTTGGCTAGGTTTCGAACACGTGACTTGGTCCAACTTCGCTCGTATAGTATAAAAAACTTCTTCTATTCCGGTATTTTATATCGATCTTTTTCTTTCCTTAATTATTCTGTCATTTCTGCGTGAAACTTTCGTCAAAGATGCATGGCTTGTGATACCTTGCCAAAGGCAACAGGCAAGTTTCCATGAAGCTTGGTCTTGGCCAAAGGAAACGCACCGAACTTTCTTAATCTTGCCGATGGTAAACGTCTCTCGGTTACTCTCCGACAACGCGACGCGAAGAAAAGTAGAAAACGGTCGTGCGAGTCAGCCATGGAATTTTTACCGAGGAAACGAAGTTATCTCGTTGGGTGAAACTTCCGGATAACCTTTCAAGATTTCGTGAAATTATAGCGGCATTCGTTTTCCCCTTGTCCTTGTTTCTTCGTCTGAATAGGGAGATCTAGGAAACTTTCGGATGACCGAAAGGGGACGCGTTATATCGCTGGACACAATGGGCGCTCTGAAATTCTAGTATTTTCAAAGAGGAGAGCAGCACGAATGTTTCCTGGGGTAAAAGCATTTGGGGAAATTTACTTTCGACAAGATCGACGTGTCCCGTGACGCTAATAAAATCGAGCAAAAAGCTCGACGCTCCACATTGCTGGCTCGATTGACTCGCGCGTGTTTAGTAATTCCGCCGGACAGCAACTTGCTGTAATTAGCCGTCTAGCGAAACAGAATTCTAGAACCAGCCAGATCGTCAAGTGGATCTCACAGGATTACTAATTTGTCACGATGATGTATTGTGATGGCGTAATTAGAAGTTGTCGCCTCATGAATTACAACAGCGTACGAGCAATTCTTGGCTTACCGCGCAATCCGCACACTCTTGTACATTCCTGAGAATGTGACATAATTGGGCTATTACGACCATTCATTATAACGTAATTGTATTCAGCTTAATTTCGTGTTACGTTTTCACAGTTGGAAACAATAGCGTCCCCTGATGTTACTGCATTGTCATTATTGCGAAACGCAACCTTACAGGATCTACCTGTACACCCAGAGATCAGCTACTGTATTATTAAACGATTTTACGTTGTAATTCGCTTAACCTTGGATGGTTTTCTCTGCCACATATTTCGATATTTGTCGTCTATCACGCAATGATAAGATAAATAAAATTATATTTTTTATTTTATATTCGTTTATTCGATGATTCGTTTATCGTGTCTGTGCCTGAACACGTATGACAAAAGAAGACATCATTTTCACGATCGATGCTAATGTATGTAGATATTTTTCCAAGGAAAAACTGAATTACCTTCCCTTCGAAAGGCTTCACCGATGACAGGCCAACTATAATCTCAAACCTTTGCGATCTATAAATCACTCATACGACAGGAAGTTGAACAAAATTAAAGACGCGAAGTTTAGTGTCAACGGCGGGCAATATTTAATTATATTCTTCGGGAACAGTTTTCCTGTATTATTTACGAGCTCGAGTTTACGATTCCCGTAAGTTCAAGTTGGTCGTGCTAATCCGCGTACGGTTCCGAAGTTTTCATCGATCAGTCGTAAGACTCGAAACTCATTAAGATCGAATCTAATTATCGTCTATGCGATTTACGTGGTTAATGCACGTCTAGAAATTCGTAAGTTTCAGGTAAGTCGACGTTTCCTGAACCGCGCGGATTATTGAAGGATTACCTTCGCTTCATAGACTAGAAAATGACGAATGTGAAAAAGACATAACGAGTTGATAGTTTCCTTGAACAATAGGAGCGAACAGGTCCCTGGCAAGAAACGATTATCGACCTTTAAAATCTTATCGATTCTTCTGGTCATTAATGGGAGCAATCATTAACGAATCGTTTAGTTTTAACGACCCTTTAATTGTTTCTAGCTACGAGGTTAGCAATGCCAGCCTAGCCAGTATCTGCAACGAAATTAGATCGGTGAAAATTGAGTCGGCACGTCTGGAAGAAACGGTCGTCGCGCGCTTTAAACTCTTCTCTAATCTTGTTTCACCCGGACGTCGATCGAGCGAGCAGCATCGATTCGCACAAAAAACGGACTTTCGATCACCGATGTCTGATCACGTTTTAATCGCCAGGTTAGACTAAGGGGATAGAACCAGTTCATTTATAACGCCAACAAATTGACGATCAGGACTCTCTTTAGATTAATTTCCTCCAAGATGAAATCTGGTAAGATGAAAGTTTCTCAGTGACGCCATTGTCACTGTTGTTGGTCGTGTTATCGCTTGATGTTCTAATAAAGGCCACAGCTGGGGTTGATCTAATTGTTGTCATACAGCAGCGTGCCAACGTTCGCAAAATAACAACGTTGTAAATCTTCTTTACGGCTCGTTTTACGAAGGTGTTGGGTCAAGTGTCTTCCGTATCGTGGGAAATTCATAGGGAAGGTCGAGAAATTGCTTTGGTTTCGTACGAAAGTAAGGCCAACATCCCTAGCTAATAAAACCAAAACTACCGTCGGATTATTCTACAAATAAATAACAAGGGAAATTCACGCGTTTCTCTTTTTCTTATTATTTTCATGCTACGACCAGCGTAATATTATATGTCAGGTACGGTTGCTCGGTTATTATATACTAAAGCTCTGTATAGACGGACGATTCTTCATAGCGTTTCCGTGACGATACGCAACGTCACCAAATAGAGGGGAAACAATTCTGTTATTGCAAACTTTAAAAAACTATACGTTTCTCTGGAAGGATAATAGAGACGTTCTGCTACAAGTATAGAAGTTGCACGGGAATCTGTGTGTTGGTATTCAAACGATGGCAGATAAAGCTAAAGTCAAAGTTCTTAACATAGCGTGACAAAGTCCTTAAGACGCTGGCGCGACAAAACTCGTTCATCAGTATGAAGCTTAAATTACAATAAATTTTTCTCTATTTTTAAACTATACTTGTACAGCCATGGCCACTCTGTTCACGGACCTATCTATGCAATGAGTTTCTAGGTTTGCGGCATCAACGTTTGCGTGCATAAACAAGCTATATTGTCACTTTACACTCGGTCGTGTATTTGTCACGAGCGTATCGTTACGTCCACTCTTAAATATGCGCGGACTCCTTCTGATTCATTATTCATTCTGCCGCCGCGATGCCGTTTTTATCGCGATTGGCTATTACAAGCTATATTCGATATCGATCGCCGGTACACCGACTTCTCCGCGACTTATTTCTGGAGTAGAATCAAACGTAAGTAGGCAAGAGAGAGAGACGGAGAAAAAGAGAGAGAGAGAGAAAGAAAAAATGCAGAAAACAGGCGAAAGGATAACTGTGATATATGAATTGTATAAAATGAATCGCATGTGGAAATTTTAGGTCGGAATGCTAATTTTTCTACGCGATCCTTTATTCTACCCGGTTAAATTATCGCGTCCCTTGTCCAAGCACGAGCAACGAAAATAAAGCTCGCTAACTGTCCATTTATCTGGTCAGAGCGACCCTATTGAAATATTCATGTGAATCGAGGCTGCTTCCAACAATAAACTCGCGCGATGCGTCCCGGCAGGTAGTCTCGCCGAATGCACGGCCAATCGATTACGTGCGGGGTAAAAGGCATCGTCACGCCAACGTTGTGCGACATCCCGACAAAATACGACGGCATATTAAGGATTCCTACCTTCGTTACTCGTTCCGTCGTTAGATCGCTAGGGCACGTAGCTTCAACTGTCGCGTTGCAAATCGTCGACTTACACGGATTCCAAGCAAATCGAGTTCTATCGTAGCCATTGCATTTGTCAGACGCGAGAACAGAAGGAAAAATAAAAGTGCGATAAGTAAAATCGCGAATAAACGGAGATTCCGTGTTGCTTGGAAATAAAGAGTCTCTTAATCCTTGTCACGACGATGCGGAGAGAGCACGCACGAAAGAATATCGCTAGATGAACTTTATTTCCACATGAGAAGTGGATGATTTAGTGGAAACGGGCCGCGAAATAACCATCGCGTAGGTAGGTATAGTCGTGCTAATGATGCACCGCATCAGAAACGCGCTTGCTACACAATCGTGTTCCGTGGTTGTGATTCTGTTTGTAATCGCGCTGATTCAGAAACAGTGCCAAAATGTTTCGGCGGTATTGTAGAGACAATGGACGAATAGCTTTGATTACGTTACACGAGCTCGTTGCTCTTCGTTAATCATGGGAAATGAAGCTTGCTTGGAAAAATGGCGCAAGGATTTTTCTTTTACGCTTGTTTCTCCTTCGGACATCCATGAAAGCATTCGCCTGAATATTGCGATTAATTTTAATAACTACCCTCTTCCTTTTAGAGTTGATACATTCTAATAAGCACGATTTTGCTTTCACAGAAGAAGCTTATTCTTTTTTACGTTCATTTCCTCAGTAATATCCAACTGGTGTTCGTCGAACGGAAATTTTCACGATTGGCTTCTCCGTAATTCGCATCTATACGACGTCGAATCGATTAGGATACGCGAGCGTCGGTGTTCCTTTCCTTCGTTTATCTGAGTTTACCAGATTAAAGTGCAAAAGGAGGACAGCTACGGAAGATTGGATTCAAAGCGCGCCAACCGATACACTAGTATGCGATCAAAATGAACCAGCTTATCGTGTGAGAGTCCTATCGACGCGAATCGATTCTTCTCGCGTTGTCTTTGTTGCGGGGAAATTCCTTTCTCCGACGCGAAACGACTGACCGAAGAAATTTCCTAGCGATCGTACTCGCTTTCATACCGCTCTAGTCTCGTTTTGCGAGCAGCTTCTGCCGGCTAATTGCGCGTTATTTTCCAACACCACCGCGAATTCTTAACAACGAAACAACGGTGTCTTATCCCGTTGCAATAAAATCTCAGACTAGTTTATCTCGAACATTTTCTACTTTGCAAACACGCATGCTTCTTTCCTACACGGGATATGTTGGATTTAGTTCCTTCAAGCTCGAACGATCTTTTTATCCTTTACAATTTTCTGCGTCAGCTTTCAGCTTGGCTTTCTATAAGACACCAAGTTTTAAACTAGCTCCGGGTTTTTACCATCTTTCCGACAAAACAAAGAAACCTTTGCAAGATTTCTTCGCACGTTTCTCTCATTTAACGTAGCAGAAATTTAAGGCTGAGTAAAAAGGTGGCCTGAAAATTGCATAACACGGCGGAAAATGAGAATCGACGGAACCGGTTTTCAACGTCGGTGCAACTCGGTGAATATTAACGCCGGATGTTGTACGGTTTGTTTTAACCTTCCGCGTGTAGGCGAGAACGACGAGATCCAAGTGGGTACGTGTCTTCTCGTTACGATTCTTGGCGGCGTCGAATAGGAAGGGAAAAGGATGACCCACGCAATTTCGTGGAATCTTTTCTCCCTCTTTCCTTGATCCTCTTTTCCCGTTCCTTTGATTCGTACCTTGACGGAATTCTTAAAAAGCTCGGCTTGCTAGATTCGCGCACTGATTCGAGTAGCGTGACCTTTTACGTGCCGAATCTAGGAAGGTTTAACCCCGGAACCAAGAACTCCATTATCTTCACTACATTCATATTTATTCTCGATCACGACGAATGCTATCGAATTTCCTTGTTTCTTCGAGATACTGTGCGTTCGCTGTGTATTTATTATCAGTTGATTCGAGGTAGAGGCCTCTTATATATATTTTTCGTTGTCCAATATCCAGAGATGCTCGAAAGAACGGAAATCTCTAGGCTACGGCGCAGTCTGATCACGTAAAGTAAAAAACAGAAGGATTCTGCTGGACCAGTATTTTACAGTAAAGCTCTTCCCAATGGACACGGATGATGTTTGCAACGAGCATGGATGGTCGAACGGCGCGTTGTAGCTGCAACTCCGGAAACACAGTGGTCTGCCAGGGCGTAGCTACCTTCCAAGTACTTCTATGAACGTACGATACAGACCAAAAGCCTTGTCTCTCGTTCTGACCGTGTTCCTGGGACACAGGACAGGAGCTCTAAAGCTCTCTACACTTGGCAAACCGACCATGTACAGCGCGTGTGAATACTCGCGAAGCGAACATACGCGTCGAGGATACGCTTGTATCCATTTGTTCCATTGTTGTATTTGCACGACTGTGTTTGTCATTCCCATTCTGATTCGTAGCTTAACTATGCGATTACCTCTACTTGATACGATTTCATCGCGGATCTGTTTTACTTATTCGACACTCGCGAAAAGATCGCTCGATTCCCTCGACAGCGAAATTCCTACCAGTTTGCTTCTTGTTTGCTCAGTGGAAAAGGGATATTGTAAGGAAAACTGCATTTCTTATTTCTATGAAACGAACGTTTCGGAAATTTTGTAACGACCTAGTATAGTTTCGATTTTATTCGTGAGAATACCGAATCCGTTCTTTCGCGTCGTGGCTTCATTTTTTAGGGCAAACGGTTTCTTGACCCGATAGTTTTTTCCCTGACGGTAGAAAAGATGGAAACACAAAGATACGCGAGATAAATGCACCAGCCTGTTCACACACACACTTTGTCAACAAGTTTGCACCAAGAAATATATTTCAACGAAGTTCGAGGCTAACAGGCTTTCATCGAGTAATATATTGGTTCTCGCGACAAGAGATATCCCATTCTATTCGATTTCAAAGGTTTATAGTTCGAACTTGGACCATGGGCTCGTTAAATTGTAATTAAATCGATAGTTCTCTCGATATAGAAATCGTTTAACTGAAAAGACTGTATCATAATTGACTCTCGTCGAGCTTACCTCGATAATGAGAACCGCGTTTGTTGTAGGTACATGCACGCGTCAAACTACTCTATTCCCAATTAATTTAGCTGATTTATCGATCGATCGATTTACGGCAAAATTCTAATACGAATTTACCCTCCTATGACACACCTGCGCAGCCACTTGCATATTAATCCACTCGTGATGCCTGGACCAACGTAAATATCACGATCTGCATGAACGGAAAATGGCTCTTTCATCGAAATTCAATTTGGATGGAACGATCTCTATCGTATATTGATCAATCTAAAACTCACCTAATTATTTTACAGTTGACGACGTCCACTTTCAAGAAACTCCTCTCTAAGCTCGGATTTCTCTGTAAAATAGGACACACGGTCAGCAGGATGCACATTCAATGGACCTCGAGTTTCGATGCATTTCGGAGTCCTTTCATCTCAATATTCAGAACAATGCATTCCCTTGCTATCGATACCAATATGTCCACCTTTGTTATGTCAACGTAAAAATTTCGTTCTTTTTTTTGATATAGAAGAAACGTAACAAAAACCAATCACACATTTTCAAATCAAATTCTGATGGAACATACACGCAAATACACCAAGTGGTTCAGCCATGGCAACTTAACATTTACCAGGAACACAGTCCTCGATAGTAGACTCTCGTTCGAAGGCTTTTACAGTATTTTTCAACTGGGTCTGTTACACGAAATTCATATTATCGTACTCTAAAGAAGAAAAAAGACTAGTCGAGAACTAATAGACTGGCATCGTGAATGGCTGTCATTAAAAACGGCCGACAAAAGCATCGCGCAGAACGATATCTACGAGAACGCGACGAGAGCGTTGGACTCGAAGCCTTTTAAGGAAACTTTTCGTTATCCAGTTTCAGCGCGAGCTCGTGATAACGACGAGGGTGCATCATGAGTTCAACTTTTAGTCGGCTTTTTATCGGTCCTTCCTCTCTCTCCCTACGCGAGCACGCAATCCCTCGGTTTATCCTAGAACCCTCGTACAACCAGCTTTCGCAGAAGTCGTTTTTATTCGTTGTCCCCTTGGACAAGCTGTTAATTTACCGCGTATCCACGATATAGTCGGAGTCGTACGTTTTTCCGCCCCGACCTCACACTGGCAAATCTCCGCGTAGTATGCGCTCGCTTTCTCTTCTTCCTACAAACGTCGTACATCGAATTGTGTAATTACGAGGTTTTAAGGTGCGAATATTCGCATGATCCTGTTCCCTCGATTTTTATCCAAAATCTCTGACCCTTCTTTAGATCTTTCCTCGCAAGTACCATGACTTCAATTGAATTTATCCTGCCGACGAAAAGCCTACGCACATTGTTTGAATCTGTTACGTGAACTAGCGAATATTCCTCGAGATAAATTCATGAATACATAGTCGATCCTTTTAACCAGCTTGAAACGCTTGTCAGTCGCAGCCACAACATCCATGATAGGTTTGCATAGAAAACAGACGATTTGTGGACGTTTTTCGTTGGCTAATCGCACGGGTAACAACTTTGCCGACAAGTTTGTCGCGAGTTATGGCTGTGACACACATCACGTAAGTTTCTACAGTTTTTATCGCGATGCTGCTGGACCGAGGATTAGCGGCTGTTCGTGGTGAAAACGGTTAATTTCCACAACCCTGTCTCTAAAGGGATATTTGTTGTCTCGCAGGAAGCCATAATGAAACTGGCATATCGGGACAAGTCTCTCTACGTCGACACATATCTTCTCTTCTATTCAGTCAAAAGACCGACGATTTCTGTTTGTCGTTTTTTCTATTTTTCCCAGGTAATATTCAACGTCCCTTCGTGAAATATGCCAACTCGAAATTCTTTGAATTGTCCGTGTTTTCATATCTCGCTGGAAAGCACGCGTTCTCGTAACGTTATATGACTATGGTCAAATAGAAACGCAGGCTACGTTGGTACACCTAACGAATATCAGCGTCCCGATCTCGCTACTAACTAATAAAACGTTTCACTTCTTTTACATCTTGTTATTTCGTACATTATCGTATACTCGCAACATGATTTAATGTCACGAAAACCTGTCGTATTTAGCGTGCAGAATGACATCGCTGTCTTATACGTATCTGTCGGTTGTGAGTTATTCGTAACCCGCGTTTAGACAAGTTGCAGCTATTTCCCTTCCTTTCATGCGGCGATTCGATCAAACGGGAATAAAGATATGTCGGAATTAATCGAATTTAAATGCTTCCGAAGCAAAGCGTGCATCTTCAAATGCCGAAACGGCAAATAAATTATCGAACGACATTCACGGCGATATTGGTGTGCAAATAAAACAAGGTTCGCCTAGTGCGGTTTGCTTTCGTGGATCGAAGATACTTTCCCTCGTCCATGTAACCGCACCACAGCTATTTCGCGATTGAAATCGAACGAAACGAGAGAAACGAGCCATCCTTCTCCCGCAGTGCGACGTTCGCATCGCGTTTCTGACGGTTCCAGACTTTTCAACTCATAAAATGACTACAGGATTTACTTCTGCAAGATCTTCGAAAAGCGTAATGTTTCGATCTATCCGTATGAAACTGAAACGCTGATCAATAAAAAACTTGAACAATGTGTGAACTAACCGAACACGGTCGAACTTAAATCTAAACCCCAACGGAAATTTAATCGAAGCCGAATACGGCTCGAAGAATATATGCTCGCGAAGCTTCTTCTTTAGGATACATACGCTTGAATCGATCTTCACAGAGATGGGTTTCTGCTGGAATGAAGGTCATACGCGGCTGCGCGTGTATGTAGAATTTACATATTTAAATAGTATGAATATTAAAGCAAGTGAAGCGACGTGTAGAAGCTTAGCGATGCAAAACGGAGACAAGTGAAAGAAACGAGTCCCATGCATCTGAATAACGCTTAGAACTGTTGCTTTTATATCTTTTATTTAACAGTGATTGAGTCAATCGATTAAGGGAATGCTACGTTTCCTCTTATTCAAGCTTCTCCGATTACCTTCTAACGTCGTGATAACAGAATCTCGTAGTAAGGTACATTTGTTATAAATTAACACTGAGTTTCTAATTACGTATAGTAATTCATAGTAAGGTGGAAGGAGTAAGGCCCCTTCAAAGGCAAAGTAATGTAAGTAAATAACTGTTTAAAAAGTTCTGCTCTGAATAGAATTGAATATAGAAATAATACTGTATTTTTATAACTTGGAATCTGGAAACAGCGGACACATAACAGTTGATTGTCTTTGGACGAAAGACGTCCTGTCTCTTTCCTCTGTGTATCACCGTTTGCTCAAAGAAAGCTAGTCCTTCGTTGTTTGTACAACATTCGAGGGAAATTCCATTGTTACGTTTATAAACAAGGTAAATGTTTGCAATTGCTTCGCGTATATTTTGAGAAATCACTACAGGAATATACCGTGTACTTCAAAATTTGTTTTTTTTGTAGTCTATGCTAATTATTCCTTTTGTGGAGACAAACGGCAAGCGATACCGTTGCCGAATCTAAAAATAGTCTGTGTTTTTTTTAATACGAAAGGAGCCTTATTTTCAGCATCTTCTAAAACGTAGCGTAATCGGGTGTTCTAATTATCGGTAAAATAGCGCGTCTCAAAGCGACTAAACGAGAACAGAGAGTAATTCTCGCCACAACGATATGGAATATCTAATATTCGAACCGCGTCGTGGAATCGATGCTGGAAAGTCGAACGAGCCTTCTTATTTTTCGTCGATGTAGTCACTCCGCTGGTATGCTACCAGAAGATTTGCTTACATTGGTTTTGCATTACCTGTCTCCTATAGCTCGTAAAGGTAAGATATAGAGTCGAAATCCGGATTATCAACACAGTATTCAGCCGCTGTGTATATTTGATAAAAACACTTTGCAGAATTTATTTTTCATAAGCTTTGTAGTATCCTGTGATTGTCTGTTTGAAAATGTCATTTTGATTAATAATTTATACTAAACGAGCAAATACTCGAACAGAGAATGTTGTTTCGTTGTTGATCAAAAATTGAAGCCGGGATACACGAATACGACTTGGTTGTTACGTCAGGTGAAATCCATACTTTCTCGGCAAATGGAGAGAATATTCCGCATGAATCATTCGAGCATCGCATCGACTTTCGATTCTTGCAAGTCGTGCAACTTCCCCCGCCGCGGGGTTAATCCGGATTCCCGGAGAGTCGGAAGCGTTATTCAACCTCTCGTTATGTTGCTTTCGCGGAGAAACCATTGATTCGTTAATTAATGCTCCGTTTCAGCTATTTTCATAGCGAATTTTTGCGTGTGAATAACGTCCACTCGAACAATCCGTCTATGCACCTTATCAATCCGATTAATCAAATTGGTCGTTTCTCCGTCGAGTAGAACACTCGAAGATTCTAAAGCTGCGATTGTGATTCAAATGAATTTCTTACAGAGAAGAAATGAGGGATAGTGCCGTTACGCGAGTCTTAGTAAGCGCGTAATCTTTGTCGAACAGCGGTTTCAGCGGTTCTAAAAGTAGCCTAGCCATAGTAAAGCCGATACCGACTAAAGCCGGATTCGAGCTTAACCGCGTGGCTCCGCTCAGATAAAGTTTTCGTTACGGTTCGTGAGTTCATGCTAGAAGTCGATTTTTCGTTCGCGTTTTCGACTACGTGGTCTCCACTCGCTTTTTCTCGTTCTCCTCCTTGTTGGCTGGCTTCGTAACCTCTCGAAAACGGAGGAGATGCAACGCGACGCAATACTACCTTATAAGTATGCTCATGAATAATGCAGAAACGCAAACAAAAGTGGGGGTCGGGCTACCGTCTTGCTATATAATACTTGTGTATTTTACAAACACCGTCACCGACAATGGCACCGACACCAGCACCGACACCGTCACCAACACCGCCACCGACACCGCCACCGACACCACCACCGACACCACCACCGACACCACCACCGATACCACCACTGACGCCAACGTCTCTAACTATCCTCGACAACCCCCTTGGCCTCGTCGTTATCGTTTTACATATGCACGTCTACGTGCGAACGCATTCCACATCCGTTTCTATGTGCACTGGCTGATTCATACTTGCGATACGTCTAATATTTATTAACGAGTATGCTTCCGAATGAACAAGCTGTTTCATATTCCGCTTTAACGAACCTCCTACCACGGAGTAGTTGCACGATTTACGATATAACTATTTAGTTGAATCACACCGATGCATAACAATAGCGTTTATGCTTGAATAAAGTTCAGATTTGAAGTTGCTCGTTTTAATTACAGTAGAAACATCATTGCACGCTGCAAGATACGATTTAAATAACGGTTATTTTCTTCCTTGGTCGAGCATTAAAATCTTATCCATAAATTAACATTCACAGCTTCGTGCGATGCACGGAGGGCGTTGCACGGCTAATCCTGTTACACGCTCCTGAATCGCCTCGAAAAGAGGACACGAACGGTTCCTGGCCATTTTCACCCATCGTTACCTGGCAAACTCGATGAACTGGCGAGTTTAAACGAAGCGCGTCCTGGATTATTTTCACTTTATTTTTCTCTTGTGCGTTGCTTTTTTCCCCTGTTTACAAGCAAAAATTACGAGAATCGTTATTCGCAAGACGTCATTTGCTTAATGGAAAGTTTGTATATGCGCCGGATAGTCTAGTCGCTCGAATATGGATAAGAAGTTCGTAATTGTCCGTCAAATGAAAAGTTTGCTTTAGTTTCCATTTACCCGTGACAAGGTTCAAGACGACGCGACGTTGACGCGTTTTCAACTACTTTTTGATCGTAGGCAATCTATTTACTTCCGTTCGCCGGCTTTTCTTGCTTGTACCGTAGGAGGCTCGATTTCGCTGAAAGCAACGTCATCGTGTCGCAGAGTTTCACCATTCGTCGGGAAAGAGCAAATTGCGTTGCCGTTTTTTTACCCGAGTGAAAGATCCTTATCACGATCCCTGCGATGCAATTAAGGTGATCGCTTGATACTTGGAAATCGAGTTTCGGTGACGAACACTTTCAGTTGGTCGTTTTATCGCGTAGATTCGAAAATCTTGTTTTTACCAGCGTTTCGTGAAAAGAATTGAAAAAGCGATGCATTACCGTCAGAGCATATATTTCTCGTTTAAATAGCGCCATATTTTCCACGGTTAACCGCGATATGTAGCATTCCCTTTGCGTGAAAAATAGCATCCCCTGGAAAAAGCCCTGCGGTCTACCGAAGAATAAAGAACTCAATCGAAGGCTGTTTCTAATTGATTAAATTTTCAACGTGGTCGGCGTTACTGTGAAAACGTTCCAATAAATGTAATCAGCCAACGCATTATCAGAAAGAAACACAAAATATTTTCTTCCGCTTCCACTATTTTCTTGTTTCATTGATCGTAACACGGTGAATTTCACGTTTCTCGTGGCTAACGCCTTTCTTTTCGTGATCGACGAGTTCTCGTTACCGTTAATAAAATTCCGTTGCATAGTGCGGCATTTATTAAAGGCTATTAATCATTGGCGTGTTAGGGCAGAACTCACCAAGTAACAAACTAAGAGTTCGAAGTCATTACACACACGTCTCGCTGGACGACAGACAAACCGATTAATTTCAAGCGAACCGTTTGTCGAGCCACGATAGTTCGCGTACACGTTGCCGTCTAAACATTCCTGCCTAAGCAACTATTCCCTCTGACTAATCGCAGTGACAGAGAACTCGTGGAGCAAACGTCGGCATGGTTGAGACTCTGGTCAACGTTCCAGGATCAGATACGGGTCGACACGCGGGGAATTATTCCAGCTAGTGACCCGTTGGACAGCAAAGATCGATCGCATAATCTGCCGGTCCGCAGGACAATCAATGCACGTCGTGTTGCATCTTGGCCGATTGTTTGTGCCCGATCGAGGAAACAGGAAAAATCAGGATTACGTCGCACGATGCCGTGATTCGCATCCACCTCCATAAATTCTCCTTTGTCAAAGGGATTACTGTCTCCAATCCTCCGTCTCAACTATAAGTATCTTTTCTTCCGTGACGTTATTGCGATTTCTCGATGAAGAGAAATATTTTATCGACGAGGAAACTAGCGTATCGCTTCCAAACGGAACATGAAATTGAGCGACGCGACAGTCACGACTCAGAAATCGTTTCTTTCCTTTCGCGAGCGACGGTGAATAGAATGACGGCATTGGCGATTTACTAGCCGGAGAATTTATTTCGCAGCCGACTATGCTTTTTGGTTTACGTAAATACCTACTCGTATATTTGGTCTCTCTTAATAGGCTACAACAAAAAGAGGAGAATGCAAAGCTGGATTAGTCTTAGGCTTTAAATACTTGGAGAATTTATCTAGATTAGATCACCGAGTATTTTTATATCCCAGATAATTTTTCTCAATTTTACACTGCGCAAAAATTTCTTTCGCGTATACGTATCTATATCCATCGCATGGGACGTACGTTGAACAAATTCATCCGCAAAAGAAGTAATCTCCCTCCTGATAAAGTATTTTCCCTCCATCTTTAAATTCACTTAGTCTTTCTAGATGTTTCATTTTGTCATACTTTTTCCCGGCTGTGTTCAACATCGAAAGTTTAATTTTTTCAAGTAAATTTGTATAACTTGCTGACATCCGACTGCTTTTAACGTTGTAGCAGCAAACGTTTACTATGAATCAGTTGCTTCGGTTATCCAAACAGCCTTTGATGCTTATCATCGTGTAAACAGCTTGTATTCGTTTATTCGACTCCAAAGTAGATGTATTTTACAGAGAATGCGACCTGTGATCGAATATTTTATTAACAAAATAAACAATGAAAAATCTATTCAAGGAAATTTATTTGGTGAAAGGTGAGGAAATAATGATTACGTGACGATCGTACACGTCTTAACAATGAGGAGCCCCTGTTTGTACAGATAACGGAGAAGTATCGTCTTGCGGACGGCGCTTAAAAACTTGTAACGAGATAAAAAGCGACCGTAAAGTTGGATGATAAGTATTCCGATTAATAAAAGTTTTTCGCAAATTTCAGTCGTCTCATCAAAGTTAGCTCCGAGAAAAAAGGGAAAAAAGCAATGGTGGAAGAAACTTGAGCGCGTATTCCGGCGTCTCTTTCCTGCCCAAGAAGAATCGCTTTTTTGAAACCGAGACAAGGATGATTTAAAGGGACGGATCCCCGCTAACAGTGATAAACTAATTAGTCAGGAGAGAAACGACGAAAGAAGTGTGCGTGACCAACTGCCATTCAATCTACCCCTTCGCTAAAGATCTCATTTTAAATGGGCGACTATTGCTGAGATCCAGGTTGCTATTGCAACTTGTCGATAAGAAGAAATATTCTCTGACAATGTGTGCAGAAACGAGTGAGAAAAATGGAGGCTCGCAAGCCCGTTGAATCGGGCGGCAGAAGCAGTGGATGAGGAAGATGATACGTGTACGATCGTATCCTTCCCCCGGATCTCTTCCAACATCGGCCGTGTTATATATTCCAATTCGATA
The DNA here is from genome assembly GCF_910591885.1 of Bombus terrestris. Classification (NCBI taxonomy): domain Eukaryota; kingdom Metazoa; phylum Arthropoda; class Insecta; order Hymenoptera; family Apidae; genus Bombus; species Bombus terrestris. The sequence continues at coordinate 14,509,645 of NC_063277.1, forward strand.
GACACGTTTTTCCAATGTCTGATAGGAAAATGGCTGACTCTATCGCCAGCCCGGTTTCGGATTACGCCGCGTCGGGATAACGACGATCGGAATGCCGGTTACCGCGGATAGACGAAGTCGGGAAAGAATTTCCAATGTATATCTTCGACACTCGTCCTCTAAATATCGATTCTATCGATCTCAGTTCTTCCAATACCGTTTAAACGACGGACAAAAGCGACGACAAGTGGGCAAAGAAATGCGAGTACCGCGTAAACGATTTACGAACGAATCGACGATATCGTCGACTAATACAATAAAAACTGCCGAGCCACGTTACGTTAACGAGCTTTGTCACGCGGATCGCGAGCAATTCGTCAAAGCCCTATCTCGTTCCGCAGACCGCTTTCTTTCGGGAAATCACGGTCGCACGAATTCTCTCCGTAAATATTTGAGAGGGACAGATTACCCTGTTCCAAAGAGTGAGAATCATCGTTCTGTCGCATTGCACCAACACGTACGCCAGTCTTTAAAACTTTCTTCCTGGAATTTTCGTCGGTCTCTCTTCAATGGGTGTATCGATTTTTTTCTAAGCGAGAACGCTTCTTTCGAAATCATCGTCCATGCAATAAATCCAGATAGGTGTAAACAGCGTAACCAAATCGATTATTTCATTAATGTTTGACTAAAATATCTTGATGCTTCGTATTCAACGAATTCATAGCGCATAGCTGGCGGCGTGGCAAAAGCGTGAACAGTGTTCGCGGTTACGCTGTTTTTTCTCCTCAATGAATTTCAATGAAAAGCCGCACACGAGGCGAGTCCTCGACGTGACGTCCCAAGCTCTGTAGTTTCGGGTTGACCACACGAGTCGACCATCGGCGTGCGTTCTGCGGTCACTGTAAATTCGTCACTCGTTTCTAACAACCGCAAACGAGTATCATTCGGAAGCATACGGCATCGCGCCTCGTTTTCTCTCTTTCATCGTGGGATGATAAGATGAGGCAATCCTAAACTGAAACATGCCAGTAACTTACATCCACTCTACACTTTTATCTTTTACACTGTCATGGAAATTTCTACCGTTTTACTGTCATCGATGTCCACTCGGAGATCCTCGTGGAACGTTAGCCTATCGAGCTTTCACGGTTCTTTCTTTTCCAAAAAAGAAATCGATCGATAAAAATGAAGATCTTTTCGCGAAATTTCAGAGAACCCACGTAATTTTTTGGTACAGTTCTTACAATTAAACCATCCCATTTTTAACAATGTATTACAGCTACCTTGAAACGCATTGCGTTGCTGTTATTGTTCTCGTACGTAGTGCGACTATTGTTGGCACGTGATAAAACGACACGTGTTTCCATATGTGGTAAACACATAAATATTGTTTCAAAATTGTATTTTTTCGGTGCATATACAATGCATAATCGAGTCAATGGATTTACGGATACTCATGTAAATAATACTTATCACGTATCTCAAATATTTCCACATATCTAACTGTTCCAACATTTATCGATACAAACATAGAGATATTTCAAACGTACGAGTGAATCCTTTGTTGAACGCATTTTGACAGTGACACATAACCTCTCCATTTGTTCGTACGTACATTCTTCAAAAGCACTTTATTCTATCTTTTTTCTGGAGCAATTTTCTTCACAGACCACCAACAGACCGAAGTGGGACGAATTTCGTATACGTAACCGAGATGGCAGATACGAATGACGTTTTCATTCATAACTATGAAGTCTTGATAACAAACAGATGTAGTTCAAAAACAAACAATCCGCTTCCAGAACATGTATCAAGCTCTTTCTCAAAAGGACGAACTATCACATGATGCGTTCTCCAAATGTATAAACTACCCTTCCGCAAAATTTCAGAACGAGAAAGAAGTCATTTTCTCGTGAAGATACACATCGAAGAAAAACATCGAATGGCGTTTCAAAGGCTAGACCTATCAGTTACTCGTTCAGAAAACATTTCGTGAGAACATCGCGAGAACATTTTTCAAACCCCCCATCTGTATCTTTGAATCATCCATCTAAAATTAATCAGATACGTTTGTAATTGGCACGATGAGGAACCGAATATCATTTATTCGACTTAATATCATTTGTCAAATAACGCGGCGTATTGTTCTCGGCAAATTAAAGTAATTCTTTCGCCCTATAAATACGTTATACGTATTACACCATTCCCGTATATGAAATAGCCTGTTGTGAGTAACGAGAAAAGCACATTTACACGTCGCAGTCTTCGCAATTATTTTTACGAACGAAACTGCACCGTTGCAGTATGATTAAGCAGGCAAAAGCGGTTAAGCCGCTTAGCTTTTACTCGGAAGACTGCCGTTTCTCGTAGCATACTCTTTATTTCCTTTTAAATAAAGGCATTTGCGCCAAGATTCGAGTGTCGACAAAAAGCGGCAAGAAGCCAGCCTTTATCAATCTCTGCGCTTTTCCCGAGAAGCTTCCATTATTGTGCTAGCAGAGTCACTTATTGCGTCACTTAGGCGTGAGACAGTCTTTCCTACTGATATCATACCTGCTACAGAAATGAGGGTAGCTTGACTTTCATTTCCACGGTACTATCGCGGCAGGTACGTACGTTCGTCTACTCGTGCACGGATTTCTGGCAGATATGCATGAGCTGAAGCTACTTTGTTTCAATTCGTTCGACGAAATATTAAATTTCATATATCCTCGTCATTTCCATTTCATACAGACGTACGTATCATAACGTCTTTCCTTTCACATTTAGCGCGTATCCGTCGTCACATAGATTCACAGCTGACCGATCGAATGTCTGAAATTAATGAGCGATCGAATTTAACCAGTCACGAATGCACAATATTATGGGGTCCTTTTGTAGAAAATCCGGTGCGAATTGAGAAACAGAATGAAAATACGATATACGTAACAAATTATACGTTCGCTCTAATGATGCTTAATATTGTCCACCGACGTGGCGTTTGCGATACTACGCCAAAACTGGTGGAAAAACACACACGGCCAATAGAGAAATTCGTTTATTTGACGTTTAATGCTATTCGTTTACCGTTTTGTATATTTCAAACATGATGCTCGTGTTTTCTACGCTCCGTTTTCCCAGAGAAATTATTGATGAAAAATAACGCACGAAGCAAAATTTAATTACAATTTCAAAAAAAAGCTGTCAAATTTGTGAATTCGTTCAAAATGGGAAACTCTTCGTTCGAAATACAGCATGAAATTTTAGTTTACGATAGTCAAATTAGTCGGTAATATACTTAGTCGAAAGAACGTGTACGCGATTTTATCGTTCCAGCATTTCGCAAATCCCCCAATAAATCTTCCAAGACGAAACACAATTGTATCTTTAAAATCTCGACAATCGCGCCGCAATACTAACATAGAGAAGGTTCGCAGATGTGCTTCAATTCTTTTTTCTGTCTCATCGGAGACGCGAGGCCAATGAAACATAGAGAAATTTGGAATAGCAGCAGGCGACGAGATAGGAGCTGTATGAAAATCGCATACATATCATCCTTCCTTTGGCAGAGGTAATTCGCGGAGCGATTTCGAAAGTTGGAGGTATCCTGGCTTATAGTCTTGTCCCATAAAAGTTGTCGACGTGGTCCGCGCCCGAATTCGCTTTAGTGTTGCCTTCAGCCACACGCTCGAGTCCGCCCTAGCTGGTTGAATTTCACTGAACGACTCTTTACGGTCTCTCCGGAAAATCCGGTCGCGTTTCCGTATGTTTTTTGAGCTTGTCGATAACCGGTCTCTCGACTGGGAACTGTCGTCAAACGGAACGCGTGAGTGATTTTTCCATGCGCGTCACTATGCCACTATACTTTTTCTGTGTAGCTGGTCACTTACAAAAACCGCGTTAACTACTTTTATAAAGCCCAGTTCAAATTGCTTGACCCCTTTTATCGCACTTTCCGGTCCTTGCTGCCCGCCTCACTGTGCAGTAACTCGTTCGCCAACGATTTCACGGTGACACGCTATATATCGATAATTTGGATTAACAAGAAAAATTCGACGTTTTCGTGGATCGACGAACGAGTCTTACTTGAATTACGATTCTATAGAAGAATAAATACGGAAATTTCGTTGTATCGAGAAGGAAACGATACTATGTCAATTTCGTAGCGACAAGAATACCAATGGCATCTGTTGCGAATTTCCTGTTAGAACTTTCTTCCTCTAAGTAGGAAAATTTCAAACAAATTCGAAACACCCGATCGTGTCTTATCACGTCTGCAGCGAGATAGTTCTCAGGAGATAGAAGCGTGCGCTTAAACTGTAGCACCCCCGGGAGAAAGGAAATGCCTGTCCATAGCAGGCTGTGATACCTCGCTTCTTAACTTTCCTATCGACTCTGATAATGCATTCTAATTTACCATTAATTTAGCTATATATAGATGTATTTCCTCTTGTAAAACTCTTCTTGCAAACTAACAAGAGTTATTTGGATTTTTACACGCTTGAGACAAAAGTAGGATACCAATCACGGTTTAAACATTATTACATTATTCCATTATTTGAACTATTTCAGAAAAGCCGGTGTCAATCTCTGATGAAAGTCCTCGAGAGGAAGAGCCATTTATAATTGGTCAATATCGATTATGGTATGGCGAATCGATCATCGTAGATCTTCGTAAAACATTATCAACTGCCTAATGAGGATTAGAAGCAAACAAATCGACTCGATAGATATCTTTATATAATATGAATACTTTGGGAAGCAAAGTTTCTTTATACATATAAAAGAAAACGTACAGTGCACGAAATTTCCATAAAGTCTTATAAATATTCCATTCTAGATGTATGTCGCTATCCTAATTTTACCAAAGTGGTATCATACACAAACTTGTCGTTAGAATGGAATAATTATAAGATTCTATCAAAAAACATAGTGGTTTTATGGAAATTTCGGCCACAATATAGGTCTTGAATTTTAATGAAATTGATAGCGAGGCAATAATAATTACCGCGCGCTTGTTTCACAAGTTTTATATCTACAGTATTAAACTTCCTTGCTTCTTCTGCAACTTACGAATATTTTTCCACTATTTCTGCATTTACTCAGGATCCTCGTATTTCACGCAGCTTAAACGTGTTTTATCCACCGTCAAATTTCGGCCGATTCAATCGTACAGAATTAGTAACTGAGAGGCAACCTCTTACATTTTCAAATACGGCTATACGTGTCAATCTATACGGACGCGGCCGTTTTTAAGTCAGATTTTATCGCTATACCAACCATATGCATCGTGATTTATCTGTACTCTAGCGATCGCTTTGAAATCGATAGGATTCAAGGCAATTGTTTCGGAGAATGTCGATAGAAACGATATTTGTTCGTACCACGATTTAAACGTATCCATTCAATTTCTAGAAAAGACATCTAAAAAAAAATCGTCAATGCTGGTTTAAATCGTTTCTGTTCCAGTATATTTATAAATTAACGATACTCTCTCTTTGCGGCAGACTTGGAATTCAATCTAATCGAATAGTAGATGAGATTTTTCGGTGCGATTTCAATTTCTTCAGCTCTTAACCAAAGGTATTGCGTATCTTACCACTGGTTTTGTAAAAGAAATGTGGCTAAACAAAAGTATTATAGTTTGTTACGACACCGTTGAGGAAACCATCGTTACGTACCAGATACGTGTTAAACCAAGAAATCTCCGGACATTGTTGTCCGTATTACGCAAATTTCATTCGAAAATGCTTTACATTTGTGACCCCATACCGTCATCGTTCTCCTTAATCGCGCCTGTTCTTAGTTGTCTGCGTATACAACGCGATGAAGCAAAAATACATTGTTTGCGGAACTATAAACCGCTTCGAGCGTGTTAAACGGTATAATCCGCTCTTTAATGTCCAATTACCATACATTACCTTGGTATGCGCGCCATACTCAGCCACGTCTCACGTACAAAGGGGATGAAATTATTATTAAAGCCGCCCCTACTTCACTGTGCATTCTAAAGGATGACCCGATATCATCGAGCACTTTCACGACAGCAACCCGTTTTAGCTGCTAATTTCCCGAAGCAAAGTAGGCCGTCGCTGAAATCCAGCCTCTCAAGGTCGATGCAGCATTGATGATGCGACTTGTTTGTTGAACATCCTAATGTACAATCTACTTACTGCGTAAATTGTATTCGATTATACAACGTCGTATAGGAGAGTCACAAATCGAGAACAAATTATTAAATATCCCTCACGAATTGAGATAGTACGTTGCTATAGTTATCAAGTAGTGTACATTTTTTAATATAAATGTAGCTCAGTGTTGAGGTTGACTGATAGAGAAACGAGTGGATGAATTTGTAATAGAGAAATATATTGAAATAAATATAGGTATAAGTACAGGTATAGTGTATGCTGACTCAGATCCTCGCTCTTTCATTGTTACGATACATAAGAAGAAGGTATGATAGGGAGCATGTCATATATTTACAACAAAGGACATTACCAAAAAGTTAACATTGGTGTGTAACTCTAGCTGAAGGTTACAAAAAACAGCAATAGAAATCTACTTATAGTTTTTTTGTTTTTAGATCTTGTAACCCAAAACAACAATTATATTCAAGGGCAAAATAATATGTGGACCTCTGCTTATTTTGAATCTTGTTCACTAAAAAATTCTATTCTCTTCATAACAGCGGTCTTCAAGTCACGGGTATACAAAAGAAAAATGCGTAGAGTTTTTCTTGAAGTAATTACTTCAACACTCAGAAATGTTACGACGTGGCCACGCGAACATACGGCTTTTTATGCTTGCTAATTATTTACTGCGGCTAACTCGATTACATATAATTGTTCGTCAAGTGGGCAGAAAATTAACGTAAGCAACGCAACGTCGTACATTAATGCGAAAGTTAATTAGAGTAACAAACATCTACACTCGTATACCGCCTCGTGTTGAATCTGACATCATCCGTGTAATTAAACGCGAAAAGCTTATAATTTTCTGTCGACGTCGTTCGATTTTTCCTTCTTCGTATCTGTATAGACTATACGATACTCGAATGAAAGACTTTCATTTATATCACAGTCAATATATAGGATAAAGGTTCTCAAATCTAGAGGGAAATAACATTATAGTTATAATGCAATTATCCTTGAAAGACATACCCGCAGAAATTATTGTATCTTACCTGTAAGAAAAGAGTCGATTTATAAGTATTAAAGATATCCAAGCTATCGAGCAAGAGGAAATTTCTTTCGTTGGATTACTATCTGTCTCTCGTAATAAAAACAAAAAGTGCTTATAGCTCTAGCCGCGTTCTTAAAGTTCAGTTACTTTGGTTTCCTCAACGTATCATTCGTTCAAGATCCACGCTTTTTCCCCATAGAGGATCGGTCTTTCAGAGATCAGCTAAGAATTCTCGTAAATCTCAATCGGATCACGAACATCAAGATAAAAGATGCCAGCAGAAAATGGATCGCAACTGCACATTGTGAACATCTGACTTTTCATTCGAGAAACATTTAAACGCTTAGCTGTCGACGTTTTTCATGATGCAAGTAATTATGTTTATCTAATTTTATATCGTACATTCTACCAACCAATACCTGTCTATTTAATCTCTCTGTATATACAAATAATAAACCTGATTTTCTTGAAAAATCGGGCCCCGCCAACGCAGTTTCCTCATTTTTCTTTCGAACTAGAATACAATCTTCTTAACTTCGTTTGTACCGCGAATTTAACACCGAGTGTATATAGTGGATATCGCGAAAGATACAAAACAAATACAGGAAAGAATGATCTTATTTGACTGACGAAAATCCTCTCTGTAGAGAACATAGGACAAAGAACTGTTTTAATGTTATAGAATAAATTTCGATTTTTAGAAATTTATTATACGATTATTGATATGTTAGATATCTCGTAACTTTTGCCACAATTATTCCATCGTGTTATTTCCAAGAGAAAATGAAAAAATAGCTCGAGCGAGGTAGAAAAATGTAACGTTGAGGCACTACATTATAATTTCGAAGATTCTCAGGTCACTTCAGCGATATTTCTCCTCAATCTCTGAAGTGTGCGAACGTTCATATACTCGAGCTGTAACGACCAACTATCCGGCGGCCTCGTTGTGTCCGGAGTCCCGAGCCACGATACCTAGCCTTAAATCGAATTTCGGTCGAAGGAAATTGAAAGGCGAAATCTCGAAGAGGAGGATGACCCAGAACATCGTGGAAAATTGCTGGAAGACTGCGGCTAGGTACTTGGTCAGGAAGAGGAAGAAGAGTCTTTGCCCTTTTATTGCGTTATAATCTTACCTCCGCCATGGGAAAACCAGTGGCATGGACATTATCCAATCTGGACGAAGAAGGTCGATACTCCGACCACTCGGAGACTCGCTACCTTGCTATACGCTCGAGTTCGATCGCTCAATCGCTATCGTCAACCAACCTTGTACGCACCGAAGGAAATGCCACAATGGCAAACAACTGAGTCAACTACTTCATAGGATGTTCGCGTTTCTTTGTTAGACCCTTCCATTTCCTCGAATAAACCCAGAAAAGGAAACATTTGACAAACGTTTCGAGTCACCTAGGTTACCAGCGTAGGAGGAATTTTCTCGTTTCCACTGTTATATGTACTTAACCGACGCCGTTGATTACATCTATTCCTCGAACGAGAATCGAGGAATAACAAGCTGCGATTAATTTCCAATGTAATATTAGAATGACTCAGAGCCGCGATTGTTAACTCGATAATTGCGCAATTAACGCTTGAAGAAGTAGTTCCCTTCTGTACACATTGTACAAAATGCGTCGAGATAATGCTGCGGAAACAGCGCGGTTTCCGTTCAACGCTGTGAACGATGCTTATTGTCCCGAAGGCAATTTCTATTCAAAAGTTTGAGGGTTGGTGAAATTCGGAAGAGGACTTCCTACCCCTTTATCGTATAGAACCGCTGGTGTCGTAGCTTGCGAACGAACACTTGCAAACAAACGCCTGCCAACATTCTCTCCTAATTTACAAGATAATTAAGAAACTACGGTCCTGCTGCATCAGCTGTGACAAGAAACGTTTACACCAAGCATTAGTGGCCACGCGCTTTGAGCAAACGAGTTTGCTAGTAATTACAAAAGTCTCTGGAAGATAGAAAATCGTTTTTGAAGCTTATTTAATTCCCTTGGTATCGAACATATTAATACGATATAAATGACGATCTGTCGACTTCCTTAACGTGACGCCGCAAAATTACCCGTTTAGTTTGTAAATTAAATTACATGTCCGACCGATATTTCTTATTCGATGCGCACGCGATTTACGAAACGAGTTCAACCAACTTTAATACGTACGTAGAGTACGTATTAAAGTTCTAATGTCATGCAGACTATGAATCAGTGAATTTCCAATTACACGAACTCTGCCATATAAAACGATAATCTCGTTGGTGCCTAATATTTTTCAAATAAATAAGAAAATATACCGAAATAAAGAGACAGCTTTGATAAAATTTGATTTCACTTTTGTTTGAACGAAATCAGATTTTCCATTTACATAGTACGCGAACGTATGGACTATAACGTAGCATAAAGTTCTCTATGAAATAGTTCTTCGTGGAGGCAGATTAAAATTTTCTGAAGCGAGAAACGACATCATCTTGGAAAGGGTAGAAACAAAGGTTTAAATATGTACATAGAAAACGATTCAAAGAGACAAATGTGCCCAATATATGCTTCTAAGTAGCGATGTAAAATTCAGCAACGTCCTCTCAGCGGTCGATGCGATGGGAAAGGTTCGCATTGTTTATGCAGTAGGTTGAGATAGTACATTTTTCACTTACAATCAGCATGCAACGAAGAGACGCCGTCGTTTTGATTATTCTTGCACTTGTCATACCTTTGGTACTTGTGTCTATCTATTTCGAGCGTATATTAATTGTAAATCCTCTCTTTATGTTTCCAAGTTACCACGATGAGATCGTTATCATTTTCTGACAGTTATCCTCGTTGTTTGAAATAATCTCAACATTCTTTCTAGCAAAAAGGCAACTAATCGTTCCTTCGAAAATTGTCAGCTTGCAAACGGTAGAGTATTTCGACAGGAAAGCGAGTTTTAGTTTCAATCTCGGCTCAATTTATTCCTATCCTGTCTAAGAATTGGCGATAGATTGCGAACGAAATTGTTCATAAAGTACTCACCGCAAACACGGACTTTCACGCGATTAAATTTCGTACGCAACGAGATGAATCTTAAGTGTGTTAGCAGCTCGTGCATAGTGAGAGGACTCAGGTTGGGTCGCAGGTGTCCGCTCTTGGGGACACAAATGCATCCTGCGAACCCGTCTAAGGCTGAGTAACAGTTCTCGCTAATCCCAAGCTCCGACTTCCTCGTAATCGCGTCATTTAGTCTGCGCTCCGCCTTTCGATTGAACATTCCGACAACAGTTGACCTCAGTTAATTGCGAAACTGATGTGGTATACGATATTAGGTGCTAAGTGTGAGATTCGTTGCTAAACCCAGAAATATTTAACGTTCATAAAGTTACTCGGAGAACACGAAACAATTGAAAAAGGTATAACGTAACAGCTACTGTGTGACGCACTCGTTTATAGATAGAACGAAACAGTTTCTTTCGCAGAATTAAATTTCCAATGTTAATTGAATTATTCCTATTTTATATGCTCGATATACTGGTACACCGATACTACGTGCCAGAATGTGCTCTAATTATTAATTCCTCAGTTGAAACAGTTTCACAACTTAATTCCTTAAAATTCCGTTAAATATGTAGTACGCAGAGAAAAAATTTTAAACAAAGCACACACCCATGGAGCTCCATTGCATTGGCGACGTGTTTGAAGTTTATCAGCTATTTAAAGCTACGCGATATTTAAAAAAGAATCGTTCTCTATGCATATGAGCGAATTCTTAAAACTCGAAGCTGCTCGTAAAACTCGACAAGATAAGATATGTATCGTAAGGAAGGTGTTACGATTCCTCCTATCTTTCGCTTCATCCACAATTCCTGGATAAATTTCCAGGATAAATGAAAAAGTTACGGTAAAATCTGTGTAAAGAAAGGGCCTTTAAATATCAGAATCAATAGATTCTCTTATCGATAGTTTTCAAGATTCGCTGCAAATTAAATTTCGCTTAAGGAAGCTACGACGCGCCCGATGCATTTCATACGTTTAACATATTATTTTTCTCGAATCCCTTTATCCTTTCAGCATATAATTTTATAAGTATTATACGAATACAACATGCGTAGGTGAAATTGATTTCTGCGCGTTATATTGGGTGACTAGTTGGAACTTCTGTGTACCTACAGTTCGTGGATTTACGAGCTATTATTTCACGTACCCATCCCTTCTACATCGTCCACGAGGATCGGCTATTTTACGACCATCCTCGGGGATAATTGGTGATTACACACTGCTCTTCGGTAACGACGACAACCGTTACCAACACTGAACAAATTTTACGTAGAGCTCTGATATCTATCGAAACTTTGTGTCGCTAAAAGATTGTAAGGCATATTGTAAAATTATGCACGCGTTCCTTCATTGTCCATCCCCCAGCGTTTGCCTTTTTCTCAATTCCTTTCTCCACTTTTCTCAATACTTTTGCCCTGTGTGTTCCTATTCATGCCACGAACTTTGTCTATAAAATTCAAAATATCGATTATTACGCGAAATCATATCGACTTATTCGCTCGCGATCAAGTTCACGATTTTCCTCACACGAAATCGATCAGCGGCCTCCATCTTCCTAATAACTTCAATTACTTTGTTATTGTTTGTCTTGTCACGCGTTAAATCCGCTAGGATATAATCGTACAAAGAGAAAAGCTTATAGCACGAAGTAATAATAGAGGAAGTAGGCAAACAAGGAGTAAAGCACAGGAAAGCGAATGAGAAGAAAATCCATCGAGGCTAATTTAATTCGAAATTGGTTTTCTCTTCTCGCGTTTACATTAAACCTTTTACTTTCCCATAATTTTTGATCTTACCGATCGATTGAAACTGAATCATGCCTTTTCATCCATCACCGTTCCCTCCTTCTTCGCTTCTTTTCCTGTCTTCATCCATGTCTATGTTTTTTCAACCTCTACCTTCTACGATGCTCCGCTATTTTCTCGACCGTTCGGTTAGGATGACAGTGTCAGTTGTGCTCTCGTGAAATGAACTTCCTTTCTCTTCTTTCCCGAGTTTGTTTAAGATACTCGTAACGCATCGACCGACGTACACTCCCTCGAGAAACTTTTCTTTTGTTTTGCTTTACCTTTCTTTGTTCGTCCCCACGATATTTCCACGCTCGAAGGCTTCGTTCTCCAAGGGTTTAGAAAATTCGACGATATCAGAATCGATTATGAGGATAATGAGTATAACGCACGATATGTGCACTCAGTGGGAACAAAGACAATTTCGAGCATAGTTGATAATTATGCATCACGCGGCTTCCTACGACTTCCACATTCAATTCTCTTCCCATCACGTTCCTCCAACAACTACATCTGGCGTCATGTGGTGTGAAATTACTGTATAGCTTGAATTAAGCGGGCGAGTTAGCCAAATGGTCGAAGACGTGACAATGGTAAGGAGATGGGTTGACCTCTAAAACGTGAGACGCACAAAAGCATCGAATATCCGGTCTATTTTATACTTGACCGATGCTTGATACAGAGATAGTTGGTCAAGAGGTAGATTCATAATGTAAAATAGTTTCGTATATCTGAGCACATACGAGAATCGAAGGCACGGGAACTAATTAGAACTCTGGTGAAAAATGCACAATCAATGAGCCATCTCTTTTCATGAAACTCGACGATCGATGTTTTACCTCAAGTAGCATCCGATTGCTGGCATATCATTGCACTGTGAGCAAGTAGCGTTTAATAAAATACACGAGGATCTGTAATACGTTCTTTATTGACTGTATCGTACGATTCGTACTATTCGATTGCTCTCGGTATTTCGATTCCCATAGAACCAAATGAATTTACCTCGAGATTATTAGATATAATATCATGGATCTAATCTTCTCGTTACCTTTTATTTAAACTAAAGTTACTTGAACGATGAAACGTACAACGCTTGTTATAAAATGAGTTAAAAACTAAGGGGCGAGGAAAATTTTAATCAAATTGCTTTACAACGTACATGCTTGTAGTAAAAGATAACTCGATTCTCCATGCATCTCGTTGAAATTCTAACGAACCTGATTCCTCGCGATATTAGCCGGTAACGTCAGCCGAATGAACGTGCTAATTGCCGTTAATTACCGCCGAAGTGGACACGGTAGTTCCCTATTTCATTATAGGCAATAGTCGTCCAGTTTTATGGTGTCGATCGTAAGCCGTATGGAGAATGGGGTCGGAAAAATGTGCAGGATAGTCGATAGGGCGAAAAGTCAATCAGAAATCGGTTGGCGACGGGGGTTGTCGGCGATGCTGGATTAACTCCAATAATCCGTCGATTGGAAAGAAAAAGGGGCACCGCATCGGATAGGCAAAAGCGCGATAGATAGGCGAATGATTTTGAAGCGGTTAGCAGGGCGAGACGAAATTTGGCACAGAAGCTACGTCTGGTGTTCGCTCGACTCGCTAATCGGTCGAAAGCAATTAAAAATGTTTAATCGAACGTGAGATGACGACCTAGAGCTTTCTGTTGAGCGACCGTTTGATTTCGTTTTACTTTCAACGGATCTTCGATATCGATCGATCCACATCTTTCTAATTTTGACGATCTTTTTCCTTTGTAAAAGATATATGCTTAGTGTGTCGACTATAACGTAAAAATATATGCTATCTTAATTTCATTATAGTTTTTTCTAATATTTATCAATTTCGTCTCTTAATTGTAAGCGAAGAGTACAGAAGTCACAGGAGACAAAATTACGTTTTCTATTTTCTACAGGAGTAATTTTTTAAATTTTGTATGCTGTCAATTTACGACCTATGTTATTTTCTCCTGTGATGTCTGTTTTATAGTCGAAAGCTAAGAGTTAAGCGAGAATTTGGAAGGTCGTTAATCGTTTCTCTTTCTCCAGTAAATATCGGAGAAACATTGTTCTATAAAACAATTTGCTAAACCTAATGATACACGAGTCAACCTTA